>NC_137977.1:37684172-38284172 GCF_963924665.1 Micromys minutus
ACTTGAACAACTGTATTTACTCTTGGGCTGCTGACAACCAAAGGGAATGTGCTTGCCATCTAAGTCTCTGTATCTCCAGAACCCATATAAAAGGAAAAAGGGTGTGGTGACTCATTTACAACTCTAGCTTGAGGTAGGCAGAGGCAGAATCTTTTTAACAAGCTGGCTGTGCAACTTTACTGAAATTGTAAGCTCTGGCTTCAGTATTAAGGTAGAAAGAAATTGAAGAAAACGCATGACATCAACTTTGGACCAATAAATATATGCACATGCATATGACACTAACACATAAAAACATTCATTCATACATGTGCATAAGTATAAAAATATTTGATTTCTGCATCTCTTGAAAGTAATTATTGAGCTGAAGATCCAAATATCTTAGAATACAGCACTGTAACAACTATAGACCTACCCAAAAAATACAATTTATATTGATTCATTACTAAATTTAATACTCAAATCTTATTCAAGCTGTGCCAATGGTTCCATAGAAACCTTTTTATTCATTGGGAGGTTCTAACTCAGACTTAAGCATTACAGTTTAGTTGTGTTGTTTTGATGGTCATATTCAGTTTGGAAAGCATTTGGAAGCACTTTTTTTTACTTCTATGACTGACTGTTTTATACATATCACAGGCCATCCCCACACCCCATGTTTTGATTTGCATTTCCCTGATGACTAAAGATGTTGAACATTTCTTAAGGTGCTACTCAGCCATTTGGTTTTCAACTGACAATTCTTTGTTTAGTTCTGTCTCCTATTTTCATAGGGTTATTTGATTCTCTGGAGTCTAACTTTGTGAGTTCTTTGTATGTATTGGATATTAGTTCTCTATTAGATGTAGGATTAGTAAAGATCTTTTCCCAATGTGATGGTTTCCATTTTGCCTATTGACAATGTCCTTTGCCTTACAGATGCTTTGCAATTTTATGAGTTCCTATTTGTTGATTCTTGATCTTAGAGCATAAGCCATTAGTGTTCTGCTCAGGAAAAACTCCCCTGTGCTTATGTGTTTCAGTGTCTTACCCACTGTCTCTTAAGTTAGTTTCAGTGTATCAGCTTTTATGCGGAGGACATTGGTCCACTTGATAATTTTTAGCTTCTTCGTCAAAGATCAAGTGACCATAGATGTTCGGGTTCATTTCTGGGTCTTCAATTCCATTCCATTGATCTACCTGCCTTTCTCTGTACCAATACAATACAGTTGCTTTTTTGTTTTGTTTTTTTTTTTTTTTTTTTTTTTTGTTTTTTATCACAATTGCTCTGTAATACAGGTTGAGGTTGGAGATCATTATTTCCCCAGCAGTTCTTTTATTTTTGAGAATGGGATTTGCTATCCTGGGTGTTTGTTTGGTTTTGTTGTTGTTGTTGTTGTTGTTTTGTTTTTTGTTTGTTTTTTGGTTTTTTGTGTTTTTTGTTTTGTTTTTTGTTATTCCAAATAAATTTGCAAATTGCTCTTTCCAACTCTATGAATAATTGAGTTAGAATTTGATGAGGATTGAATTGAGTATGTAGATTGCTTTTGGCAAAATGGCTGTTTTTACTATATGAATTGTGCCAATCCATGAGCATGGGAGATCTTGCCATCTTCTAAGATTTTCTTTGATTACATTCTTCAGAGACTTGAAGTTCTTGTCACACAGATCTTTCACTTCCTTGGTTGGATTTACACCAGAGGAAATCTGGCATTTCCTCTCTTCTACAGTGTTTTAAAATTTGAGTGTTTCTGAGTTTTATTCACTATCAATTATAGTTTATGCAACTTTGGCCAGGGTAGGATAAATTGATGGTTTACCATTCTTAATTAAATGTTCAATTGTGCATTTATTACTTGATGCTCCTTTTCATTTATTACTCAAAAGAACATGTATTTTCATGTGACTTTCTTATTCCCTGGACAAATAAAAACACACAAGAAGACATGTTTATTAGTGCTCATGGTTTGGAGGATTCTGTCTTTAATCCTTGGCTTTCCTGATTGTGGGCCCAAGATGAAATGGACTGTCATGGCAACCGAAGCATATGGCAGAGGCAGCTCTTATGCTGGTCTACAAAAAAAGATGAAAAGGGAAGGGTCACAAACCAAGGATAAATCACAATTACATAGTTTCTTTAGCTAGTTTGAAATTTAAGTTTCATGGCATGTTAAAATAGTTTCAGAAGTTAGTGACCAAACCCTCAATGATTTAACAGCCCTACAATGTTGGGCAAATACTATTTTGCTTCAGACATCCACTTCTTAGGGTTTTTTTTTTTTTTTTTTTTTCTTTTTCATCTTCTGCAGTGGTTCCAGATCTTTAAAACAAAAAAAGGTATAAATATTGAATTTAGAGATAATCATCCTGCAGTTTATTATTTAGAAAATTACCATAGTGGGCTTCTGCTTTAATCATCATGTAATGAAAAAGAAGTTTCTATAATATGAAATTCACCGTTTATGTGTAAAAAGGTAAGAACTTAAGAGACAATCTATCACTACACACACACAAACACAGAGACAATGTACATATACAGAATAATAACAATTGATAACAGTAGGTTTATCTCTAAGGACTTTAGTCTAGAGAGCTAGTTTTTAGATCCAGTTAATAGTACCAGTCATGCATTTTGTCTTGCAGGGGAAGCTTTAAATTTAATTATAAATTTGTTTATTAGCACCATAACATTTGTGTCAGAAGGGGAATTATGGGGCTGGTCTTGTCTGTTATATAAGTTGTAGACTAACCAGGCAAACATGAAGCTTTGTCTGCATTGTTTTACACACACACACACACACACACACACACACACACACACACATGTACACACAGACAAAGAGAGAAAGACAAAGACAAAGACATACAGAGACAGACAAACAGGCACAAATAGAGACAGGGGAAGAGGCAAGAGACAGAGACAGAGAAAGGTGGTGAGAGGAGATAGCATGAGAGAGGGAGGGGTAGAGGGAGGGTTAAAAACTCGGGGGCCCAGAGAGATCTGAGGCAAACATGCAGAAAGCATGCCCCCCATTAGCTCAGGGGAGCAGGAACTCTGCCTTAAGAACTGGGTTTCTATCAGGATGTCCCCGTGCATGCAGAACAAGCACTCAGGCCATCTGCCATCAGGAACAGTAGAGATCCAGGGAGGCAGGTCTGGTGAGACTGCACTGCAAGTAGCTGGGGCACAGAGAGGTCTGGGCCAAGTGTGTGGAAAGTGTGACCCCCCCTTGGTTCAGGAGAGCAGGAACTCTGCCTTAAGAACTCGGTTTCCATCAGGAGGGCCCGGGGCGTGCAGAGAAAACACTCAGGCCATCTGCCACCAGGAACAGCAGAAATACAGGGATGCAGGCCAGGTACACAGAAGAGACGAGCACCAATCACTGACAACAAGACAACATGTAATCACAGCCAACAAGATGGCAAGAAGAAAGCAAAAGTACTTGCCCAAAGGAAACCAAGAAAACCTGGCAATACCAAAACCCAGCTCTCTCATCAAAGCAAACAGCAGAGTGCCAAACACTCCAGAAAAAGAGGACTCAGACCCTAAATCATACCTCAAGATGATGATAGAGATACTAAAACAAGAAAGGGAGGAAACATATAAGGAAACAGAAGCTTTTAAAGAGGAAACAAGAAAAACACTCAAAGGAATCAAATAACTAGAGGAAACAGAGCCAAAGAGAAGAGGGAATTGAAGGAATTTAAAATAGAAATGGAAACAATAAAGAAAACACTAAAAGAGACAACCCTAGAGGTAAAAAAGCTATAAAAAAATCAGTAGTCACAGATGCAAGCATCTTCTACAGACTACAATAGATGGAAGAGAGAATCTCAGGGGCTGGAGAGAGCAAGGAAAACATAGACAAAACAGTCAGAGAAGATGCAAAAGCCAAAAAGCTCCTAATGCAAAATATTCAGGAGATCCAGCACACAAGGAAGAGACCAAACCTAAGGATAATATGAATAGAAGAGGGCAAAGAATATCAACTGAGATGCACAGTAAATATCTTCAACAAAACCATAGAAGAAAACTTCCCTGCCCTTAAGAATGAAATGACCATGAGCATAAAAGAAGCTTATAGAAGTCCAAATAGATTGGACCAGAAAATAAATTCATCCCAAATCATAATAGTCAAAATGCCAAGTGCCCAAAGCAAAAAAAAAAAAAAAAAAAAAACTAAAAGCAGTAAAGGGAAAAGGTCATGTAACAAATAAAGGCAGACCAATCAGAATCACACCTGACTTCTCAACAGAGAAGATGAAAACTAGAAGATTCTGGAGAGACATCATGCAGACCCTAAGAACACACAAGTGTCAGACCAAGCTGCTATACCCAACAAAACTCTCAATAAACATAGATGGAGAGACCAAGATATTTCAGGACAAAACTAAATTTACAAAATATCTGACCACAAACCCAGCACTACAACAAATTATAGGTGGAAAACAGAATACAAGGAGGAAAACTACATCCTAGTAAAAAGAAGAAAATACCTAAGCAAGAAAACCAAAAGAAGAAAGACACACAGGCACAATTCTACCTCTGAAAGCAAATAGAGCAGAAAATAGCAACAACTATTCCTTGATAACTGTTAATATAAATGGACTCAACTCCCCAATAAAAAGATATAGACTATCAGACTGGATACATAATCAAAACCCAGCATTTTTCTGCATACAGGAAACTCATGTCAGAGACAAAGACAGACACTACCTCAGAGTAAAAGGTTGGGAAAAACCTTACAAGCAAATGGCCACAAGAAACAAGCTGGAGTAGCCATTCTAATATTGAATAAAGTAGATTTTCAACCAAAAGTTATCAAAAAAGACAAGGAAGTTCACTTTTTACACATTACAGGAGAATATTTATCAGGAGGAACTCTCAGTCCTTAACATATATGCTCCAAATAGAAGAGCACCCATTTTCATAAAAAAAAAACATGCTAAAGACCAAAAAATGCATTGCACCCTACACAATAATAGTGGAAGACTTCAACACCCCACTCTCTCCAATGGACAGATCATGAAAAAAGAAACTGAACAAAGACTCAGTGAAAGTAGCAGAGGTTATGAAGCAATTGGAATTAATAAACATCAACAGAACATATCATCCTAAAACAAAAGAATACACCTTCTTCTCAGCACCTCACGGCACATTATCCAAAACTGACCATATAATCAGTCACAAAACAAGCCTCAATAGATATAAGAAGATTGAAATACTCCCATGCATCCTATCAAATCATCATGGTCTAAGGCTGGTTTTAATAAGAACAAAGACAACAAAAAGCCCATAAACACATGGAAACACAACAATGCTCTATGATAGCATGATCAAAGAAGAAATAAAGAAAGAAATTAAGGATTTTCAAGAATTTAAATGAAAATGAAAACACAACATACCCAAACCTATGGGATACAATGAAAGCAATACTGAGAAGAAAACTCATAGCTCTGAGTGCTTCCAAAAAGAAACTGCAAAGAGCATACATTAGCAACTTGAAAGTACAGGTGATAGCTCAAGAACAAAAGGAAGCAGATACACCCAAGAGGAATAGATGGCAAGAAATAATCAAACCCAGAGCAGAAATTGACCAAATAGAAACAAAAAGAACCATTCAAAGAATCAACCAAACCAAGAGCTGGTTCTTTGAGAAAATTAATAAGATTGATAAACCCTTAGCCAGAGTAACTATAGGGCAAAGAAAGGGTATCCAAATTAACAAAATCAGAAATGTATGTAGAGACAATAACAACTGAAACTGAGGAAATTCAAGAAATCATCAGATTCTACTACAAAAGCCTATACTCAACAAAGCTTGAAAATCTGGAGGAAATGGATGAATTCCTAAACAGATACCAGATACTAAAGTTAAACCAAGACCAGGCAATTCATCTAAATAATCCCATAACACCTAAAGAAATAGAAGCAGTCATCCAAAGCCTCCCAACCTAAAAAGACGCCCAGGTCCAGATGGGTTCAATGCCGAATTCTATCAGACATGTATTGTCGACCTAATACCAACACGCTCCAAACTATTCCACAAAGTAGAGTCAAATGGAACACTACCTAACTCATTTTTCAAAGCCACAATAACCCTTGTTCCTAAACCACACAAAGACCCTACAAGGAAAGAAAACTTCAGAACAATCCCACTTATGAAAATTGATGCAAAACTACTCAACAAAATATTTGCAAACTGAATCCAAGAACACATCAAAAAGATCATTGACAATGATCAAGTAGGCATCATCCTTAGGATGCAGGAATGGTTTAATACACAGAAATCCAACAATGTAATCCAACTTACAAATAAACTCAAAGAAAAAACCCACATAATTATCTCACTAGATGCTGAGAAAGCATTTGACAAAATTCAACACCCCATCATGTTAAAAGTCATGGAACGAACAGGAATTCAAGGCCCATACCTAAACATAATAAAAGCAATATACAGCCAACCAACAGACAACATCAAAGTTAACGGTGTGAAACTTGAAGCAATCCACTAAAATTAGGGACTCGACAAGGCTGCCCACTCTCCCCTTACATATTCAACACAGTACTGGAAGTCCTGGCTAGAGCAATTAGACAGCAAAAGGAAATCAAAGGGATACAAATTGGAAAGGAAGAAGTGAAACATCACTGTTTTCAGATGACATGGTAGTGTATGTAAGTGACCCCAAAAATTCCAGTAGAGAACTTCTATAGCTGACAAAGAAGTTCAGCAAATGGCTGGATATAAAATTAACTCAAATAAATCAGTAGTCTTCCTCTACTCAAAGGACAAACATGTGGAGAAAGAAATTAAGGAACATATCCTATTCACAATAGTCACAAAAAATATAATATACCTTGGTGTAACTCTAACTAAGCAAATGAAGGACCTGTATGACAAGAACTTCAAATCTCTAAAGAAGGAAATCGAGGAAGATCTTAGAAAATGGAACCATCTGCCATGCTCATGGATTTGAAGGATCAATATTGTAAAAATGGTCATCTTACCAAAAGCAATCTATAGATTCAATGCAATCCCCATCCAAAAAAAAAAAAAAAAAAAAAAAATACAAACAAAAAAATCCTCTGTGATTTGATTCCTACAAAATTTACTCCTTGACCCTGTGTAGAAAAGTGTTTGAGAACCTGTGTTCTAAGGTTCCACTGAGAAAAACTGAGTGAAAAGGAGAAAAAATAATTTTCATGTTATTACTAGATGCACTTAGGATACTCACATGTTATGACTTGGAGTTTTTATTCCTCCTCCTACCTCCCTTGTTATTGGCAATTTTACTTAGATGACCTTCAAAGATGTATAGATTTTAGGAAACTTCTAATTCAGTAGGTTTATACATAATCTCTCAACTTCCCTTAGTTTTAGCTGCTTCTTCCTTCTTTCTTTGTTTTCCTCCCCTGTATTTGAACCTCACATTCCTGTCCTATCACATTCTTCTCTTCCCTTGTACAACCATAACTACATATTTGGTTTTTATTCCATTTGAATGTGAAATTTTGGTCTTTCTTTTTTATTTTAAATATAATTATGATTAATATAGCTAGGTTACTATTGCTTCCAAATATCTCATGGCATTTTAAATGTTTAGCTTGAATTTCAAAACAGAAATACTAGACAATAGATCAGGAAAACTACTTGGCACATAAAACCTAATATGGTCACTGATACATGTTGTTCTTGTGCCTTTAGTCTACTAGTACCAGTTTTCTAATTCTGTTCATTACGTTCATTTAAAAAACAAATTTGGAGGACAGGCTCTGGTCTTGTGAAGGCTCATTTCTCTATCTAGGGGAATGCTAGAGCGATGAGATAGGAGTGGGGAGATTGGAGTATGAGCATCTTCATGGAAGCAAGGTGGGGAAAAGGGGCATCGGAGAGGGAGGAAAGAGGATAGAACTTTTAATGTAAATATATAGTATATTTAATAAATAGATAAATATTTTAAAATTTATACAGTTGTAACTGTATATGTGTGCATTATAAAATCATATACAGTCATTGATAAACATAATTCAAATCTGCAGAATAAAAAAATAAACATTTCTGTTCTGTATTCTAGACACAAATCTAACTTAAGCAATATCTAATAAACCAAACGTTTATATTGGGTGAAATGCCAAATGGCACACAAATAATCAAAAATCAACATGAAGATAGAGATGCAAATAATCCAAAAACACACTAGAGTAAGCAGCAAAATAAAAAAGAATAGGAAATTAATGGTAAAACATTTTCTGACATCAATGGGAGGAGAGGCCTTTGGTGTGGTGAAAGCTCTTTTCCCAGTGTAGGGGAATGCCAAGGTGCTGAGGTGGGAGAGGATGGTTGGGAGAGGGAGCACCTTCTTGGAGACAATGGGAGGAAGAGAGCATTATGGTAAATTAATATTATCTGAAATGTAAGTACAGAGAATATCCAATTAAAAAGAATTATCTACTTGGGGGATAAAAAGAAAATTAATGGTAAGATAGCAGCTTTAAATCTGTGATATTCGTATATATTATAAGTATATTATACAGATTCAATAATTGAATAAAATAAATATAAGCATGAAGAAAAGTCTACATGTTAGTATGTTTCTAGGAAAGTACACAATCTTTGAACCAGGTTATTCTGACTTCATTTAATAAGATTTATTTGTATTTTATGTAGATATGCATTTTCTGCATGTATGTATGTCAATATATATATGTATCTGTTTCCCATGGAGACCAGAAGAGGGAAAATTACCTAGGACTGGAGTTACAAAAGGCTATCAGTTTCTTGTAGCTGCTGGGAATGAGAACTTAGTTCTATGGAAGAGCATCCAGTGCCGATCCATCTTCCCATCCATTATATTACTATTTTTAATGCAGGCTGTTGTGCTTATATTTTAATGAAAAATTAAATAGGCACTATCAGAATGCACAAGCTTCCAATAGGAAGAGTCTGTAGCGGATTAAAAATAAATCTATATAGTGTTTTAAGGAGATAATATGGTAGAAACTTTTCAAGTCAGAAACCTTGTTTGTCCTAATTTTTCACACCACGTTTGTAGGATTTGCTGGTCATTAGTTTATGGTTTTGTTTCCTTTTTGCCTCATGGGCTTACATGCCTAATTCTCTTTCCAATAATTAAGATTTATTTGTAAGATATACCTTTTAATAAGACATATGAATTACTTACAAACCAAAAACAAATTTGGCACTTGCACACACACACACACACACACACACACACACACACACACACATATATATACATGATATTTTGCTCAATTGTTCTCCATTTTAATAAAAGCACCTATTTTCTGAACACATAAAAGTAATTCATAACAATTTAGGGGATGTGATACATGTGCTAGCATATTAGCTTTAGCCTGAGGATGTAGCTCAATTTCTAGGATGCTTGCCTAGTCTGGGTGATGCCCAGTGGATGATTAGTACTCCGTGATTAGGCATAGTTTTTAGTGTACCTAAAATTTTTGCATCCGTCAGGGGAAGGCTGGACAATGGGAAGTTCTATATCTTCCTTGGCTCTACAACATTGTTGAAGCCAATCTGTACTACAGAACAAACAAAATAAAAACAAGACACCCATACTTTGTGGTGAAACAAAAACAAAAACAAATTAATAACATTTTTAGTGCAACATTAGAAGCCAATTTGGTATCAGGCCAATCAATTTCATGTCTCCCCATCTCTGGATAATTTTCTAGATAGTACTCATTACCTGAAATTGGTGTTCTTTCTGACCCATTGCCTTTCTCTGAGTTTTGGTTCAAGTAAGTTTTATACACAATTGCTAATTTATATTCATACAAGACACCTCTTGGAAGCCCTACTTAAATTTTACTAAAACTTGTGGATCATACTACGGCATTTACTTACTTCCTTAACCCATATTTCATACTTTGACTATGAACTGAACTGCACCCTATGATGGAAAAACTGAACACAAGGTTTATTTCATTCAATTTTTATTAAAACTCATATGCTTAGTCTTTTCAATAAATTGAATATGAAAATGTCTAAAAAGAGCAGTTCTCCTAATGCTACGGATTTCCTTTCCAGAAAGTATTTTACCTCTGCACATTTTGTGAAAACATAGTACTTCCTGCTAATCTGTACTCAGCCTGACTTGGAGAACAGTTTAAAAGCCACCAAGAGGATTGTCTGACAGTAGGTGACTGGTCATTAAGACAGCATTGATTTTAAAAGCTAAAGAATGACTGTGTCTTCTTTTTATTCTTTTCCTTTCAAAGGAAACCCATATTCTGTTTATTTTATTTTTTACATAAACTAGGACATTGGAAGGTAATAAACTGAGATTGTAGAGCCTTAGTATAACCAAGGATTTAAAGAAGTCTTTGGGGGAATTATGCCTAGTGGGGGCCTCAAAGTCATGTTTAGACTGGCTGTCTAGACAGTAGGAAATGGAAATTTGGCAGCTGCAGCTCTGTAATAGACTGTTTATGCAAACTGGGTTATGGTGCAGTTATATCCTGCAAAAGTCTCCCCGACATCTAAGATAGATGTACAGCCATTATCACATTTATTTAATGTATAGAATAGCAAGTATGTCCTGTGTCCCGCACAGTGTGAATACTTACTTTGCAAAACCAAATATGTTTTCAAACATTTCCACCAGAAACATTTATTTTCTTCTCCTGCATTGAGAAAAACAAAATATATAAATATACATATCTATTATTGGTTTTCAAGTACTTTTCAGGGCTGAATATAAAATCAACTCTAACAAATCCTTCCTTTACTCAAAGGATAAATGGGCTGAGAAATAATTAGGGAAACAAAACCCTTCACAATAGTTACAAATAATATAAAATAACTTGGTGTGACTCTAATCAAACAAGTGAAAATTTTGTACATTTTTTAAATAATAAATTATTTTCTTTACTTCCTGGTCATCCTATAGGTTTTTTAATTAATTTTTTTACATATAACAGGTAATTTATGCATAACTGTTCAATAAATCTTTACGTTCCTGACTGGAATATATTTAAGCTGTCATTTGAATATGAAATTATGCAAATATTGAAAAATATTCCTATTATTGATAAAAAAATCAAACAAAAATATGAAATAATTATAAGTTTCAGGCTATGAATCTATTTAAAAAACATTGGTAAATTAGTTACTTTTTTATACTTTGTTTTACTAATTTATCCTTGAACATGTACATTCCAAAGCAGTTTCCTCTCCATCCCCTCTTCCATGTTTCTCCCTTCCTCTTCTTCCTTCCTGTCAATGTCTCCTCCATTTCCCTTCAGAACAGGACAGTTCTCTCAGGGATCTCAACCGAACATGGCATATTAAGTTGCAATAAGACTAGCCATCCACTAGGAAGATGGACAAGGCAACACAGTAGGAGGAGAAGGGTCCTCAAAGTAGGCAAAAACATTAGAAGAAGCCCTGCTCACTCTGTTAGAAGTTCCACAAAAACAGCACGCTACATAACTATAGCATATATGCATGTTAGAGCCGTGGAGGCTTCCTGACTCTCGGTTTAGTCTCAGTGAGTCCCTGTGACACTTCCAGTTCCTAGAATCCTGCCTCCCTTTCTTCACAATGCACTAACTTCTGCCAAATGTTTGCCTGTGAATCTCTGTCTCTTTCCATCCGTTGCTGGATGGAGCTCTATGATGGTGATTGTACCAGGCTTCTATCTAAGAGCACAGCAGGATATCGTTAGGAAGGAGGAATCACTTCTTTGCTTTTTAAGTTTTTATTTATTTATTTATTTTTGGTCATGCACTGTCAGGAAAAATAACCCAAAACCAGCCAGCCAACCAACCAACCAATCAACAAAGAAACCTAGGCCCGTCCAGCCTCTGGTTTCTGGTCCTCCTTGCATGTCAGAGGTGAGTTATTTCTTATGTCATGGGTATCAAGCTTGGCCAGTGAATTGGTTATTTTTAAATTTGGGGTCTATGAGTAACATTTTTAACTGACATTAAAATTTTCTTTTGCTATACACAAATTAGAAATAAGGATAATCTAGGCTAACTTTGTATAAGTCAGATATTTGATTTTAAATAGCTGGCAAGAACTGACTGCACAATAGTCATTAGTCTAATCTATTTCATAATGAATTTATACAATATATTATTCATATAAAAATATTATTCATATTAAACTTTAAAGTATTCATTAAGGAATTATGATATGACATCTGTATACAGCCTTAGGACATAAAAATACTCTGAAAACATTAATTTGCTTTGTAACATATTTTGCATAATCTCTGTGTACCTATATCATTCCCTTTAGGATAATATTTTTAGGTTAAATTATACATACATCACTTCAGGGGGTTTAGCTTCTATTTGGCTTAATACTATTTTAAAATCTGCCAAAATCATATTTATTTCACAGTTCAGTAACTGATTGACACTTGGAACTGATTACAAATTTGGGCTCTTATAAACATTGTACCAGAAATTATGTGCAGATATTTCTGAAATATTGCTCTAATTTATTTTAGTATCAGGATTACTAGTCCTTTTGATAAGTGTAATCTCAACCCTCAAAGGGATGAGGCAGAAACATCATAAGATCAGGGCCAGCCTGGGCTATATAATGAGTTTCTGCCTAGCCAGTATTACAGTGCTAGACGCCGTCTCAAACAATACAGATCCAAAGACAAGAAATACTAGTTATAGTTTCTATTTTAGAAATTTTTGGAAACCTCTGCCCCATTTGTATAGTAGGCTCCTGCACATTTCCACCATCAGTGTGTGGTGTTCCTCCTCTGCCTGCTCTCCAGCATTTGCTATCTTTTTTTTGGAAAACAGTCACTCAGATATGAGGTGACACACAAAAATAAATGAAACTTCTAACAGCCTTTAAATGAAGAGGCTATCAATTCTTGGGATCCTATATCAGAAAACAGTTTGTATACTGGTAATTTCAGGAAAACACAGCATTCCCTTTTAACCCTACTCAGCCTCATGGTGCGCTACACCATCAAAGTAGCAGAGCACTGTGAAGTGGAAACCGGTGGTAGTATTGAAAAATTATTTTTCTCTTTTATTTTATAATTGCTATACTTGTGTTTTGTTCTTTTTATTTGTAATTATTCCTAATTATCTACATTTATGCAATGATTTTGATCATATTTATGTCTGCTATTCTGTCCTGTCCCACATTCCTGTCCTAGTAAAACACTAGTATCTCTCCTAGGTTTTTTATTGGATATATTTTACTTATATTTCAAATGTTATCCCCTTCCTGGTTTCCCCTGCAGAAACCCCTTATTCCATCTCCAATCCCCATGCTTCTATGAGGGTGCTCCTGAAACCCACAAACCCATTAACCGCTCCTGCCTTCCCAGTCTTACATTCCTCTACACTGGGGAATATTGTCAGGACCAAGGGCACCTCCTCCTATTGATGATCAACAAGGCATCCTCTGCGACATGTGCAGCTGGAGCCATGGGTCCATCCATGTGTACTTTTTGGATAGTGGTTTAGTCCCTGGGAGCTCTCAGTAGTTGGTATTGTTGTTTTTATGTGCTTGCAAAACCCCTTCATCTCCTTTCATCATTTTTTCTGATTCCTTCTTTAGGAACCTTATTCTCAGTTCAGTGTTTTGCTGTGAGCATCAGTCTCTGTATTTATCATGATCTGACAGAGCCTCTCAGAAGACAGCTATATCAGGCTCCTGTCAGCATGTAATTTTTGGCATCAGCAATAGTGTCTGGGTTTGGGGGCTGTCTATGGCTTGGATCTCCAGGTGGGGCAGAATCTGGATGCCCTTTGCTTTAGTCACTGCTTCAAATTTTGTCTCTGTTTTTCCTTCTAGAATATTTTAAAGTTTTCTTCTAAGAAGGACTAAAGCAGTTGGACTTTGATCTACATTCTTCTTGAACTTCATGTGTTTCATGAATTGTATATTATGTTATCCAAGCTTTTGGGCTAATATCCACTTATCAGTGAGTGCACACCATGGGTGTGGGTTTTGTTTCTTTGGTGGGTGGGGATTGGAATACCTCACTCAGGGGAAGATACTTTTTAGTTCTAACCAATTGCCTAAGAACTTAATGAAGTCATTGTTTTTAATGGCTTAGTACTATTCTGTTTTGTAAATACACCACATCTTTTTTATTCATTCCTCTGTTGAAAGATGTCTGTGTTCTTTTCAGATTTGACTATTATAAATGATGCAGCTATGAACATAATGGAGCATGTGTAATTGTTATATGTGGAAACATCTTTTGGCAATATATTCCGTTTGTTGTTTCATTGTTCTGGCTAGGACTTCGAGTATTATGTTGAATAGGTAGGGAGAGTGTAGGCATCTTGGCCTATTTCCTGATTTTAGTGGGGTTGTTTATAGTTTCACTCCATTTAGGTTGATGTTAAGTATTGGTTTGCTATATATTGCTTTTAATGTGTTTAGGTATAGCCTTGAATTCCTTATCTTTTCAAGACTTTTAACATAAAGGGATTTTTGTTAAATGCTTTTTCAGAATCTAATGAGATTATGTGTTTATTTTTTCAGTTTATTTATATAGTGGATAATGTTGATTGATTTCCCTATATTGAACTATCCCTGCATCCCTGGGATGAAGCCTACTTGATCTTGATGTATGATCATTTTGATGTATTTTTGGATTCTTATTACTAGAATTTAATTGAGTATTTTCGCATTGATATTATAAGGGAAATTTGTTTGAAATTTTCTTTCTTGTTTGGTTTTTATGTGGTTTAGGTATAAGTAAAATTGTGGCTTCATAGATGGTATTGGGTAGTATTTCTTCTGTTTCTATTCACTGGAATAGCTCGGTGGGTGTTGGTATTAGGTTTTTACAAAGGTTTGATAGAGTTGTGCACTAACCCAATCTGGTCCTGAGCAATTATGCTTGAGCAACTTTTGATGACTTCTTTTATATCTTTAGGGGTTATGGGACTGTTTAAATTGATTTTATGATCCTGATTCAACTTGGTATCAAGTATCTGTCTAGAAAATTGTCCATTTCATCCAGATTTTCTAGTTTTGTAGAATATAGGTTATTAGTATCTGATGATTTCTTGAATTTCCTCAGTTTCTGTTGTTATGTCTCTCTTTTCATTTCTAATTTATTGATTTGGATTCTCTCTCTGTTCTCTCTCTCTCTCTCTCTCTCTCTCTCTCTCTCTCTCTCTCTCTCTCTCTCTCTCTCTCTCTCTCTCTGTGTGTGTGTGTGTGTGTGTGTGTGTTGGGGAAGTACTCTCCAGAGGGTTTGTCTGGCTAAGGGTTTATTTAACTTATTGATTTCTTCAAAGAACCAGTTCCTGGTTTTGTTGATTCTTTGTGTAGTTCTTTTTGTTTCTACTTGGTTGATTTCAGTTCTAAGTTTGATTATTTCCTGCCGTCTATTCTCTTGATGTATTTGCCTCTTTTTGTTCCAGTGCTTTTAGGAGTTCTGTCAAGCTGCTAGTATATTTCTCTCCATTTTGTTTTGGGAGGCACTCAGAGCTATATTTCCTCTTAGTGATACTTTTATTGTGTCTCATAAGTCTAGGTATGTTATGTCTTCATTTTCATTAAATTCTAATTTTTTTTTATTTCATTTTTTTTTCTTGACCAAGTTTTTATTGAGGAAAGCATTGTTCAGCTTCCATGTGTACGTGGGCTTTTTTGTTTGTTTGTTATTAAAGACAAGTCTTAGTCCGTGGTGATCCACTAGGATGCATGGCATTATTTCAATCTTCTTGTTTCTTTTGAGGCTTGTTTTTGACTGATTATGTAGCCAATTTTGAGATGGTGTCATGAGGTACTGAGAAAAAGGTATTTTCTTTTGTTTTAGAATCAACTGTTCTATGGCTATTTGTTAAATCCATTTAGTTCATAACTTTTGTTAGTTTCATTGTGTTTCTGTTCTGTTACTGTTTCAATGATCTATTCATCAATGAGAGTTGCATGTTGAAGTGCACCCACTATTATTGTGTGTGGTGCAATGTGTGCTTTGAGCCATAGTAAGGTTTCTTTTATAAATGTAGGCGCCATTTTAATTGGGGTGTAAATATTAAGATTTGAGAGTTCATCGTGGTGGATTTGTTTTGATGAATATGAAATGTCTTTCTTTTCTTTTCTGAAATCTTTTTGCTGAAAGTTGATTTTGTTTGATATTGGAATGGTTAGTCCATCTAGTTTCTTGAAATTATTTGCTTGAAAAATTGTTTTCCAGCCTTTTACTCTGTGTCTATCTTTGTCACTGAGGGTTAACTTCTATTTGCAAAATATGATGGAACATCTTTATGTATCCATTGGGGAATTGATTTCATTTATGTTGAGAGATATTAAAGACCAATTATTTTTGCTTTCTGTTTTTCTTATTGTTAGAGGTGGACTTATGTTTGCATGGTATCTTCTTATGGGTTAGTTGAATAAAGGTCACTTTCATGCTTTTTCTAGGGTGTAGTTTCCCTCCCTGGGTTGGAGGTTTTCATGTATTATCCTTTGTAGGACTGGTTTTGTGGGAAAATATTATGTAACTTTGGTTTCTACATGCAGGTAAATTGAGAGTTTTTTTGGATATAGTACCCTGGGCTGGCATTTGTGTTTTCTTAGCATCTTCATGACACCTGCCAGAATCTTCTAGCTTTCATAATGTCTGATGAGAAGTCTAGCATGATTCTGATAAGTCTCCCTCTACATTTTACTTGACCTTAGTGTTTTTGATATTCATTCTTTGTTTTATGCATTTGGTATTTTGACTATTATGTGATGGGAGGAAATTTTTTTTCTGTGCAAATCTATGTGGAATTCTGTAGGCTTCTGTATGATTATGACCATCTCTTTCTTTAGGTTAAGAAAGTTTTCTTCTATGATTTATTGAAGATATTCACTTCTCTTTAAGTTGGAAATCTTCACTCTCTTCTACACTTATTATCTTTAGGTTGATTTTTTTCATAGTATCTTAGATTTCCTGGATGTTTTTCTTGGGGTATTTTTGCATTTTGCATTTTCTTTGACTGTTGTGTCAATGTTTTGTATGGTCTCTTCTTCCCATGAGAATCTTTTTTGTCTCTTGTATTCTGTTGGTGATAACTGTGTCTAATATTCCTGATCTCTTTCTTATGTTTTCTGTCTCTAGTGTTTTCTCCCTTTGTGATTTCTTTATTGTTTCTATTTCCAGTTTCTGATCCTGGATGGTTTTGCTCAATTCATTCACCTCTTTTTGTTTTTTTCTTGTTAAGGGGTTCTACCTTTTTTTCTGTGCTATGCTGTATTTCTTTAAGGGTGTTATTTAACTCCTCCTTAAAGTCCTCTAACATCATCATGAGCTGTGATTTTAAATCAGAATCTTGCTTTTCCAGTGTGTTTTGGTATCCAGGACTTGCTGTGGTGGGGGGACTGAGTTCTGTTAATTCTAATTGGCCTTGATTTTTTATGCTCATGCTCAGGACTTGCCTCTAGCCATCTTTTTATCTTAAGTGTTAGCTAGTCTTGCTGATTCTGACAGTGGCTTGATCTTCCTGTAAGCCTGTGTGTCAGCCCTTCTGGTGGACCAGCTCTCCCCCAGCAGGGTCTGGGTAAAGGGAGCTGTTGCATTGGGCCTGCTCAGGATGCAGGTAGAAACTGGAAAATTTCTCCTACTTTTAAGTCTTTAATTTTCTTTTTTTGGATGTGAGACTCATTGCATTTATTCAGGGTTTCTTGTATGAGAGTGAGTCAAGGGCTATTCACTGATGTTTGAGAAACTTACCAGTAGCTGTGTACTGAAGAAAATGGTTCTTGTATCCCAGCAAGCCCTTGAGTTTCTCCTCAAACTATAATGGAATGTTAATAGGTCCCTCCTATTGTTTTTTTGTAGGCAACACAAATACTATGAGGATGTTCTAACAATATTAATTCATCAAATAAAAATATAACGATACAAGGTTACTTCCATTTACATTTTATAGTAATTATTGATGTTGAAGAACTGTTGCCAATTTTCATATCTTCTTTTGAGAAATGTTGAGTCCATTATTCAGCTTATTTTCAACATAATGTTATTAAAATATATTCTTCACTAGGATAATAAGGCCCTCTAAAACATCTGAAGAGAGAACAAAGATAAATTCACAGGTACTAAAGCAGCAATCACAGGACCTATGTGGGTTTTTACTAGGTCTCATGTCTATATACTATAGTTTTCAGTTTATTATTATGGGGCACCTGAATATGAAAATGAATAGGCATCCAATTCTTTTGCCTGTTCTTGGGGCTCTTTTATTTTTCTGTTTGCTTACCTTGTCCAATTTAGATATGATTGCCAAACTCATGTAAATATCTGTTTTTCCCAATTCAGTCAGCAAAATTAATTTTTCTTTATATCAACCTTGTTGACAAAAGGAAATTTTGTATATGTAGGTTTATTTTTAAGCCCTCCAACTGTGTTTTATATATTAATTTTATGTTAATACCAGGGTGCTGTAATTACTATGATTTTGTAAAGTATTTTGGAATCATATGGCATGATATCTGTTCTTTATACTCAAACTTGTGCTTATTATTATTTTTGTGCTTCTGTGTTGATTTTTAAGACTGTTTTTCTATTTGAGTGAAGAGAATCATTGTGATAATACAGGACTTTCATTGAATCTCACCATCTTGGGATAGTTTGGATATTTTTACTTTCAGGTATCAACCATTAACCCAAGAATACAGACCATTTCTTCTACTTCATCTTGACCTCTTTCTTTAATATTTTATAGTTTTTAGTGACAGAATGTTTTAGTCTTTTCATTGTGTTTTTTGTTGTCTTTTTTTAATAGTGACTATAACTGAAGTTTCTTAATTGTTTTCCTAAAATCCCAATGTTGGCAAGATTTTTTTTTTTTTACAAAAATTGTGAGTAAAATTATGTATTACTTTAGTTTATATGATTAATTTATGTGTGCTTGTACTGATTCCCATTAAATATTAGAAATTTATTTGTTGAAATATTTATAGCCAGTATTGAGATTTAAGGAGTAAATGAAAAGCTGAATAAGAATATTAATAATGCAAGGATGTGATGGAGAGTGATATATTTAAACATGGGCATATTGATGGGCAGCATTTTAGTACTTCTCCAGTTGATGAGCCTAATGATGAGGAACTAGATGACTCTCTAGTAAATAGGTGTCATAGTGTTTGTCCCTAACCTCCGTGAAGTTGTTGAGCAAAGAAGAATTGTCATTGTTCTAAGTCTTTGTTGTCAGGGTGAATGTAGAAAACACAAAAATAATGGGAAACGGGGACAATCTGGGAAAGTGAGGGCTAAGAAGACATTGATGATAATAAATGACATTACATTAAAAGTACTTGATGAATTTGCCAATATTGGAAGGAGTGATGAATTTGCCAAGAATAGGGGCTGTGTCAAACCGTAGATTTTTTCAAATGCAGAGGACAAGGATATCAGTACAGTATAGAAATGAAATTTTGAAGTAAAATAGGAAGATTGGAAGAATAACAATAGAGAAATGTGGGAAAGGTCTGAACTCCCTGTGAGAGGAAATGACCCACACAAGAATAAGTAGAAATAGTCACAATTAGGATGAAGAAGATGTAGGGAGGGCTGTTTATCCTTGCCTGAGGGACTTAATGCCAAAAGCCTGGGGTTCATTTACTCTACTTAGTATCTTAAAAATCAAAGAACACACTTTTCTATTTCTGTTTCTTTGTTCTTATTTTATGTTATTTATTTACAATTAAAATGTCATTTCCCTTCCCTAGTTTCCCTTTTACAAACCCCTGCCTGGTTCCCCATCCCCCTACTTCTTATGATGGTGCTCCCCTAACCACCCACCCACTCCTACCTCACTGCCATAGCATTCACATGTTTACTAATATTTAATGAAGTTGTTAAAGGCTGTACTTACTTTTCCAGCTTGAGTGCTGATGGTAAACTATGGAGTTCTCTGGGTTTGTATTGGGAGGTGAAGTATGCATGTAAGAAGGCAAGTATTACAGGATGGGTCATCATACTGGCTAGTAAAGGCCTTACCTTTTCCTCAATCTTTCCTTAGAATACACAATAGCCCATAACACCACTTAATGTATAACATGCTTATTTTTAAGGAAAGAAATGACTTTGTATTCAAGAGCCATGTAAACATAATCAATGAATTGGGAGATATTTGGCAGGTTTTTCTAATCCCAGCTGTTTGGAGGCAGAGATAGTAGGAGTATAGTTTCCAGGCTACCCATTTTACATTTTGCTAATAAATAAATAAGCAAACAGATAAATAAAATAATATTAACAAGCAGAGATGGTGTTGGGAGCATGAACTCTCTAGTTCCTTGACAAGTGGAAAATACTCCCTTCTTCCAATTTTCTTAAATCTTTCTCATGTTCTATATTGTCAACTTTTCCCTTTCTTGGTACAGACATGAACAATCCTAAAGAATGTTACGCTCAAACAAGAAACAAGCCTTTGCAAAAGCTAATTACCATATAACTAACTTACACTTTGTGGTTGTTTGAATATGGTTAGACCAGGGAGTGGCATTCGTAGGTGGTATAGCCTTGTTGGAGTAGGTGTGGCCTTGTATATCACTGTGGGATTGTGCAATGAGACCTTCCTTCAGCCTTAGTGGAAATCAATCTTCTCATTGCTGTCTTGGATCAAGATGTGGAACTCTGAGCTCCTCTAGTGCCATGCTTATCTGAATGCTGCCATGTTCCCACCTTGATGATAATGGACTGAACCTCTGAACCTGTCAGCCAGCTACAATTAAATATTGTCTTTATAAGACTTGCCTTGACCATGGTGTCTTTTGACAGAAATAAAACCCTAACTGATATAACATAGAAATTGAATCAACTGGACATAGAGAGTGATGTAGTGCTTATCAACAGTTCAAGTGGTTTGTAGGTTTGTTGGAGTTTTGAGAGTTCCAAGAGCATGTCAGTAATAGGGCCTAAATTTCTAGTTATGTAGGTCACATAAGTTTGCACAATCTATTTAAAAAAGAATATTAACAATAGTTAAGAAATAGCTACTGAAAATACTAAGGACAGACTTTATGATATTTTCATAGCAAAAGCTAGAAACACAAGAGATAATACATATATTACTCAGATAAATTCAGATAGTACACATTACTCATATTGTATAATATTAAATATTTTCATTTGTGAGATTTCATAATGAAGTCTACTATTAATAAAAAAAGGTTATAAACTTTCTAGTTGGTAAAGGAAATCCATCCAGGCTTTGGTGACATGTCTTTGTAGCCCCAGCACTCAGAAGTGTAAATGAGGTGGGAGATGTCAGAGTTGAAGGCAAGTATGGGCTTCACAATGAAACTTGGTTAAATAAATAAATTAATGAAGTGACAGAAAAACAAAAATAATTTTAAAAAAAAATTAGAGGCTAACAATAACTTCAAACATAAACAACATGAAAAATGAACAATGAAGAAATATTTCTTGTCATAACATTTCTTCTATTTATATATCCATACTGAGATGTTGCAAGACCTCCTACAAAATAGGCTCTCTCTCTGTCTCTCTGTCTCTGTCTTTCTTTGTGTGTGTGTGTGTGTGTGTGTGTGTGTGTGTATAGGAGAGAGAGAGAGAGAGAGAGAGAGAGAGAGAGAGAGAGAGAGAGAGAGAGAGAGAGTAGTGCACATAAACCCTCTGTATATTTAATATATTGATACAAAATTCAAAAGAGACACACTGCTACTTTCTTATGATATATTGGATTCTGTAGACAGTGGTAATGTAGGTAGAGGGTGTGTCTCCAGGCAGTGCCTTCATCCCTGTTCTTGAAACCAGTTTTCTTTCATGATGTCTTCTCAGTAACACCTATGTTTTTCTACCAATATTTATTCTCTAATAGAATTTGACTTAATGTTACTTAAAACTATAAGTGCTTTCTACTTTTAGAGTGTTCATTATACTTATTGGGAAAACTTACTCATGCCAAAGGTAAGTTTTATTTATTCCTAAGATTGAATTTATTATAAAGAGCCCCTGAATATTCGTTGAGTGTCTAGTTTGTATTATTTAAGATGAATGATGGCACTTAAGATTGTATTCTTTTCTGATGTAATGGGGGTCAGTCCGACACATCACAAGGCAGACTTTGTAATCCATTGTATAATAATGAAACACAGCAAGGTAAATTGCTTTCCAGGTAGAAACCAAGTGCCAAGATTCATAACTTGATATCCAAATCCAATCCCGATATTCTGTATCATAATGATCGTGGTAGCTATTACTTTCAAAGGGTAAAGGGCAGATTTTTAACAAGGCAGAAGTATTTTAATAAGGGTTTTAATTAAGCAGAACACTGAATTACTTCCATTGTTACACATTTTAATTCAAAATAAGGTTAGGAGTCTTTACATGTTGTTTATTCAGGAACTGCTATGATCATTGGAGAAATTAATCAGAGGATTCAGCCAAAGGGGAAATATTCCCACATCTATTATCTAGGCAACTGGATTTTCTCTTCATATCTTTATTTGTTTACAAATAATTGCATAGAAAATGTATCTTCTTTCATTTAAATCTCATAGTAGCCAGAAAAAGGGCTGGTGGCTAAGGACCATAGAAAGGTTTCTTGAATGCTTGTCTATCTGTTCCACTCTTCTGTAAGAGGAGGGGACTCGATGTGTAGAGGAAAGAGGTTAGGTAAGATTTCTAAAACAATTAGACTAATCAGGATTGTTACTGAGAAAATTCTTGTCTTATCAGATACTGGTAGTTAGTTCTTCTCCTCCTAGAAAGAGAATGGGGAAATAAAGATTTCAGAAAGTGTCTGCTGTAAGGTTTTGAAAGGATCCAGAAGAGTTGGAAAATATGCTTAGACCTGCCCTGAAGCAAGTAGAGTAGAGAAAAGGAAGAGGAACAAAGGCGCAGGTTTCACTGCTCAGGGAAGGAGACACATGAGGGGAGTCACTGGAAAGCTGAAGCCATAACAGAGAACTGGGACATTAATAATCCATTCCAGGGGGATGCTTGTCAGGAGAGCCACACTATAAGGTGGTGGAGTGGATGTGGACAACTACAGATGGAAGAGGCTGAATTAGGACCTAGTAATTCACAAAAGAAAAAGAACTTGAAGAACATTTTCAAAAACTGTCTCTGTCGCATATAAGAGTACAGGTGGTAGTGAGGATGTGGCCTAAAAGATGGAAGCTCTAGGAAGCAGTACTTCCCTCCCAAGTGAAAGCATTTGGTCCCTTTACCCCTTTTAGTACATGCCACCTAGGAAGGAAGCATGGGATGCATTTGCATAGTTTACTTTCATTTTAGATTTCAAGTTTTACAGAGATTTTAAAATTATTTTTACCAATCTTAACTGTAATTCGATGCCAAAGAACAATAACAGAATTGCAATTGCATCCAAACATATTTTTTTAAGTGAAGTAGAGGTCCTTCACTTGCTTAGTGAAGTAGAGAGAAGATTATATGAACAGTTTTATAGACTGTAGAACTTTGAGAACAATCTCTAAAAGAGACAGCAGGTTTTAAAAGCATTAATGAGTTCAGTAGATGAGGTCACTTCAGTGTAGAGAATGAGGAAATTCTACTTTCCAGAGCATGGTGCACCACTTTGATAAAGAAACTGTCTGAACAACCCCCACACTTTCCATTTTCTCCTCTGACCCCAGTTATAATTTCATAGATGACTTCTGTGCAAAATAGCACTTTGCCCTGGTTTCTCTGCTTTATTTCATATGGGGGAGACCCCAAGAAACAAAGAATATGCTGAAAAATGCTATTGATGTTTCAGAATAATTCAATTCTTACTGCCTTGAAACACAGAATTTTGGTAACCCAAATCTGGCTTACAGATACATGATCACACATTTTTGGCACCATGAAAACTGTCATTTATTTCCATTGATATGTGAGGTTTATTTTATTTTATTTTTTTTGTGCACTGACCCTTAACATCTCAGTCATATTAGTGACTTTCTTTATCTATATCCAGTAGCACATAGTGAAGAACAAATTATACAGAGAGAAACATTCCTGACACCACATGCTCCAAGAGTATACTCAACAGTCCAAAACAAATAAACTCTGTGGAACATCATCAAAATGCTAAGACTGGTAAACAGAATGCTAGGTATGGAAATTCAGGAAGGATGAGCTGTACCTCTTAGGGAAGGCTCAGCCTTCGAAGAATCTCAAAGAACTAAGTCAGCATGTAAGAAAATTGATGCAAATCAAACATAGCCAAACTTACTTTACCTAAACTTTTTTTTTCTGTGAATTTGCCTTACCTGTTCTGTGAGTATTATCATCATTATAATTGCTGATTTAAAAGAAAACAACATTTTTCCTGGTCCTTTTAAATCAAGTCCTGTCTAATAACTGAGTTCTTTGCTCACTGAATGCAATCTCTGGTCTTCACATTTGGGCTCCTTTTATTCTATACTCTTCACCTGCAGAATTCAAGGTCCCTTGTTCATTGTGGCATAATTTACTGTTACAATTTTTCTTCCCTTTTCTTTTCTTTCTTTCTTTCTTTCTTTCTTTCTTTCTTTCTTTCTTTCTTTCTTTCTTTTATTTTTGGTACAAGAGACTACAAAATGAGCATCAACTATTTCTAAGCATGACAACTAGAACTGAAAAGCTTTCTTCTATTATCTTGTTTTTAAAAGGGTATTTGCTTCTAAGTAGACAAAGAGAAAAACAAGTTGACTATTTAAACCAACAGTTGTGAAAATCAGATTGATTTGTTCAGTTTGCTTTAATGTATTCTTCATGAAAGGTGTGCTTCAGCCGTGTTAGTTACAAACAATTTTAGTGGACTGCCTTTCTTTAAAAAGCCCAGGTTTTGTTTTTTGTTTTTGTTTTTATAGAAGAGCTTGAAATTATAAATTTGAAAATATTCCAGAATTGTTTCAAGGAACACAAAGATTCTCCAGAAGGTTTTGGTTGCATTTAAGGCAGACTATGTGCACATAAAAGTCTTCTTAAAATGTTTTTCTAAAGACTTTTAGTGTTTTTAATTACTTGAAATTTGTTTAAAAGCAGAAAATGGCTCTCAAAAGTTAATATTTTTAAATACTTGTTCCCCAGTATAACCTATTTGGTAAGGATTATGGCCTTATTGAAAGAGTTCTGTCACTGGAGGTCAGCTTTTAGGATTTAAAAGCCAATCAATTGCCAATTAGCTCTTTCTCCCTATTGTTTGTGGATGAAGACGTTAGCTCTCAGCTACTATTTCAGCATCATGCTACATGCCTGTCTGCTGTCCATGTTCCCTACCATGATGTCATAGACTTTAATCCTCTGAAACTGGAAAGCCCAAATTGAATGTATTATTTTATAATTTGTCTTAGTCATAGTGTTTTAACATAATAATAGAAAAGTAACCAAGACCAAAGCTGAGGATTGAAAAATCTTGCTTTTAATAAAAAATATATAACAATCTCATACCTTTATTTTTAATAAAGTAAAATACAAAGGCTCAATAATGCACATATTGCATAATGCTTTCATTATGTTGAATACATTTAGTTTTCAAATGTTTATTACTTTTTATGGTGAAAATATTCAAAGTTCTTTCTTTAAGTATTTTTATATACACACCATGTTGTATTTGTCTTATCTACCACATTATATAGCATCTTTCCAGAACTTCAAGTTTCTAATTACAAACCAGTTCCAATTTCTTCCATTCCAAAACATGATATTCTTGGCCCCTAATCAACATCGTATTACTGTCAAGTAATATAAGATTATAATTTTTAGCATTTTCTTGTTTTTATTCAATTTACATCTCAATCACTGCCATGCCTCTTATCTTCTCAGTTCCACTCTTATAATTACTTCCATCAACTTTTCTCACCCTTTTTGCTTAGAGAAAGAGACCACCCCTGGGTATCACTCTACCCTGGGGTATCTAACCCTATCAGATTTAGGCACATCTCCCACTGTGTCCCAATCAGGCAGTTCAGGTAGGGGAAGAGGATCCAATGGCAGGGAACAGAGACTGAGACAGGGGAAATAGTGGTGTCCTTGACCACTTTGACTTAATCATTTCTATCCCCTACTGTTCCACGGGACAACCTGGGCTCTGCCTGATATTTGGCTGTGGGTCTCTGCATCTACCTGAACTTGATGCTGGATGAAGCATCTCAGGAAATAGTGATGCTAGTTTCCCATCTGCAAACATAGTGGTGTTCCATTAATGATGTCATGTTTTGGCTCTTCACATTGAATAGTTCTCAAGTTGGAGCAGTCATTGGTTGGTTATTCCCTTAGCCCCTGTTCTATCTTTATTCCTGCACATCTTGTAGACAAGACAAATTTTAGGATGAAGATTTTGTGGGTGGATTGATGTTCCCTTTCTTCTCTGGAAACCCTACATCGCTATAGAAGGTGACCACTTCAGTCACTATATACCCCTCTGAGATCAACTTGTTTGGTTCTGAGGTTAAAGAATCTTTTTTTATAGTACTTGACTACTTTGCTCTGGGTCTGCCCACTTTATGGGCTGAGTATCACAAAATTGGATATCCCCAGATCACAACATTCATACACATGAGGACACTTCTGTGACGTAATGTCAGATACAGATGGCATCTTATAATGGGATATAGCTAAATTTGGCAACTGTTGAAATCTACAAGTTTAAGTGACAGGAATTTCAATAATAAGTTATTGTCTAATTGTCTATGGGCAATGTTGATGCTCAGCTGTTACTTCCACATGGGGTCCAGGTGTTTATAATTAGTGTCAGTCCTGACACAAAGAAAAAATTTGGGTTATTGTCCATTTTTTAAATCATAAAAATTTTCTCCAATATGTGTATGGAGAACATGCTGAAAAAATCTATAAAGAAATCTGGGATTAAAAGTGAAAGACTTAACATCATCACCAAAAATTTAGGACAAATGGACTTTTGACTTGGATTTCATGTCTGGTGTGCTTGGTGTGGTGGCTTGAATATGCTTGGCCCATGGGAAGTGGCACTATTAGGAGGGGTAGCCTTGCTGGAATACGTACGTCCTTGTTGGAGGAAGTTGTCACTGTGTCATTTCCTAGTGCTCAAGATCTGCCAAGGGTAGAATAGGGTCCCTTTCCTGCTTCCTTTGGAATGGAGTCTCCTGGCTGCCTTTGAATCAAAATGTAAATAAAACTCTCAGGTTCCTCTCCAACACTATGTCTGCCTGCACGATACCATGATTTCTACCATGATAATAATAGACTGAACTTATGAAACTGTAAGCCAGCCCTAATTAAATGTTGACCTTTGTAAGAGTTTTCTTCACAATGGTGTCTTTTCATAGCAATGAAACACTAAGATAGAAGTTGGTACCAGAGACTGGGGTGTTGCTATGATAGATCTGCCAATATTTTCATTTGGAAGGATGTGAATTTTGGAACTTTGGATTTAGAAAGTAGAAGAAAGTAGAAAGCTTTAAGGAGAGCTACATGAATCATCCTAGTAGGAATATGGAAGACATTGATGTTAAGGAAGATTTGAACTCTGGTGGGCCTTGTTTAAGAGGTTTCAGAGGAGAGTTTTAGTATGTTGCCTGGGGATCATTCTTATATTTTGTTGAAGAACAGGGCAGTTTTTTTTCCATGTCTGAAGAATCTGCCTGCTGCTAAGGTAGAAGGATTTGTATTAAATACACTGATGAAGGAAGTCTCAAAGCCTAGTTTAAACTTTGTTTTCTGATTCACATTTATGAGGAGCATTTTGATAATGCACAAGCTTATAAAGCAAAAAAAAAAAAGTATGGTTCCAAGAATAAAGGAGCACCTAGAAGTAGAATGACGCTAAATCCTGTGTTTTAGGATATTAAATGGAATTGAGCAAGTACTGATCTCAGTGCACGATCCCACCCAGCTAAGCTTGTTGTTTGCAGTTGAACAAGGTATACTTATATCATGTTAGGAGTTATGACCTGGTTCATGTTTTCATTTGAACATAAGGAAAAAAGGATTATATGACAAATTGACAAAATATGAGTTCTAATGGTTACTGTTTCCATTGTCAACTTAACAATATCTGGAATTGACCACACTCTAGAACTTAAGAAATCTTGTGAAAAGGAAAACAAAAGTCTTAGGTCTAGACATGATGGTCCATGTCTTTAATGCTAGCATTCAGAAGACAGTGAAATATGAATCTCTGACTTTAAAGTATCTACGGGACACTTTCTTAGACAGCCAAGCCTAGACAGTGAATGACATGATCAAAAATAGAAAGCTAGTAAAGATGTAACAGAACAGGTGGGCCATGTTCTAGCCCCAGCAAGCAGCTGAACTCAGCAGCTTCAGCCATGTGGCTCTGGATTTATAGTCAAGAACAGAAACAATTACTGGGACAATTAATGCTGGTTAGCTGGAACTCAGAAATTATAGTGATTAAGAAGAAAACAGCATCACTGAGGTGAATATCTTCTAGGAAGTGTTTATGAGATGAAACCAGACATTGTGCTGGCAGCCAAACTTGGTAATATGTAAGAATCACCAAGGTAGTACCAGCTTTGTAGGCATTAATGGGCGAAGGAGACCAACTGAGGCTTGGCAATATGAGAGTCCAGGAAGTGCCATTGGTAACAGTACAGCTTCATTTGAAGATGACAGTCCAGGAGTGAAGGGGTCATGCAAAGAAGCTGAGACTTGGCACAATGATGGGAGCTTGGGAGGCTATTGGTGAAACTTAGTTGCAGTGGAGGATGCCAGCATATTGTAGATTCCAGTACCATGGGATTACCTCACAGAAAAGCAGCATCAGTGTAGTGGAGTCAGCTGGTACCTATAGTGCTACAGAGAACAGAGCTGGAGAAGCAACCCAAGAACTTTGGAGGAGCCAAAAGATCACTTGTGCATACTAGACATTGGATAACCCAAGATGTTAGAGATGCCAGAGCCTCAGGATACCTGCTGAGGGAAGCTGTTAACATGGTGGGGAACCAGCCCAAGAGATAGAAATCTGTTGCCATCAACAAAGATGAAAGGATTTGGAGATTTAAAGAGTGCTTTAACATCAGACATAGAGATTCAGTTTAGATTTTACCCAGCTGGTTTTCTCTGGTATTTTGGTCCAGTATTTCCTCACCATGACATTTTTGGAATGGTTATGTATGTCTTGTGATGTTGAAAGTATGTTATCTGTTTTTAATTTTATTGGGTATTATAGTTAAAAGATTGCATGGATCTCAGAATAGAATTTGAACTTTTGAACATGGTTGAGATTGTAATATACTATGAAAAATTTGAAGTTGATCTAAATATATCTTGCATTATGTTTTGCATAGGTATAGCTCCCAAAGGATCATGTGATTGAACAAGCCCATGGGGGTGAGTGTGTGAAATTTGGTGGTTTAGATATACTTGATCTTGGCACTTTTAGGAAGTAGGACCTTATTGGATAGCTTTGAGCTTGGTAAAGAAGTGCTTCACTGTGTAAGCAGGTTTTGAGAACTCCTAGTACTCAAGGTCTGCCAAGGGTGGAAGAAAGTTTGCCCCTGGCTGTCTTCAGAATAGAATCTCCTTCTGGCTACCTTTGGATCAAGATGTAAAACTTTAACTCTTTTTCTAGCATCATGTCTACCTGTGTGCTGCCATGCCTCCTCCCATGATGATAATGTACTGAGCATGTGAAACTGTCAACGAGGCCCAATTAAATGTTGTCCTTTGTAAAAGTTCTTTTTATCATGGAGTCTCTTCACAGCAATGAAGGCTTAACTGAGACACCCAGGACTGATTCCCACATGATCAATATGCTAATATTAAAGCCATCATTAAAACTAGCAATATGTTTATACAAAACAATAGAAATATATTTAGATTTAAATTATTACTGGTGAGGTATTTTGTAATTTTATTTGTTTGAGAATTATTTATTTAATTTTTAGTGCTCTTATTTTATTTTATTTATTTTTAACTATATAATACAAACCTTTTATTTGATATTGGAGGTAATACAATTAATTTATGTAAAAACAGAACTGAAAAAAGCATCACAATTGAATATCACTGGTGCTTTGAATATAGAGTGATATTTAGAAATGCCAAATATTTTCTAGCACCTTTCAAACAGAAGACATTTTACAAACATGCATTGATTGAGTAAAGAAAATGTATAAATTCCCATTTACCAAGACATTTACTATTAAATAAAAAGAACAGCAGAAATATTAAGTTGCACCATTTAGATATTTGAGGTTTTATCTTTACATGTATTGGGATGCAATAGAGTAGGGGTTACAGTATAAAATTTTTCCTTATCTAGATCAATTAAAAGTCTTACATTCTTTTGATGGCTATTCCTGATTATCAGCTTGACTACATATGAAATGAACTACCAGCTACAAGATCTGGCACACCTGTGGTTCAGATATTGAGGCTGGAAGACACAGGCTTCTGACCCAGATCTTGACATGGGATGACCATGAAAAGCTTAGGCCCAGGCAAGTTAGTACACACCTTTAATCCCATAAGACTGAGGCAAGCAGATCTTTGAGTTCAAAGCTAGCCTAGAGCAGAGCAAGTTCCAAATCTAGGCATGGTGCCACACATCTTTAATTTGGGCCATACTTCTGCTGGAGACTTATATAAGGACAATAGAAGAAAGTAGGCTCACTCTCCTCCTCACCTGTTTATTTTTGCTTGCCAGTACATCTGTTGGACCAACTTCTCCAGGATTCCAGAGTATACAGAAAACCAGCTGAAACAACTAGCCTTAAGGGACTTCCTCATTTTGCTGGGTTATTTGGACTAAAGACTGCAATTCATTACAGTAAGTTCCCTTAGTATATAGAGACATTCCACTTGTTCTGAGATTCTAGAGAACCCTGACTAATACAATTTTTTTATTTAAAAAACTTTATTTTTAAAAAGCAGAGATAAATGTAAAGATTTTTAAAAGGATTTTTGCACAAAACTATATAAATATATATAAATATAATATAAAATTATAAATATAGTTTTGTTAGTTCTTGATTTTCTTTTTAAAGGATTGGTAGTATGCACTGAAATCTTACTAATTACAATGAGTATCAAGTATATTTAAAACAAAATGTAACATGGAAATAGTCAAACTTTTCTTGGTGTGCAAAGATTAAACATAATGATTTTTTAAATACCAAGAATTGCCACTTAGCTCATGAGTGAACTATTAATGATTTAATGATTTAAGGCCTAGGTGAACCACACTCTGAGAGGGTGTTACACACTTTTTTTCTAAGGACTGAGGCTTCCACTTTTTGGCCTTTCTTTCTTTCTTTCTTTCTTTCTTTCTTTCTTTCTTTTTTTCTTTCTTTCTTTTTTAAAGCTTCATATGATCTGTGAGTTGTTTCTTGAGTATTCAGAACTTAGTGCTTTCTGGGGCTAGTATCCAGTTATCAGTGACTGCACCTTCACTGGGGTGCTTGTCTAACTACTGCAGGTGTTCTCTTCAGTTCTATCTCCCTACTTTTGGACTAAGCTAATGTAATTTCTCTTGTGTCCTGGGACCCTCTTACTCTCAAGTTTCTCAGACTTTCTAGAAGTTACAACCACTCTAGAAGTCAGTCAGGCTGTTTTTCAGAAAATTGGACACAGCTATACGACTCCTGACATATACCCAAAAGATAATCCAACATATAACAAGGACACATGCTCCACCATGTTTGTAGCAGCCTTTTTTTTTTTTTTACAATACCCAGAAGCTGGAAAAATTCCAGATATACTTCAACAGAGGAATGGATGCAGAAATTGTGAGACATTTACACAATGGAGTACTTCTTGACAATTAAAAATGACTTCATGAAATTCTTACGCAAATGAATGGAACTAAAAAATATCATCCTGAGTGAGGTAACCCAATAACAAATGAACATCCATGGTATTCACTCACTGGTAAGAGGATATTATCCCCAAAGCACAGATTACCCAAGATACAATTTACACACCACATGTAGCTCAAGAAGAAGGAAGACCAATGTGTGGATGTTTCGGTCCTTCTTAGAAGGGACCAAATAATCACAGAAGCAAATACAGGGACAAAGAATGGAACACAGACTGAAGGAAAGACTATTCAGAGACCACCCAACCTAGGAATCCATCCCACATGCAGCCACAAAACCAAGTCAGTATTGCCGATGCCAAGAAATGTTTGCTGACAGGAGCTTGATATAGATGTCTCTTGAAAGGCATTACCAAAGCCTTACTGATATAGATGAGGATGCTTGTAGGTAACCATTAGGCTGAACACTGGGACCTTAATGGGGGAGTTAGGGGAAGGACTGAAGGGGCTGAGGAGTTTGTAAGCCCATAGGAAGAAAAACAATATCAACCAATCAGATCCTCCACAGAGTCTCCAGGGACAAAACCACCAATGAAAGAGTACACACGGAGGAACCCATGGCTCCAACCACACATGTAGCAGAGGATTGCACTGTCTGGCATCAATAGGAGGAGAAGCTCTTGGTTCTATGAGGCTAGTGTCTCCAGTGTAGTGGAATGCCACGGTGTTGAGGCTGAGTGGGAAAGGGAGCAACCTTGTAGAAGAAGCAGGAGAGGGAATGGAAGGTGGGAACCAGGAAAGAAGATAATATTTGAAATATAAATGCATAAACTATCCAATAAAAATATCAAAATTAAAAAAAGGTTTTATATATGAGCTCTGTATCTTTATCATGCCTGCCCTTTCATCTCCTCACTCTAGCCCCTCAAGTGTACTGCTGTTAAATTTAGGCATGTGTGTCGAAGCTAGAAGAGGACATCAAACCATATGAAACCCAAGCTATATGCAGATGTGAATCATCCAGTATGGATGTTGGAACTCAATTCAAGTATCTTGCAAGAGCAGTGTATGGTGTTTGCTTAACCTCTGTGCCACCTCTATAGACCCTAATTTCTGTTTTAAATCTAATTAACTTATCTTGTACTATAATACTTCAGTAAAGGATGAGAAACATTGTTTAAAGCCAGGCATATTGGTGCTATCAAAGCCAAACTGGGAAGCAATGGAGAGATTGTTATTTCAAGTTACAAATCAATCATATAGGTGACTAGTCAGACTCTGCTCCAAAAGAAAATGGAAATATATTGTTCACATTATTTCTTCATTCCTATCTAATCTTTGATTCAGACACAGTGATTGGCCTAAAATGAGCAAATATAATTTCAAGAAAAACATTATACTACATTTGCATTTAAATTCAAATTATGTTTCTTTCAGTTTCAATAGATTCTGGCTCTCATATGTTTATCTGCACATAAGTGATTCATTATATCTTTTTTAGACATAAATTGGTCAGTCTAATTTATTCATATCAGCTTTATTAAGAATATTTAATGTGACACACATTTTGCAAGTATTTTCCCTTTCTGTAATTTCAGTCAAGGAAATAGGTAGTATTCTTACTCTGATCTGCAAGTGAGAAGACAGTCACTGACAGTTAAGTAACTTTCCCACAGTGAGAATTCTCTAGAGATGGAATTAGAATCTCAACTTAAGTATTAGAAAAGTTAGAGAAAGATAAAGAGGACACTCAAGATATTTTTCTTTTGTCGGTTTCTTAATGGAAGTTAAAATGTATGTATTTGCACTGAAATGTTCAAATTAAATTAAGACAATTTTTTCAAGCTTAAGTTAACTTCCCAAAGCCAACAATAATAACTAAAACATGTAGGTGTTAGGTTTTACGATTATAATTTCCCTCTCAATTATGAAATTTCACACTAATCTGTTAGCAAACATCACAGACACAAAGATAAATTCATCACCATCAAATGTAAAAAGTCTTCCTTTATCTTTGCAACTTTGTGCTCTTTTTTTGAAACTGATTCTTCTTAATAAATTATAAATATCCAAGAGATGTCCAAAGACATTTTGAGCCTCAATAAAAGTAAAATAAATCAAATGGAGTGTTGAGAAACTGGAGTTTGTTTTTACCTTTAGATTTAGAAAGTACAAAATAATTTATAAGGCATTTATATAGTAACTATCAAGAATAAACGTAAGGTACTGGCTATACATTCAAGAATGAGTTTAACTTTTATTTTGGGAAAATTGCCAATAAACCGTAAAACAAAAATATATAGGAATGTCTCAGGAGAAATGATTAGAGTTTCATCTGTATATTTTTCATTCACTACTCTGACAATTTTTAGTAATATATAGTAGGCACAATATTTTCACATATTAAAATATTTCCATTATTTTTTTCTGGTTATGAGTACTATGACTTTTAAAGCAATATATTTGTATATCACCGTATGTGTAACATTTAGTTTAGGTTTTTTATTTCCTAAGGGTTTTAATAAACCAGAGGTTGAAACATCTCAAGAAAGATTCAATGACAATCTATTTCTCTATGTAAGTTCAAAAATCTGGAGACAGATAAACTGGGTCTAAATCCCAACTCTTCATATCCTTAGTCGTGTGCAACCTCTGATAGCTTCTAAAAATCATGGTATTTGAGGTGTCATACTGATAAATGCAAATAACCATCACCACCCAAACTAGCCCATAAAGAGATTGTCTCCAGGAGTGCTAACACACCTAGGATCACAGACTCAGGCTCACAGTGGGGACAACCTACAGTCAGAGACAGAAAGAGCAACCAATATAGAGGGCTAATATTCAATATTTACAAAGAACTCAAGAAGTTGGACTCCAGAGAACCAAATAACCCTATTAAAAATAGGATACAGAGCTAAACAGAGAATTCTCAACTGAAGAATATTAAATGGCCTCAAAGCACCTAAAATGCTCAACATCCTTAGTTATTAAGGAAAGACAAATCAAAACAACCTTGAGATTCCAACTCATACCAGTCAGAATGGCTAACATCAAAAACCCAGGTCAAAGTAGGTGCTGGTAAGGACATGGAGAAAGAGGAACACTCCTTCATTGCTGGTGGGATTGCAGGCTGATACAACCACTATACCAATAATTCTGGAAGTTCCTCAGGAAATTGAACATAATACTACCTGAGGATCTAGCTAAACCGTTCTTAGCCATATACTCAAAAGATACCCAAACATATAACAAGGATACATGCTCCACTATGTTCATAGCAGCCTTATTTATGATAGCCAGAAGCTGGAAATGACCCAGATACCCCTCAAGAGAAGAATGAATACAGACATTGTGGTACATTTACACATTTCCTGCCCAGCTATTAAAATCAATGGCTTTATAAAATCCTTAGGCAAAAGGATGGAACTAGAAACTATCATCCTGAGTGAGGTAACCCAGTCACAAAAGAACACACATAGTAAGCACTCACTGATAAACAGGTATTTGGCAAAAAGCTCAGAAACCTAGCATACAATTCACAGACCATATAAAGCTAGAAAATAAAAAAGCCCAAGGTGTGGATGCTTTAGTCCTTTTTAGAATGGGGAACAAAATAATAGTGGGAAAAAGAAGGTGGAAGATAATTGGAAGGAATCAAGGAAGTGGAAGGAAAAGAGGGGGGCAGGATCAGGTATGAGAGGAGGTTCAGAAAATTGACAGAGGCGTGTAGCATCAGGTGTGAGAAACTTGGGGTACCCACCAGGTAGTCCCAGAAACCATAAAAGCAAGAAGCTCCCAGGATCCAACAGGGATGACATTAGCTGAAATGCCCAACAAAGTGGAGATAGGACCTGTAAAAACCATATCCAGACATTAGGCATGGCCTCCAGTTGAGCAATGGGGCCAACCCCCATCTCTAAAATTTAACCCAGAATTGCTCCTGTATTAAGGAAATACAGGGACAAAGTGTAGAGTAGAAACTTAAGGAAAGGTCATCCAGAGACTGCCTCACCTGGGGATCCATCCCCTATGCAGGCACCAAACCCAGTCACTATTGCTGATGCCAAGAAGTGCTTGCTGACAGGAGCCTGATATAGCTGTGCCCTGAGAGGCTCTTCCAGAACCTGTGCAATGCAGATGTAGATGTTCACAGCATAGGGATCCCAGTGGTGGAGTTATGGGAAGGACCAAAGGAGCTGAGAGGTTTTGCAACCCCATAGGAAGAATAACAAGAATATCAACACGCAGATCTTCCAGATCTCCCAGGGACTAAACTACCAACTAAAGAGGGATCCATGGAGGGATCTGTGGCTCCAGCTGCATATGTGTGATGCATGATGATGGCCTTATTTAGCATTAATGGGAGGGTAGACCCTTGCTCCTGTGAAGGCTCAATGCCCCATTGTAGGGGAATGCTAGGATAGTGAGACAAGGAGAATAAGATAGGGGCTTTCTTGATGGGAAACTAGGAAATGGGATAACTTTGAAATAAAAATAAATGAAACATCCAAGTAAAAAATTTCATAAAAGAGGTAGCAGAATATGAGGCTAGGGAAATGAGATTTGATTTAGTTTTGATTGCTCTAGATGTATGTTATAATCCAAAACTTCCGAATAGTCACCTAGGAAAACAAGCTATGGGACTTGGTACAGTGACTCAAAAAACTGGTATTAGAAGACCAAGAGCCACTGTTCTCTCATAAGAACTGTGGACCAACAAAAGTAGAAATTGTTGGATATTTTCTCAGCATCATTTTTGTTTTATATATCTAGTATTCTATGACTCCTATCAGAGAAAAAATTATATTATAAAAGGTCAAACGCTTTTTTATTTGCAGTTTTTTATTAACATGACACAAGTTAGTTATTTAGATAGAGGAACATCAATTAAGAGAAAAATCAAAGATTTCTGTTCTTCTATACAGTTTTGAATTTTCTCTGTTTTTCTGGTCTTAGAAATAACATATGTTTCCTTGCTCAAGTAGGTAATGTCTTCAGCAATAGGAACATAGCATTGAGTTCCACAAAGCAACCAGGAGCAATTGCAATAGACTGTAACGTTTTGAGGAGGGAATGGGTCTATTGAACCTCATTGTCCAACAACTGAAATGAGATAATCCACAACTGTTACTGAACTTTCTATTTCACAATCTCCTTTTCTTGTGGAGGAATTTCCCATCTACTATAGAGTAACACTTTTAAACTTCTTTTACATGTAAATGTTAAGGGACTACTACAGTAGTAGGTTTCCTTGTGATGTTTTCAGAGGACTTTAGTATTAGTTATCACTACCAATCCTCCCTCTTCTACCTTACTTCCTCCTTCCCAACTCTATTTAATTCAATCCTCCCTGCTCCATTATTACTTTCTCTCAATAATATATGGTTTAGCTCATTCCCTTCAAATTTCCTCCATGGATTATAACTAGTTTTCTGACTCCAATTGACACTTTGATTTAAGCACAATTATCTAAAGGTTCTAAGCTATCACTCACATGTGTGTGAATATGAAGCATTTGTGTTCCTGGACCTGGCTATCCCATTTGGAATAAAAATTTTCAGACCTATCCACTTACCCATAAGTTTTATTTTTCTTTATAGCTGAATCATATTATAACATGTACACATGACATGTTTTCTGTGTCCTCACCAGGTAGTGAACCTTAGTCTGTTTCTATTTACAGGCTATTGGAATACAGCAGTCATGAACATAAGTAAACTGGTAATTTTGTAGTATTAAGTATTCTTTCAAAATATGACTGGGTCATAGAGTAGGAATATTTCTGCATTTCTGATTGTATTGATAAAAATAAAACTGGTACTTAGAGGAATCATGGAGTTGGAGAAATATCAGAAGGGGGGGAATCAGAGGTGGATCTTATCAAAACATGCTGAGTGCATATATGAAATAACCAAAAAATATAAACAAATCAGAACCATGTATCTTCTTACTTAACTATTTCTTGGTGTCATTAGAAATATTATTCAAAGTTAACTGGATGATACAGGCCTATATTCTTTTTCCCTGCCACTTGGGAGACTGAGACATGTGACTGAAAATTTAAGGTTAAGCCAGGCCACAGAGTGAGTTCACTGAGAGCCTGGAAATTCAATGATGACTTGTTTCAAGTGAAAATTAAAAGGAGTCCAAGGATTTAGTCTTGTGGTAGAATGTTTGTCCAAATGTACAAGGACTTAGACTAAAACCGTAGTAATACCAAAACCAAATTACTACTACCTGCTGTCTATGCAAAAGCAATTAATTTGTCTAAAGTACAAGTCGTTGTAATTCTGTCATATGCTGAAAAGGAGCAGCACAGAATGACAGGGTAGCTGTGCAATGCATGTAAACTGAGAACCTCACACACTGTATGGAACAAAAGGCAGACGGCAGTGAACAGATGAGGAGTCAGCTGTGTTGATGTGTGCTTCTCACAGACTGTGAAGTGCACAGAAACAATCTTCATGTTTCTGAGAAACAAATGAGATAATGGATAAAATTTCAGCTACAATTGATAAAAGTATCCCCAATCAATAAGTAGAGTTCTTATAAACATAACCACGGATTTGTGTACTAAAATGCCCAAGTGTTTCATAGAATCAATGTCTTACACAGTACACTCTCAATCACAATGTGATATGATTTAAAAAAAAATTTAAAAAAATGAAGAAATTCAAAATGCTCAGGATGAGTTGGCTTTCTTATAGAGTTTACAGGGACAGGTTGGGAATTCAAGAACAGATGTTAATAAAGCAAAACAAAACAAACAACAACAACAACAACAACAAAACCTTTCAGTAACAAGTGAAGTACTGGTACTAGCAGAGTCTGGTAAAGAACAGGAAAAGTCAAATACTCAAATAAATTTCCAGAAATGAATACATTTTACATTTCAAAAGCTGTCAAAAGTCCTGTTCTCTTCTGTCTTAATAAATGCGAAGTAATAATGCAAGAGCCAAATAAAATGTAAAAAAAATTATAAACACATGAAAATGATATCTAAGAATGCCCAATGAGCTTATTAATGTTGTTCAGAAATTCTCTTCTCAGGCTGTGCTAAGATCCAGATATGTATGATGAGAATTGTAACATAACATATTGTCGTTCTTCAGGACCAAGGAGAAGAGAGTGTAAGGCCCGAACCGTGAAGAGTAAAATGGTGGGAATGAGATTCAGATATGAACTTAGCAGTGCTGTCCATTCTGGAACAGTAACAAAGGACAGTAAGTGATAATAGAGAAGCCCTAAAACTGATCAGACAAAATCACAATGTGTTCAAAGCTTGCTTTAACCAAGAATATACAAACATTCTATTTTAAGTGTTACTCATCAGAATGTCATCCAACATGAAATAAATAACAATGTGTCAATTATGTTTGCCTAAATTACTTTTCTCATTGTCAGTACAACTGCCCTTTGAATGAATTGAATTGAATGAGATTCACTAATAATTAATCCTGGTCTTAGCCTGTGTTCCTTTAAAACATTTTTAATTTTTTTCTCATTTGTGTGTGAATGGATGCCTGTAACAGCCTGAGGAGTGTGTCCCATCCTCTACAGGTGGAGCAATGAGCAGTTGTTAAGTGAGGCCTTTAGGTGTTGGGAACCAAACTTGGGTTCTCTGAAGAGGCAGGAAATACATTTAAACACTGAGCCATTTCTCTAGATTTTTAGAATCATTGAAAGCTCTGGAGCATTCCTCTTGCAATCTCACACAAACATAAATAATGGTGTCTGGGAAGTTGTTAGTGAGAAAACTCTAGCAACCCACTGCAGTCCAGATCTTTTAATTACTTGTCTCCTTAAACAAACTAGCAATATAGACTAAGTCAGTTCTTTAGAAACCATGGCAAACCTTACAAAGAATCCTAACATTATAATCTACCTTATAATTAATTGAATGTAGCCAAATCAATTCCTGATAAAAATGGCACTAGACTGGTTGTGGTCCACATTGCTTGCAGGACTCTGACTTTAGGTTTTCATCCTAGATTTCACAGATTTATCATAGTAAGAGATGCAGTTTTTTGTGCAGTGCCTGATATATGCTAGGTGTGTCTGAAGAGACCACATAGGGAGGAGTTTTAAGTAATAACTTGGTGTCAGCAGGCTGAAGGACATAATTAAGTCATGCAGGTAAAATGTAAGTATGATATTGGCCACAGGACATTTAACAGTTTCTTCAATGGCAAGCAAGAGGCACAGAACTGGAAAAGATTTACCAACTCCACATCAGATAGAGGCCTAATATCTAAGGTATACAAAGAACTCAAAAAGCTAGACACCAGAGAATCAAATAATCCTATTAAAAATGGGGTACAGAACTAAACAAAACGTTCTCAGTTGAGGAATATCGAATGGCTAAGAAATATCTGAAGAAGTGCTCGACATCCTTAGCCATCAGGGAAATGCATATCAAAACAAACCTGAGATTCCACCTCACACCAGTCAGATTGGCCAAGATCCAAAACTCAGATGAAAACAGATGCTGGCGAGGTTGTGGAGAAAGAGGAACACTTCTCCACTGTTGGTGGGGTTGCAAACTAATACAACCACTCTGGAAATCAGTCTGGCGATACCTCAGAAAATTGGACATAATACTACCTGAAGACCCAGCTATTCCACTTCTGGGCATATACCCCAGAGACACCTTAGTACCCAACAATGATATATGCACCACAATGTTCATAGCACCTCTATTTATAATAGCCAGAAGCTGGAAAGAACCCAGATGCCCTTCAGAAGATGAATGGATACAAAAATTGTGGTACATTTACACAATGGAATACTACTCAGCCACCAGAAACAATGACTTGACCAAATTCTTTAGAAAATGGCTGCATCTAGAGAATATCATTCTGAGTGAGATAACCCAGTCACAAAAGAACAGACATAATATGCAGTCACTGATAGTGGGATGCTAACCGTCAGAGGCTCGCACTGCCCCAGAAATAACTCACAGACTGTAGGAAGTCCAAGAAATAAAGAAAACAAAACAAAACAAAAAAATCTTTACACAACAAGAAAACTTTGACTATTTTCATGTTACATTTTGTTTTGCATGTACTTTGCGCTCATTGTAACTATTGGGTTTTCGATGCATACTGTCAAATCTTTAAAAAGATCAAATACTGACTATTCATATAGATTTATGTAAAAATTATTTTAAAATCTGGAAAAAGTACTGACAAAAATGTATTGTATAATTTTACACAAAAAATGCTTGAAATCTGTACATTTATCTTTGTTTTGTAAAATAAAGATGTTAAAAAATATTTAAAAGAGAAAATAATTAAAATAAATCCAATTATAATTAAATTTAAAAAATAGAATAGAGGCAGAAACAATTTTTTAAATACCAAATTAGACATCATGGAAAATGTTAAAAAGTTCTTCAAAAGACCAAATAAATGAAAAAGTAAAAAAAACAAAATTCCTTTGTGATAAATATCAATGTAGAATTGTAAGCAGAATAAACCATTTGTTCCCCAACTTGCTTCTTGGTTGTGCTATTTTGTGCACCAATAGGAACTCTGACTAAGAAAAATTGGTACCAGGAGTGGGGTATTTTTGTGATAACCTGACCATGTTTTGGAAAAGACTGTGGAAGGACGTTTGAACTTTGAGCTATAAGAGCTATTGGGATATTAAGAGCTCCATGGGATGTTTTGTAGGAACTTGATTAATTGGAGGCCTGGCTTGTGAAATTTTAGAGGGAAGGTTAAAGACTGTTATCAGGGCTGTTGATGTTTTGCCTATGAGATGCTGTGATTTTGGTTAGCTGGAGCTGAAAACTCGGCTGTAATTAACAAGATACCAGAACTATTAAAGAAAAACCTTACTGGGACTACTGATTCTGGTCAGTTGGAGCTAAGAAATTAGTGGTGATTAAGAAGAGACCAGCATCTTTTAAATGAAATCTTCTCCGAGATGTTTTCTGAGAGCACAAAGAAGCTGTGGTCCAGAGATAGCCAAGGTTGTGCCTTGTGCTCTAGCTGGACTTGGTAATGTGCAGGAGTCACCCAGGTGGCACTAATTTTGAAGGAAGGAATGAATCATGAAGAACAGTTAAGGCATGGCACTGTAAGTGGCTGTGGAAGGACATTGGTGAATGTGCAGCCTCAGCTGCAAATAATGCCTCAAGAAGAAGTGTTTTGGAAATGCCAGTGCCATGAGATGACCAACAAGAACAGCATAGGCAGCTGTAGCCTTGAAGACAAGGTATGTGTTACACAGGGCAGAGCTGTAAGATTGACACAAGCCCTTGGAGGAGCCCAGAAGTTCTTAAGCGGATACAGACATTGGATAGTTAGAGATTGATTTTACTTTTGATTGTGACTGTGCCCTGAGACTTTTTCCTCTTGAAGGAAGAAGTGGAGCCCACAGTTAAGAGATTTTGAATTGTAAAAAACACTTTTTTTTACAAGAGTTTTGATATTTTAAGGGGATTGCAATTTTAATATGTAAGAATTTATCAAGACTGTGGGACTTTTAGGGTTATTTAGATCTTGGGTATGAATATGAAAGTAAAGGTTGAGGCTTACTAGTGATACGTTTTTGTGTCAAATTGACAATGGGGTCAATTGTACTGGCTGGTTTTGTGTCAAACTGACACAAGCTGGAGTTATCAGAGAAAGGAGCCCCAGTTGGGGAAATGCCTCCATACGATACAGCCATAAGGCATTTTCTCAACTAGTGGTCAAAGGGGGTGGCGCAGCCCATTGTGGGCAGTGCCATTCCTGGGCTGGTAGACCTGGGTTCTATAAGAAATCAGGCTGAGCAATTCAGGGGAAGCAAGCCAGTAAGCAACATCCTGACATGTCCTCTGCATCAGCTCCTGCTTCCTGACATACTAGAGTTCCATTCTTGACTTCCTTTGGAGATGGACATCAATGTGAAAGTGAAAGCTGAATAAACCCTTTCCTCCCCAACTTGTTTCTTGGTCATGATGTTTTGTGCAGGAATAGAAACCCTGACTAAGACAACTACATCAAAGTTGTTGAATAGTCATTAACTGAAAGAAAAACAATAGCACAGATACAGTAAAAACAGAAATAACTAGGCAATACATTTTGGTTAGACTGTAAAATAAGCAGCTGTTAGGTATAAAACTCATTCTCTTGAATGGTGCATATTGTTAAAGTGGATCCTGGACAGTTACTCATTAAGGTAATCAATTTATGAAAAACTTTTATGCTGGATAACTCTTAAGCCTTCTGCAAAGAAAAATAGGGCCCCTCAGTTATAGATACAATGATCCGAAGAGCAGAAAAATGACTGTGACATCTCATTTAAAAATGGCAAATGTAAATAGAAGCCCAGTGACAATGTGGTTCATAGAGCTACAAAGAGTCACATGTTCTTTTAACAGACTAATTTTTCACAACAAATGGTATAGGAGTCAGAGAATACTTTAAACATGAAGAAAAAGTTTCCAGTGCTTCTGTGAGGACCTGATAAGTGCAACTCTCCATAATTCTTGGTAGTAGAGTGTGAGATTTAATTAGCTTAGCACATATAATTTTATAATCAGACTACCCTAATATCTGTGTTTATTAAGGATACTTATAATATTGAAATAAATAAATGTATCTGCATGATTAAAGGAGCTATTTTTATGTAAGATCTGGAATATTAAAGATTCCACATTTATCCTCACTCAGTAATATTAGTCAACCATACAACTAATATGAAGTTGAGTTTCTCTGACAAAGGCCTTCCACTTAGGGCCTTAGTGTAATTTCTAAGTGTACACTTAGCCATCATTTTGTGAAAAAAAAAAAGATGCTGTGCCACTCTTCATAGAACAAGAAAAGGGCAATATAAATGACTCCAAGGAGCAGAGCCAAAATTCTCTTTCCGCATCCATCTGGCCTACTCACTGAGTCCTCTGGAGCACTGTCTGCTGCCCTGTGCAGTAAAGTATCGCTGATAGACCCTCGTTCTTCTGTCACCTATCAGCTCACCTTCACTAGACCTGCTGATCCAGAAGCATAAAGTGCAAGGTTAGCCATCAGAGGACTTCCACAGCAAGATAATCCAGGTTAGTTCCCCTCCCGATACCTCCTACAACAGGAACATCCAGGCATTACATTTTTCCAGATGGCTATCAGACTTGAAAAAACACAACAAAAACAAGAGGAATGTTTTAAGAGCACAGCTAACCTACTGCAACAAGTCCTGGATATGCTTACACAACTAAAGTACAAAAAAAGGCTTGTTCTTTAATGTAGTCTTACAATGATGATAGAGACCTTTAAAGATGAAATGAATAAATCCACTAAAGAACTGCAGGAAATAATCTCAAACAGGTAGAGGCTTTAAAGTGGAAACAAGTAAATTCCTTAAGGAAATGCAGGAGAATACAGAGATGAAGAGCCTGAACCACTTAATATGGATAGTACCTTGAGGTCTGCAATGGTGAGAAAAGCATGAATGAGTTAATTTTAGTAGTTATGGGAAAGAAGCAATAGAGCAGAACCAGTGAAAACTGAATACATGGTTTCAAAGTGCACAGGGCACAAAGAAGCAGTGTGCCAGATAATTGTTCTCTAATTGCTGATGGTATTTGTATGTTTAAATTATTTTTTTTTTTACCATTTAATTGATCAAATGCAGACTCTAATTCATTCTGTGATCTTCCAGATAAATGAAAGTTTCCTGAATCTAACATTGGATCTTGCAAAATCCTATGCAGAATTTGGAAACAATGTCCAAACTTAGCTATGTATTTTCTGCATAAAAATGGAAGTTTGAGGATAGGCAATATAAGATGATTAGACATGTCCATAATGCTGTTGGTGTTCTATGTTCCTCCTTTATTTCTTCGAAGTAAAATGTTTGACCTTAAATAAACTTTTGCATACATCTTCTTGCCAAAAACATCCTATTGTGCCTGTCAACTGCTAGCCTGGACAATGTCAAAGCATCTTTTACAAAAATGAAATGGTAGTAACAAGCTATGTCCTTTTGACTGTCAGATCAGATATATCAAAATAATGCAAAATATATTCAAATTTGATATTTATTATGCCATTGAAAATAAAAGAGAACCGTATACTAGAATCAAATATTATTTTATAATTTGATTGTTCTTTTTGTGAAATTATTGATAGTTTACACTTATCCTGATTATTGATCATAGGTAAGGAATAGCAATACGTGATTAAAGAGAGTCTATTTCACAGGGATATGTCTATATTCTTGATGAAACAGAAAAAGGTACAAAACTCTCTGTTGCAAACCAATTGAGACACTCACTGGAGCATGACCAGTAAGGAAGTAGAATAGTAAAGTTCAGAAGTTGACAGTAATGGAAGATATCATGTATTCAGAAAAGACTGACAGAAGAAATTCAAGAAAATGGAAATAATCTTCCTGACCCCCTGGGTGATCTCAATGACCTGATTTTATTTTATTTTATTTGAGTTAAACCAGTGACCAAAATAAAATATCATTTGTCTCCAATGGATGCTACATTGAAGATATTATTGTGAGAGCAGGAACCCAGCAAAAGCCCTTTGAACTCAGACATTCCCATAATGTATTTATTAGACAAATAGCATGGACAATATAAATAAGTCACGGCATGAAATAGGAGAGATGACTTTCTCTGTCAAAAAGAAAAAAAGCAAAACGTTTTTGTCTTTAGAGATTTGGTGGACAGCAAAAAGAGATAAAATATTCTATGGTGGTTCACAAGAAAATAAAACAATATTTCACAAGAAAATAAAACAGGAGTGGGCTAGGGTAAGTTTGGAGTCAGAACTTCACTTAACTACTTAGACCATATTTCAAAATCATTTCACATTACACATTATGCAGATAAGGAAACACACATACACACATGCACAAACACACACAAACATGTACACAATCAGACACACACACACACACACACACACACACACACACACACACACAAACATAAACATCTTAGGAGCATGGTGGAACATGGAACAAGTTGGGGAAGTGTATTCCTTGGTAAGGAGTATGCTGATTAAGGTATCCTCTGCTGAGACTATATGTGATCAACACAAATCAACATTTTATCAATTTTTCTATAGCTTGTATTTTCAGTGTACAATTCATCTCTAATGGTTTTTTAAATAATCAGTGTAATATGCATTTTGACCATGATATACATAAGTCAGTCAGAGGACAACTTGCACAAGCTGAAACTTTTCTGCCATCCATATGCGTTCCACACTTGAGTTTCCAGGCTTCCCAGAAAGTGCCTTTATCCACTGAGTAATTTTACAAGCCTATATTTAAATACTTTGATGGATAAATATGAAAAAGTCCTGTATTGTATTATTTATACTATGATTTGTATTTTAATGTTAATAACAAAAGAAGTTGTCATTTTTAAAGAAATAATTTGTCAAATTATTATTAGAAACAAACTTTGGCTTTTGTATAATGCTCTTTCACCACAAGCTTTAACTTATGTATTTAGGTACTATTGATATAATACAAGTATTATTATGAAGTATTTAATATCTGTAGGTAGTGGTATAAGTACATTTTGTATAATAATTAGTAATTTAAAAAACTTTATTATGGATAAGGTGAATTATTTATTATTAGGCAAGAATTCCGGGTATAGATTATGAATAAAATTAGTTTCTACAAGTAGAGAAAAACATTTAATCCTTAAATATGTAGTATAAATATTTTTTCAGTTATTCTGAAATCTAAAAATGTCAATATCAGATAAAAATATTTTTCCTTCCTTGTAGTCTTATGATTGCCTATTTGTAGCTGTCTTAATTAGGGTTTCATTGAAGTGAGGAGACACCATGACCATGGCAACTCTTACAATGGCAAAAAATTTAATTGGGGCTTGCCTATCATTTCAGAGGTTTAGTTTATTCTCATCATAACAGGAGGCATGGAAGCATCCAGATGGACATAATGCTGAACAAACTGAGAATTCTACATTTTCATGTCAGGTGGCAATTAGGAGACTGTGAGACTGGGCATAGCTTGAACATGTATAACCTCAAAGTACACCTCTATGGTGACTTATTTGCTCCAACAATACCATAGTAACTCCAACAAGGTCATACCTTCTAGTAATCCCACTGCCTGTAGCCAAGCACTCAACCACTTAATTAAGTCCATGGGGTCCATAAATATAAAACTCAAAACATTAATGTAATATCCAATAATTTTAAGGAAACTTGAAAGGGAATATTAAAAGTTTAAATACTTGTTGAGATACAGCTGATTTTCTTTGTCAGTAAATTTTTGGCATTAATGATGAGGAAACACCAAACACCAACTGTATACTGCCTACCAGAATCTGTGGGATGATAAGGGGCATAGTTGGAGCAGTCATCTAATGTGTCGAGTAACAGTAGAAAAACACTTGTCTTAGTAGCAGAGAAATAAACGAAATTTCAGAATAAAAGAACAGGAAAAAAGAGATCCAGTATTTTCCAGAGGTCTCCACTTCAAGAAGGGAGTGCTCAGTGATGGACAGTGAATTGGGTGTAACTATAGTGGAATGGGAACACAGCTTACTGCAGAAAATATACAACATGCTGTCAGTACCAGATAATTTAAAGGGAAGTGAGGGAGCAAGGGAAGAATGAGGAAGAGTTGGAGTGGGTGATACAGATGAGACAAAGCCTTCAAGCAAAAGGAATGCAGAATTACAAATGGATACCAAAGATAAATGACTCAAAAACAAATCCCCAAAACCACAAAACCAAGCCAACCAAAGACAAAGAGCAGGCTTGATTCATTCCTGAACATCCATCAAAGCAGACCTCTTGAGAATGATGAACCATATATTTTATGGTAATTGCTATTTATTTATTACTTCTTCAAAGAAGCAAAAGTTGGACCCTCATTGGGAGTAGTTTATTTGAAAACAAAAGTACCATTGGTCTTCTAAGAATATTTCAGTTGATGTCCTTGCCTCTGGTTATTTCCTATATCACTGAATTCTCCTCTCTATTTGGCACTAGTGTCTTCTATAGTAGACACAAAATAGAATACTCTTCCTTGAAAATACTAAACTTCAGAGCAAGCCTTTCTTTGTGTTAGTTTTTGACTATTGCAAATGAATTGGGCAGAATTACTCATACTGAGATGTCTAATTTCACCCATAACAATAAGCCAGCGCCTTCCTTCTGGGATCCTCGTAGTCTTTAAGTAGAATGTCACTCACATAGCATCCTTCTTATTTGTATCCCCTGAAATAGAATGTGTTTCAATTTCTCAAATGTGCTTTTGGGTGGAGGATCTGCTTCTGCCAAGAATCTAACTGTTGGAATGAGCAGCATGGGTCCAGGTTCTGGTCAGTTTCCCTCACATATATTTGCTAGTTTGTGTTGCTTAACTGCCCTAACTTAATACCAGCTGTAATATACATGTTATCATCTGCAGACTCGCTCGTTTGTGTTAGGAATACCCACAATATCAACTACTTCTCATCCTCTCCAGTGATTGTGATTCACATTTTCTGCATTTGTGTCACAGGACTTTTTCTTTTCAATTTTGAGTCTGTACCCAAGTATCCTATCTCATCTACAACACAGAGATTTTAAGAACATCTTAGCCTTAATATGGCCAAAATGAGCTGTGCTGATCCAGAAAATAGCCCTGTTCCTTTTCATTTTATCTTTCTTAATATGTGCTGTATATGGAACTAATTAAACCAGAAACCTAACATTAGTTTCAACATCACCTTTTAGTCAATTTTGAATTTGTAAGTATGTCTACTTTTTAAAGCATTCCTATGTCTTCATTCCTCCTTGTCTAGAATGCCATTACTTTCCTAATTTAATGAATTTATTCTGCCCTCTTATCTCTTCCCATTCACCTCCAGTACCTGACCCAGTTTTAATTAAAACCTCTCACGTTGTCTTTTCTCCCCTCCCCCACCAATTACGAGGTGTAATTGACAGATGAAATCTTTATCTATCTAAGCTATGCAATGTAAAGCTTTAGTAAATTGGGGAATGATTTTTAATTGTCATCTCATGATCTTGTGTGTGTGTGTGTGTTTGTGTGTGTGTGTGTGTGTGTGTGTGTGTGTGTGTGAAGGACACTGAATTTCAATCCCCTCAGCAAATTTGCAGTGTAGAAAGAATCCTAAGTGTAACCACTATACAGTGCCGAAAAGTAGAAGCTTTATCGAGACCACACCTGAATGGTTCTGCTATGATCAATGATCATTTGAGGGCTAAAACTACTGTGAAAGCCAAACTTCTTATTACCTATAATTACCCTGAAAAGTCTGGCCCTGAATTCCTTCTCCAAATTTACATCAAATATCACTTTTCTCCCTTTGAAAATCATAAAGAAAACAAACAGCCTCACATAACAGCATAAAACAGATCACTAGAGAGAACAGGCAGCAATTATTAACATAAGCCTGTATAGGTTTTCTGGTCTTCTGCAACATTTTAGACATATTTAAGGAGTCTTCCAATTCAAAGGCTTTTAAACTACTTTTCTTTTGCCTGGAAATGTCTTACTCTAAGTATTGTTTTTTTAGCCTTAGGCTTTTTCTTTAGTCTCAAAATCCTTATTCTTGGCTTTTCTGTCTGAGAGATTTCCCCAGATATTTTCCATCAGTGCCTGCTTCGTTTTGGGTACTTACCAAAACAGTTAACTGTGTACTTTAAAATGTTTGGCTTACTATCTCCTCCATTAGCCAAAACAAGAATTGTAACAAAGCTATGTCTAGCTTTCCTTATTAAATGTAATTGGGAAAACAGAACACAGTTTCTCATGTGGTTAAAACACTAAGACAAGTAGTCTTTTATTTAAAAGAAACTGACTTCATGGATCCTTTTAGAAATCTTGTATCAGCAGAAATCCCACTGGACAGAATATCACATTGAAAAGAAGCCTTCACTGACTACAAGAAAAAAGCATATTTCTAGGGACAGATGCGATGATTATTTCCTTGTATCCAGTCTCAGAAGTACATAGTACTCATGCAGCTGTGCTGGGACAGAGTTGCATATGTTTAGTGAGAGTTTCCTGTTAAAAGCATTTTAGCAAAGAGAGCTGTGCTCTTATATATATTTATAGAGTATTTTCTGGGCTTTTTCTTTCTTAAATCTTTATTAATTCTGGTGCCTCATGTGTACTAACTATCTAGGGAATGTTGTTCATTCCATTGCTATTATTATCTATCCACACCATCATTAATACGTGGTAAATTAATTTACATTATAGGATCATGTTTTTAATACATTTCAGTCATTTATTCAACAGACAGTAACATCTCCCATGTATTATATATGATCCCAGGTGAAAAAAAATTATGAGACTAAACGTATTCTGTGGTTTCAGAAACTTGTCAACTATGAGGAAGGGGAGAGGATAAATGAAAAATTGGAAACATATAGTCAGGCTTGCATAGAGAACAGAGTTTAACCACAGAGAGTGAGAAAAAGTTTTCACAGATTGATAAATGACCAAAATCAGATCTTATTCTGCTCCTCATTAACCTTAGCCAAAGCTCCCTTGTTCCTTCTTTACTCAATTTTACTCTTTTATTCCCATTCAGTTAAAATGACTTTTGGATGTACTAAGCAAGGCTTTGTTCCAATGAATAGAGTTATTCTCCTTGTTGCTTTTATGATACCTCTGGGTACAAAAAGAAAACATCAATGTGCTCACAACTATTTTCAGCATTTCCTTTTAATATAAAATAATAATTGATTCGGTCCTTGAAAACAACAGAACTTCCATGTAGCTTTCATCATGACGACCAATCGTTCCTGTATCACTAACTCTGCTGGTACAACAATCTTCTCCAATTGTTGGTATTTACTGTGCTTCAGAAACACTTGCAGCAACCGGTAGCACATCAGACAGTTGAAGCTGAACTAATGGGCACCATTTTTCTAGCTAATATTAATTTATTTCAGGAATAAAATATGACTGGCAATTCAAGATATTATCTGTTAAATAAACTGTGTCATGTACACAGAATAATGTATACTAAATACACAACTTGAAATAAACAATTATAGCAAGGAGTATATGAAAATAGCAAAGCTTTGAAAGTGAATGTCTGAGTTACGGTTTGCTGGTGTGAACACTGTGACCTGGAAAATTCTTATAAAAACACCTAATTTGTGCTGGCTTACAGGTTCCTAGGTTCAGTTTATTATCATTAAGGTAGAAACCTGGCAGCATCCAGGCAGGCATGGTGCAGACAGAGATGATAGTTCTATATCTTCATCTGAAGGCTGCTAACAGAATACTGACTTCAATGCAGCCAGGATAAGGGTCTTAAAGCCCACAACCCCAGTGACACACGTACTCTAACAAGGCCACACTAATTCCATCAGGGCCACAACTTCTAATAGGGCCACTTCCTGGGCCAATCATATACAAACCGTAACAGTGGATATGCAAACACAGATGCTTATAAAAATCCTAGAGTACATGCTGTTTGTCCTCTCATTTCTGCCTCCAACATTACATGCTTTTACATTGTCACTCCTCTTGGGAGAAGTTGAAACCTCAGAGAGCATGAGTAGAATCAAAACATGGCCAAGAAAACCTCAGTGAGGACAACTAAGAAAGTTCAGAGCTTTCCCCAATATGCAGTTAAATCCCCTAGAATCATAACTGAGACTCTTAGGACTTATATGAACTTCAGCAAGGCAAATGGTCTCAAGTTTTCAGGCTATGCCAAATGAAGAATGGTGGTTAGTGAAGAATTTCTGACATGGTTTTGAGACTCTTGAGAAGTGGTAACAGGACTAACTTTTCTGCTAAGATTATGTTAAACACAATGCTAAATCATCTGGATATTCTTTATATAGACGGTACTTTATTAATTAACTTTCAGGGAATGAAACAGAGATGTCAGCACAGCATATAGTAGGTACATTAGGTAGTCAATATAAATGAATCTAGTTTGGTGATATTTTTATTATTTCAAATTGTGATAAATTTTATGTATTAACTCAATCTGAATTAATATCCACCATGTACTTAGCCTTTTTGGACAAGGGAATTATGGATATATTGGTTGTTTATACTCTGAGATTATGGGCTCAGGATAAAGAAACCAGGTACTTTTCCTGAGATGAGTCGTAAGGAATGGCATTTCTTTCCCTCTGGCTCTTTCGAGCGAGGAGAATCACTCTCATTAACCTATGTTATCAGTGATGATGAGACGATGTTAAATGTTTGTGTAGCTTTTCACACATTTGGTCTTGTAAAGTGTGTGGTAGGAACAGTGACATGTTAATGATTTCTGGTTTAAGTTGATAATAATCAGATGCACAAAACTTCAGCCACCATCATATCGCTTCTCAATTTTCCAAATAGAAAAACAGACATTCAAATAGGAAGTCTGTACCCACTAAGAAAGATCTCCCCTCCCCTTCCTAGCCTTTAACACAGATTTGTGTCTATGACTTCATTTCTTCATATTTTATGCATGTGAAATGATGTGATTATTTTTCCTACTGCTCTATTTAGCAAAGTGTCTGCAAGATTAATTTATGTTAGAGTATATATTAGTTATCTGTCTTTTATAGTAATAATGAATGATGTTTTGTTTTTGCTTGTTTGTATGTCTGTTTTGTTTTTGGTGTGTGTGTGTGTGTGTGTGTGTGTGTGTGTGTCTATCTGCCTCTGTGTGTGTATGTGTGCATGTGTATCTGTGTGATTTTCACTCTTTTCATACGTGACTGTGTTCTTGAATCATTTTTGTCTTTTCTTTCAAACCTGGAGAGTAAATTCTAAGAAAAGGTTCTTTTAGAAACCTAGATCTCCAGCCTCAATTTCTTCCATTTAACTACCTAATAGCTACAATGCCATTATATACATCATTAGTTATAATTGCAGAGAAAGAGACCTTGGAACACTCAGCCCTAAATGGGTTGTCTCGATTAAATCCCTTCCCTCAGAGCTCAGCAAAATCTGCAGAAGAGGAGAAGAAATAATGTGAGAGCCAGAGGCAATAGAGGAAAACCAGAAAACAAGTTCCTGTAAATCAACATGAACAAAGCATATACAAACAGAGACAGAAGCAGCCTGCCCAGTAGCACCTTCACAGGTCAGCACTGGATACGAGACACTTTTATTATGGCTTCTATTTTAAGAGTTTTACCAATTTTTGGAGTGTATTGTGTTCTGGTGTAGTTGGCTAACATATAATCAATTCTACAGTTTTTTGTATGCTTTTTTTTTTGGTTAGAATTTGGTGGGATTTTTGTTGTTGCAGCTTTGTGTGTTTATTTTTTATTTCTTAGTAGGTGGGGTTCTATTTTATTTTTATTTGATTGGGTTTCGCAGCTTTTTTGTTGTATTGGTTTCGTTGTTGTTCTTTTGACTGCCATAGTGAAGGCTCTCTTTGAGTGTTCATTGGTTATCTGGTTTTGAGAAATGTGTATTAAAGACTGTTCTTCATTTATGCGCATTGAGTTCTCATTTCATTTTTACTTCTATGTGTATTTTTTATCCTTTACATTAAGCCACCATCAGATGTGTAGTTTGTAGACATAGTCTTCTATTTTGCAAGTGGAATTTTATATTTTATCATGATATCTTTTAAACTACAAAGAGTTTTAATTTTGTGAGGATTAATTTCCCTATTTTAATAACTATTTTCAATGTCATACCTAAGAATCTATTGTAAGTCATGAATATAAACTTATATTATTTAAAATTTTTACTCTGATTCACTTATATGGTAACTGATAAACATCTTATTTTGTTTTGTATTTTTATACGTAAACTATTGGTCCCAGAACCATTAATAGTCAAATTTTTATTTGCCGAACCAATGGACTTGTCAATTATGACTAACAACAAAGTTTCACAGATGTATAAATTTAACTGTAGGATCATAAATCTATATATCTCTTTGACAGTCTTTTCCTTAACTTTGAATTTATTTTCCTCTTCAAGAGGACTCTTTTAAACCAAACATATGTACACTAACTACTGGATACCTTGCAGGTATTATCTAAGGAGCTATAAGAGCTATTTTAACTGTTGTATGTAACTTTCTCTTGTTTTAAATGTCTACCAATGCTACCTATTATACACATGTGAATATATTTTTATATTATTCAAGTACTTATATTAACCATGGATAAGATAGAATCTTGATCTTTAAAGAATTTATGCTTGATATGACCTTGGCCTTTTTCAAGTATGAGAAAAAGGAGAAGTACTATAAGTAGGATGATGATGATGATGATGATGATGATGATGATGATGATGATGATGATGATGGTGATGATGATGATGATGGTGATGATGAGCGAAAGGAAGCAGAGGAGGAGAAGCAAGGAGCCTGAAAGTTGAAACACTGGTCTTCATTGAAAAGAAAAGTTTGTAGAAGATGGTATGACTGAAAATTCTAATAAAGTTGCACTGGCCTTTTCATCTAAATATCACAGAAGTAGTAAATTTATTTGAACAGGGGTATAAAAGGGATTCTGTAGTTTGGTGTTTAGATTATTTGACCATAATATTTATTTGAGAAGATGATAATGCCAGCCACTGAACATGCTTAATAAAACTAAAATAGCATAAAAGGTATTTAAATATATCATAACCACTCAATTCTCTTTCATTATCTAAAAAGAAGAGGTGGAGGAGGAAGAGGAAGAAGAAGGAAGTTGTGATTTTATCCTTTATGAACTAGCAGTAGACTGGATTGTAAAATGACAATAAAATATATTAGTATAATATTAAATATTACTCCCATAAGTATTAAATAATAAGGTCACCATTTTCAATTTAAGCGTTACACAGGTACCTCAAATAACTGTGGACATTAGGAAACACTATTCTGGAAAACAATGTTCATGTGAAACATGAGGAAGGATTTTGGGAACCAGGAGAGAGGAAAATCCTAAGGAGTCTGCAGTGGAAAATAGTTACTAGGAGAAGGAAATGAAAATGCCTAAAGTATACCACAAATAGATCCAAATGCGTGCATAGGAGGGAGATATTGAAAGGTGTCCTGAGAAACATTAATGCCACATGTTTACATAGGTTTTATAGCAATCTTAGGTTCTAGAACACAGAGCTTTTCAGGGTGTTTTTTTTTTTTTTTTTTTTTTTTTTAATGTTTGTTTGTTTGTTTGGTTGGTTGGTTGTTTTATTTATTTTTTTATTTTTTATTTTTTTCATCAAAGTGACTGAAATTGACTTGAATTAACCATTAACAAAAGGGGTAAATGATGTGTCTTCATTATTTACCTGAATGTTTCTTTTATTTAAAAAATCTGCTTCTCATTTTTTTTAATGGATAGGAGTTTTTTGGCTCCATGTGTGTATATGCATCATGTGTGCCTGGCACTATTAGGAGGGTTCTCAGGTGCTTGATTTATGAACAATTATAAGCTGTCATCTGATTGCTGGGAAGTGAACTCAATTCCTCTGTAAGAGCAACAAGCAGCTTTAACCATGAGGCTTCTCTCCAATTCCCAGATATTTTCCCACACCGAAAATCTTATTATATGATCTTCTTGGCTAGTCAGAAAGTCATGACTCAAGTCATCGTACATCTTACAACTTATGTCTCTTAACACACCATCCTTTCAATTGAAAATCCTATAATGTAGTAAGTTATAGATGTTTTAAAGAAAGGCAAAAGCACCTAAATATATACAAATAGCTGTGGTTTTCAGGAAGGATGTTTCCCTTACTGGATTTTAACAAAGTCCTGTAACCCAGCCTTCACCTCCTCTTCTTCTTCCTCCTCCTCCTCCTCCTCTACCTTCTTCTCCTCCTCCACCTCCTCCTCCTCCTTTTCCACCTCCTCCTCCACCTCCTCCACCATCTCCTCCTCCTCCTCCTCCTCCTCCTCCCCCTCCTCCTCCTCCTTTTTTTCTACCTCCTCCTCCTCCACCTCCTCCTCCACCACCTCCTCCACCACCACCTCCTCCTCCTCTTCCTCCACCTCCTTCTCCTCCTCCTTCACCTCCTCCTCTTTTTCCACCTCCTCCTCCTTCTCTTCCACCTTCTCCTCTTTTAATTCTGTAGCTATCTTTTCATGTGTCATATTAAATTTTAAGTAAAATAAATTGAGATGCTTTTTTTCATTTATTGCATGTATTTCAAACTCTAATGGTAAAACTATTTTTACCATTTCACCCTTCTTTTACTTACCTACCTTTTATATTTTCTATCAGGGTTGGTGGCAATTGAGGACTTTTTTTTTTTTTTTTTTTTTTTTGATTGCCTAAAAAGATTATTTCCTGCTTCCTGCTTAGGATTTAAATGACCATCTGAAAAAGAAGTAGCAGGGGGCTTGGCTGAGGATTATTAAGGAAATGTACTGCCTCTGGATCAAAAGAAGAATCCATGCTCTCTGCCCATGGCTCTTATTTTCATCCTACATAGATTTTTATATACTGTTGTCTGTTTTTAAATGTTACTCAGTCTGAGCCCATCAATACGCTTGTCAGCAGTATACTCTGAGTCCCCGTCTTCAGGAAACTTATTCACCTTAAAACATTTATGGGTAGATGGGACAGTTATTACTCATCACGTAATGAGATGATCTAGTTTGCCTCTGAGAAGCACCTCTCTTCTTTGTAGCAGTTTGCAAATTTTCTAAGAGGCAGCAGGGCTGAAACTGCTATATGCAGACTGCCAGCATTTTCTGATTCCTAGATTTTTCTTCTCCTTCCTCTCTCCCTTCCTGACTTTCTATCATCTTTCCTTCCTTGCTTCCTCTCTTACTTTCTCCATCCCTTTTTTACCTTCCTTCCCTTCCTCTTCTTCTCCTCTTTCTTCTTTCATCTTTTAAGGTTTATTATTATCATTACTAATTATTTATTATCATTTTTAAATTATGGATATATGTGCTTCTGCCTTTCTCTTTGTGCATTATGTCCTCTGAGCTCAATAACAGTTGAGAGTCTTCAAGTGTGGCTGTTAATAGTCAAACTCAGGTCATCAAGAGTATTGAGAATTCTGAACGGCTGAGCCACCTCTCCAGCTTCTTTTCATTTTTTCTTTAAGATACTAACAAAGTCTGGGCATAAATTCCTTGATATGCTGGGTCTTCTCATTCTCTGTAGCTCATCTTTTACCATGTGTAGCTTGCTAACCTTCCATTGCAAAATGCTTTTTCTCTCCTTCTCTTCCATCTCCCTATCTCATGTAGCTTCCACGATTTATGCCTTACCTGCTCTATTGCTTTCTTTCGAGACCTAATAAAAATGTCTTTAAACTTACTACTGATTTTATTGTTTTAATTAAGGAGACTAAGAACTCATGAAAGGGACCCCATTAATAATTTTTCACTTACAAATTTAGTGTGAACCAAGACACAAGATGCAAAGCTGAGACATTTTGATATTCATGTGCAATGCTGTTTAACATCGATCAATTCTAATTGCCTAGCACTAAGGACTAGGTTCATATAATTATGCCTAAAGATCAGAAAATTCAATAAAAAGAGAATAAGTAAATGACTGTCACACTTGGTTCTTAGCAGGTGAATACCATATCTTTATCTCTACTGTGATTATAAAGCAAGGAGGGCCCAACGCTGGATCGTTGAATCTTTCCCAGAAGAAGTAATGATAGATATCAGAGACTAATGAAAGACAAGAGCTGGGTGGAAGAGGGGATCAGAATGGGGTAGATCATATTTAGGGAGAATGGGGAAGAGAGATGGGAGATGGGCAATGTTGAACTTGCCAGCGACCTGTCGTGCAACCAGGCCTCAAAGGGTCTATGGGAATGACTCTAGCTGAGACTCCTAACAGTAGAAGCTATGGATCCTGAAATGGCCACTCCCTGTAGCTAGGCAGGACACTCAGTGGAGGAATAAGGACAGCAACCCACTCACAAAACCTTTGACCTGAAATGAATCTTACCTACAAGATATGCAGGGTCAAAGAAAGAGCAGAAACCAAGGGAACTGCCAACTAATGACTGCCACAAATTGAGAGGCATTCCATGGGCAAGCACCAATACCTGACACTATTAATGAGACTCTGTTATTCAGGCAGACTGAACCTAGAGTCTCCACCCAACAGCCAAAGGAAAGAGAAGAGAGATTCACACCCAACTAACTCTCTTGGGGGCTAAGTCACCAACCAAAGAGAACTTGGGCTGGACCTAGGGCCCTACACATATGTGGCAAATTGGCAGCTTGGTCTTCATGTGGGTTCCCCAACAACTGTATCATGGATTGTTCCTGAGCTGATTGATTGCCTACCCATGGTTCTGGTGCCCCTAAGTGGTCCATCTTGTCAGGCCTCAATGGGAGAGGATGTGCCTAGTCCCACAGTGACTTGATGCATGAGGCAGGGAGGGGTGTGTAGAGGGATGATACCAGAGTGAGGAGACTTGCATGAAAGAATACTGGAAGGAGTTGAGTATTAATTAATTAATTAATTAATTAATTAAAATAAACAAATAATGTGATTCAACACTAAAACAATAAAAGGGAAAATAAAAATTTAAAAATAAAGCAAGACAATGAAACACATTTTTAATAGTTTTAACACAGCATAATTGTTGCTTCCCTTTAGGATATGGTTTTAATAACCTGCACATTTCTTGGCTAATTTTCTGTGCAGTTTAGTATTAAATATATTACATGTATGAAGATCAAACAAAAGAAAGACAGAAGACAATGAATAGACAAATCCCCTTACTTATTTTATTTTTAATAATAAACTCAACACAACATAAGGGAAGAAGTAACTCCTGGGATTTTAATGGAAAATTAGAAAAGCTCCAAGATATAGGCAACTCAGTCCCTAGAATCCTGTCTTGAGTTGCAGAAAATTAACACAAGTGACCTCAGAGCTGCAAGTAAAGGTTTTGTTTGACACACTTCTCTGCCTAAATAGCATCTTACACTTTGAAAGCTATTTGAATTACAAATTTTCAGTAAGCTAAACACCAAGACTAAAATCTTGTAAAAATATAAAGCAATGTTTGTAAGATGTCTGCCATCTGGCTTAATGGGCAATGGAATTAACATAGATTATAGTACCACAATTTTAAAAGTAAGCTTATCACCTTTATGGAAAAATGACTTCAAGATTATTGCTTCTATATTTTCTCAGTACTAAAGGTCTTTTATATACCTAAACACACACAATAAATATACTTTTCTACTACTATCATTCACATGAAATTTCAAGTCTTTGATTATCAATTGAGAATGACCTCCACTGGCTCATGTATTTGCATGTTTATTCCTCAGTCAGTGAACTATTAAGGAAGGACTAGAAGTAGTGATCTTGTTGGGGTATGTATGTCACAGAGTATGGGCATTGCACTAGACCTGTTGCCATTCTCTCTGCCTGCTGACTCCATATCATCCTATAAAACCCTCTGCTACTGCTCATACCTACCTACTTCCTACTTTGACAATCACAAGCTAGCCCTCTAAAAGTGTAAGTGAGCCCCCCATCCCCCAAGTGAAAGGCTGTTTTTTAGAAGATTTGACTAGTTCTTGACAGAAAGAGAACTAAGATATTGGTATATTAATCTTTTTCTATAAATATTTTTAAGTTTAAATTGTCTGTTCTTATATAAAGAAATAATTCCTTAATTTAAGTGTGAGTAATATTTATGTTTTCTTTTTAATCAAATTTAAGTAGTCAATTCTGAAGATTTGGTGTCTTTTTCTCACTTTGGTAGAGTGCTCTACTTTTCTACAACCTCTTCCCTCCACATGAAATTGATTCATGCCTCACAGAAATGGATATTTAATAGTATTATCTGTAACTAATTTACAAGCTAAAGTACAAGTAAAATTATTTTGATTATTTTAATTGAACAACTTTATTTTAAAAAACAAAGATAAATGTACACATTTTAAGTATTTTGCATAATAGTATACAAATACATTTTTGTCAGTGGCTAATCTCAGTGGCAGGAGGAAGTCAGGTACTAGTCACAATACTAGGCCAGAGTTCCAAGAGTCATCTTGGGACTGCTGCCACACCTGCTCTCCATAGTGCTAGGGTTTTTAGAAGGTTTAAGACCTTACTAGTTACAATGAGCATAAAGTAGATGTAAAACAAGATGTAACCTGGAATTAGTCAAAGTTTTCTTGGTGTGTAAAGATTAAGCATAATGTTTTTTTTCTTTTCTTTTTTTTTCTTTGAACTTCACACAGTCTGTGAGTTGTTTCTGGGGTGTTCAGAGCTTTCTGGGGTTAGTATCCCATTATTCGTAACTGCATATATGTCTGTTCTTTTGTGACTGGGTTATCTCACTCAGGATGATATTCTCTAGATGCAACCATTTTCTTAAAAATTTCATAAAGTCACTGTTTCTGATAGCTGAGTAGTACTCTATTTTGTAAATATACCACATTTTTTTTTTTTATCCATTCATCTACTGAAGGACATCTGGGTTCTTTCCAGATCCTGGCTATTATAAACAGGGCTGCTCTGAACATTGTGGTGCATATGTCTTTGTTGTATGTTGGAGCTTCTCTGGGGTATATGTGCCCAGAAGTGGGATAACTGGGTCTTCAGGTAGTACTATATCCAATTTTCTGAGGAATCGCCAGACTGATTTCCAGAGTAGTTATACCAGTTTACAAGTAAAATTTAATGACTGAAGATAGATAAACTCTGGATGGAAAGACAGATTATAGTTCAAGTAGTATACTGGCTGGTTTTGTGTCAACTTGACACAAGCTGGAGTTATCACAGAGAAAGGAGCCTCAGTTGGGGAAATGCCTCCATGAGCTACAGCTGTAAGGCATTTTCTCAGGTAGTGATCAAGGTGGGAGAGCCTAGTCCATTGTGAGTGGTGCCATCCCTAGGCTTGTAAACCTTTCTTCTATAAAAACACAAGCTGAGCAAGCCAGGGGAAGCAAGCCAGTAAGCAACATCCCTCCATGGCTTCTGCATAATCTTCGGCTTCCTGACTTGTTCCAGTCCTGATTTCTGTTGGTGTTTGTGATGGTTTGCATATGCTTGGCCCAGGGAGTGGCACTATTAGAATGTGTGGCCTTGATGGAGGAAGTGTATCACTCTGGAAGTGCGCTTGGAGACACTCCTCCTAGCTGCCTGAGAATGCTTAGTTTGTTCCTGGTTTCTTTGAATGAAGATATAAAACTCTTAGCTCCTTCTGCACCATGCCTGCCTGGATGCTGCCATGTTCTCACCTTGATGATAATGGACTGCACCTCTGAACCTGTATGTGAGACCCAATTAACTGTTGTCATTTATAAGACTTGCCTTGGTCATGGTGTCTGTTCACAGCAATAAAACCATAACTAAGACAGTGATATACAGCAAAATGTGGAAGTGTAAGCTGAACAAACCCTTTCTTCCTCAACTTGCTTCCTCGTCATGATGCTTGTGCAGGAACAGAAACACTAACTAAGACAAGTAGGGCAACTTAAATACCAGTCTCTTGACATATACATTGGTTGGTAAGTTGGGAGGGGGGTGTCACTGAATATGCAATTCTGTTTTCTCCTTTTATGTGATCCAGGTAGATATTGCCTTCTTCCCTTACATTAGACTATCTAGTACTTTCCTAGGCCTAGTATATTTTAGAATACCATATGCTTACATGACCATGATTTACTTTGATAAATGTATAAGTAAGTGCCATTTTTACTTTCATGGGGTACTTTTATGAAGTTATTTAATCAGCCTTCTTCATTGGCTGTATAGACAGATAAAACATTTAACATCCCCACATAGATGCCTTTTATTTGTATTCAAGTTAAAATCTGCTTATAAATTTAATTTACCTAGGGCAAGGCTCTGGATGTAAAACCAATGTTCTTTACATTATGCAGTAACTAAGTGTGGGGTGCTACTAAATCTCAACAATTTTTTAATGGTATCTCTGAAAGATTGTTTAGAAATACTTTTTTTCCCCATTTATACAGTTGTAATGTTTAAAAACAGAATTCCTAATATGCTTCTCTGAAACAATGATTGCAGTTTATTATCTACCCACATAACTTTAAATATTCAGTTTACTTTCAAATGAGTGCAAATAATAAAAATATTCATAAAATAATTTCTATTCTTTTTACCAAGGCATTAGGCAATTCGAGTCATTGTCACCTGTATTTGCAGTTCATTTTAGTTCTCAACAAAGGTAGAGAGAATTTGATATTAGAATTTCATTAATATAGTTGCACGCAAAATTATTGGGATTTTATGAGATCCCAAAATATGTGTGGTTTCTTTTACTGTTCAAAACACTTTCACTGTACTTATTGATATTGGGAGAATTGTTTACACATTTTAGATATGAGGACGGTAAACTGGCCTGTTTGTCATTGTGCTAAAGACATGGTTTCTCAGTGTTGAGTTGCCTGGCTTCCATAAAGCAGAAAGAGCTTGTTAGTGGAAAGGCTTAAGTGTGCAATAGAAGAAATCTAGAAATAAATCCTCAGGAATTGTTTGTTTTGGCACTCACTGTGTGCCCAACTCATGCCATCAGCCTTCATTCTTCTTCTCTTGATAGCTCCTTCTGATATTCTGCCTTGAGTTACATCTCATTAGAATTTTAGCTGTGAAACATAAAAAGCAAAAACAAGAAGGAAAGGAATTGACTGATTTGAAGACAGGGAGAACAGCAAAGAGGGGGAATGCTAATTGCTAATTTTCCTGAATTCTTTGTGTTCTTCTCTTTTTCAATCCAAGGCTTTACTCACCAAATGCCTCTACAACTCCAGTTAAGAGAAATTTTAGAGTTAGGAAACAGAGAGCTCAGAAGTTAAGAGGAGCCCCTTCTATTGCAGAGAACCTGGGCTCAGTTCCTAGAAATCTGTCTCACAAGACTTGGGATTCCAGTTCTGCATCTCTGAACATCCCTGGAGAATTCCTTGCGGATGGTGCATTTAAACTCACACAGGTATACACATAAACAAAAGTAAACAAAGAAATCCTACAGAGAAGCTTGAAGCTGACACCAATACTCCTTAGGAACAATTAGAGTCTTCATACCTTCTGCTTTGGACAGTTTTACTTAACTCTTCTGTCATTTGCAGTTTTGAATAAGTACTTAGAATTTAAAGGCAACTAAACTGTTGATTTAAGAGCAATTCAATTAATGAGAGGTTTTTAAGACAGTATCCAGCTCATTAGAGCGTGGCTTCTTCAGACACAGAAATGGCACAATGTACAAGCTAGAATAGGTAGGCAGGAATTTCAAAGCCAAATGAGTCCACTCTAATTGATTTCTCCAAATAACTAGAGCCTTTGAAGACAGAGGTAAATTAGTGAGTTGGCATTCATCTTGTCTTAAGTGTCCAAGCACCAGAAATAAAATTAATAAAATAAAAGTTAAAAAGTCTCCAGAAATAACATTATAGGTGGACTTGTAGAACTTTGAATGAACTAAAGTGAAATAAAAACTTCCAAATGATATCATGATTTAATTGTTCATGGTCCATGAGCTTGGGTCAGTGTTGGCCTCTGGGAAATTAAGCATTCATATATAGATAACAATATTACTTCATGTATCCTCTTTATTTTCCATGAAAGTATAAATTAATGAGGTAAAACCCAGGTTCCCTATTTGTTGAATAAATGGTGTGGGATTGCTTTTCTGGAAAGGAGGAAGGAGAGGTCAATCAAATTTAAGTAGAACAAATGAGTCCATGCAGAGACGTTTTAGACAAGAACTAAATGAAAAAAAAACCAACAAAATCTGAATTTCCTCATTTTTCTGAATCAATTTTATGCTGGTTAAGGTCCTTAAGGAAGCAGGTGAGAATAATCAAAATAATTTCACATTTTATAGACAAATAGATATCTATTTTAGCAAATGTCAATGTAAGATTGGTGAAAATAAAGGTATTTTCCAGTAGAAATTAATTTCTTTCTAGGTCATATTAACTGATCATGAATTGTTACATACAAGAAAAGAGCTACAGGTTCAGACAGTTTTAATGGCATTGTTTATTTTTGACAAAGTTCAGAATATTAACAAATTGCAAATCAAACAACATTATAGTAAGATGACATAATCATTATTATATAAAAATGTATGAATCTTTAAAATAGTTTAGATTTTAAGGCAGAGAGGAAAGAAGCCAAACATAGAACCTAAATTTTCCATTTCTCTTCATTGCATCAAATCCCTGGGTTATTGACAACTTTATGTTTCGGATATTATCCTATCATAGGTACTGTCTATATGCACTTTTTTTTTCTCAGCTGTAGATTTTCTCCTCACCTTCTGCTTCATCTATTGTGCAGATAATTTATCATTTTTTTAAATTTAGTTTTGAGATGAAGTCTTGGTTTTCCATACAAACTAGGATGGAATTCACGATTCTTTTGCCAAAGTCTCTAAATACTGAGATTTTTATGAGATGCCAACATATGTTAGTGTAGAACCTTTTCAATATATTATAATCATATTTGTGCCTTTGTTCTTACATTGTTTCTGTTGTAGAGCTTATATAAAAAAATCATTGTTTATGCCAATGTCATGAGGGTGATTTTGAATGAGATAAACCTGGAAGGTATTATGCTTGATGAAATATATCAGTCATCAATTAATAAATGTGTGTGATGTCACCTCAATAGGGAGTCTTACAGAGGTAATTGAGTGATGGGTACCATTCAGGGAGCTCCTCGTGCTGATCTAATTGAGTAGACACTTTCCAATGAACACAGATTTTGATTTGCACAAATAAAATCAAGAGTTCTAAACCTCACCTAGTGACTGTGTTTAATAACAGATTTCATTTTAGAAAATGCATTTACCTGTTTATCCTGGAACAAGAATAAATATAGAGCCCATTTAACCATTCACCCATGCACAAAATATATTCTTTTAAATTTAAATTAATCACCATATTTTGTTATGTGCTGGTATATTGGACATCAACCCCAGAGTTATTTTTCATTATCTGTTTGAACAGTGCATTTGCTCTAGATATACCTGAGTTCACTAGACTGTGGATTTTATTAGTTGTGTGATCTCTTTTCCCCTCACACTACAAAAGAATGAGAGCCTTCCTTGGAGATTCATCACAAAGGCTATAAGGCTTTAACACAGAGTAGGTAAAAAGCATAGACCTATATCTTGATAAATTTCACCTAGGAAAATTTTTATTGAATCTTAAGGTTATCTTCGGGTTTAAAACAGAAGACAATTCTCTTAATTTAACTTGCCAGTAGTAGAGTAGACTAATAAAATCATTAAATGACAGCTATTATTATTAATAAGTTCTAGAAACACATTTAAAACACTCGGTGCATCATTGCAACAGTAGCTGTGCAACTTTCAGTAATTTCAAAGTAATTTCAAAATCATTGCTGGATCCTCAGCTATAGCACTCCTGGCATATACTCAAAAGATTCTCCAACACATAACAAGGAAACATGTGCCACTAATGTAGTGGCTATTTCTGGTTGTCAACTTGACTATATCTGAAGTGAAGCACAGTCTAGAATTGGGAGGCCCACTTTTGATCCTAATCTTGAGGCATAGAAACTAAGATTCTTAGGAAACTAAGGCAAAGAGATCACTGAGCTCAAGGTCATCTTGTACAAGCAAGTCCCAGGTCCGGTGTGGTGGCACACACCTTTAATCTGTGACAAACCTTCAGTTGGAGACCTACATAAAGACATTGGAACAAAGAAGGCTCTCTTTCTCTCTCTGCCTGCTTGCCTTGTGGGGTTTTGCCTGCTTGCCTGGTGGGACTGAGCTTCTGCTAGATCCTTGGACTTCACAGCTGGTGCTGGACATTGTTGAGGAATTGGACTACAGACTGTATGTAAGTCACCAACAAATACCTTGCTATATAGAGACTTTTAATAAGTTCTGTGACTCTAGAGAAACCTGACTAATACAACTATGTTCATAGCAGCCTTATTTACAATAGCCAGAAGTTGGAAACAACCCAGCTGTCCCGGAATAGAGGAATGGATACTGAAAATGTGGTACATTTACAGAATGGAGTCTTACTCAACTATTAAGAACAATGACTCTATGGAATTATTAAGACAATATAGTCTTGAGTGAGATAATCCAGTCACAAAAGAACACAATGTTATGTACTTACTGATAACTGGGTAGCAGCCAAAGGAATGAAAAAAAAGGAAGAATAAGAATCTTGGAATACCAACAATGCAACTCATAGACCAAATGAAACCCAAGAAGAAAGAAGATCACACCAAAGTGTGGATGCTATTGTTCTACTCAGTAGGGGGAAGAAAATAATCTCTGGGAAAGAGAGAAGGAGGGGGTATCTGTCAGGAATAGTGAACAGGGAGAGAAAATGTGGGGAATTCCGAAAATGAAAACACAACATACCCAAAACTATGGGATGCAATGAAAGCAGTACTGAGAGGAAAACTCATAGCCCTAAGTGCTTCCAAAAAGAAACTGGTGAGAGCTTACATCAACAACCTGACAGCACAGCTAAAAGCCCTAGAACAAAAGGAAGCAGATATATCCAAGGGTAGAAGGCAAGAAATAATCAAAATAGACCAAATAGAAACAAAAAGAACCATTAAAAAATTCAACAAAACCAAGAGTTGGCTCTTTGAGAAAACCAACAAGATTGATAAACCCCTAGCCAGACAAACTAGAGGGCAAAGAGAGTATAAAAATTAACAGAATCAGAAAGGAAAGTGGAGACATAACAACTGAAACTGAGGAAATTCAAGAAATCATCAGATCCTACTACAAAAATTTATACTCCACAAAATTGGAAAGTCTGGAGGAAGTGGATGAATTCCTAGATAGAAACAAGATCCTAAAGTTAAACCAAGAGCAAGTGAACCATCTAAATAATCCCATAACAACTAAAGAAATAGAATAAGTCATCAAAAGCCTCCCAACCAAAAAAAGCCCAGGTTCAGATGGGCTCAGTGCATAATTCTATCAGATATTTATTGCGGATATAACACCAATACTCTCCAAACTATTACACAAGATAGAATCAGATGGAATACTACCTAATTCATTTTTTTTGAGGCTACAATAACCCTCTTACCTAAACCACACAAAGACCCTACAAGGAAAGAGAACTTCAGACCAATCTCACTTATGAACATTGACGTAAAAATACTCAACAAAATCCTTGCAAATGGAATCCAAGAACATATCAAAACGATGATTCATCAGAAACAAGTAGGCTTCATCCCTGGAATGCAGGGATGGTTTAATATAAGGAAATCCATAAATGTAATCCACCATATAGACAAACTCAAAGAACAAAATCACATGATCATCTCACTAGATGCTGAGAAAGTATTTGACAAAATTCAACACCCCTTCATGTTAAAGGTCCTGGAAAGAACAGGAATCCAAGGTCCATACCTAAACATAATAAAAGCAATATACAACAAACCAACAGCCAACATCAAACTTAACAGTGGGAAACTTGATGCAATCCCACTAAAATCAGGGACTCAACAAGGCTGCCCACTCTCCCCTTACCTATTCAACATACTACTGGAAGTTCTGGCTGGAGCAATTAGACAGCAAAAGGAGATCAACAGGATAGAAATTGGAAAGGAAGATAAAAACATCACTCTTTGCCAATGACATGATAGTGTACTTGAGTGACCCCAAATATTCCACCAGAGAACTCCTACAGCTGACAAACAAGTTCAGCAAAGTAGCTGAATACAAAATTAACTCAAACAAATCAGTAGCCTTCCTATATTCAACGGCCAAACATGTGGAGAAAGAAATTAGGGAAAAGGTACCCTTCACAATTGTCACAAAAACTAAGAAATACCATGGTGTGACTCTAACTAAGCAAGTGAAAGACCTGTATGACAAGAACTTCAAACCTCTAAAGAAGGAAATTGAGGATGATCTCAGAAAATGGAAAGATCTCCCATGCTCATGGATTGGAAGGAGCAACATTTGAAAAATGGCCATCCTACCAAAAGCAATCTATAGATTCAATGCAATCTCCATCAAAATTCCAACCCAGTACTTCATTGAATTGGAAAGATCAATGTGCAATTTCATATGGAATAACAAAGGACCTAGAATAGTGAAATCCATCCTCAACAACAAGAAAACATCTGCGGGAATCACTATCCCTGACCTCAAGCTATATTACAAGGCAATTGTGCTGAAAACTGGACGGTACTGGTAAAGAAATAGGCATGTAGATCAATGGAATAGAATGGAAGATCCAGAAATGAGCCCTCAGGTATATGGTCACCTGATTTTTGATAAAGGAGCCATAAACATTCAATGGAAAAAGGACAGCCTATTCAACAAATGGTGCTGGTCCAACTGGCACTCAGCATGCAAAAGAATGAAAATAGACCCTTTCTTTATCTCCTTGTACAAAGCTCAAGTGTAAGTGGATCAAAGATCTCCACATTAAACCAGATACAGTGAAACTATTAGATGAGAAAGTAGGGAAAACCTTCGAACACATAGGCACAGGAGAAAATTTTCTGAACAAAACACCAATGGCTCAATCTCTAAGTTCAAAGATTAACAAATGGGACTTAATGATATTGCAACGTTTCTGTAAGGCTAAGGACATTGTCAAGAAAACAAAACAGCAGCCAACAGAATGGGAAAAGATCTTTACCAACTCCACATCATATAAAGGCCTAATGTCCAAGGTATACAAGGAACTTAAAAAGGTAGACACCAGAGAATCAAACAACCCTATTAAAAATGGGGTACAGAGCTAAACAAAACATTCTCAGCTGAGGAATATCGAATGCCTGAGAAACATCTGAGGAAGTGCTTGACATACTTACCCATCAGGGAAATGCAAATGAAAACAACCCTGAGATTCCACCTCACACCAGTCAGATTGGACAAGATCTAAAACTCAGATGACAACAGATGCTGGTAAGGTTGTGAAGAAAGAGGAACACTTCTCCACTGTTGGTGGGGTTGCAAACTAATACAACCACTCTGGAAATCAGTCTGGATATACCTCAGAAAATTGGACTTAGTACTACCTGAAGACCCAGCTATTCCACTACTGGGCATATACCCCATAGACACTTTAATACACAACAAAGATATATGCATCACAATGTTCATAGCAGCTCCATTTATAATAGCCAGATCCTGGAAAGAACCCAGATGTCCTTCAGAAGACGAATGGATACAAAAATTGTGGTACATTTACACAATGGAAAACTACTCAGCCACCAGAAACAATGACTTAACCAAATTCTCAAGAATATGGCTGCATGTAGAAAATATCATCCTGAGTGAGATAACCCAGTCACAAAAGAACAGACATAATATGCAGTCACTGATAGTGGGAAGCTAACCCCAGAGGCTCGCACTGCCCCAGAAACAACTCACAGAGTGTATGAAGTCCATGAAAAAAAAAAAAAAACAAAACAAAAAAAATATTCATGCTCAATCCTTACCTACCAAGAATACATTGACAAATTCTGGGTTGTACCCTCTATTACATATACTGTCTGCTCATTGTTAAAAAAAAAAAAAAATCTTTACACACCAAGAAAACTGACTATTTCCAGGTTGCATCTTGTTTTACATGTACTTTTTGCTCATTGTAACTGGTGGGATCTTGATCATACTATATCAATCCTTAAAAAAAAAAAAAAAAAAAAAAAAAAAAAAAAAAAAAAAAAAAAAAAAAAACAGGTACTGACAAAAATGTATTATATACTTTTATGCAAAATGCTTAAAATCTGTACATTTTTCTTTGTTCTTTAAAATAAAGATGTTTAAAAGAAAAAGAAACCGAAAAAAAAAAAAAGAATTTGAAAGTAGGTGTGTAGCAGTGGTGGGGGGAAATTTCAAAATTTCAGGGTAGACATTAGAAAATCCCAGATGCCAGGGACCAAAAAGGTTCCCAGAAAAAAAGAAGGAAGGGCATTAGCTGAAATATCAAATAAAGGGGAGACAAAACCTGTAGAGACCATATCTGATGGATAAGGATGGTACCTTGTTGAGGGATGGGACTATCCACCCACCTCAAAAATATTAATCCTGAATTCCTTTTGTCAAAAGAAAATGCAGGGTCAAAGAGTCAAGCAGAAACTGAAGGAAAGGCCATCCAGAGATTGCCATCCCATCAGCAGACACCAAACCTAGGTGCTATTTTTGATGCCAAGGAATGCTTACTGACAGGAGCCCTTTGTGGATTTACACAGTCAAACATCCATCCAATTGACTGTGGGGACCCCAATGAAGAAGTTAGGGCAAGGACTGGAAGAAATGATGGGGTTTGCAACTACATAGGAAGAACAACAATACTAACCAACCAGAAACCCCAAATGTAAACAGGAGCACAGGGGTGCGAGGCATGGCTCCGGCTGTATATGTTAGTAGAGGAATGCCTTATTCGGCATCACTGGGAGGGGCCCCTTGGTCATGTGAAAGCTTGATGACTTGGGGTAGGGGGATGCTAGGGTTCTGAAACAGGAGTGGATGGATGGGGGAAAGCACCATCACAGAGGCAGTGGAGGGGATAGAGGGCTTGTAGAGGGGAAACTGGGAAGGGGGATAATATTTGAAATGTAAGTAAATAAAATAACCAATAAAAATGAAAAAGTAATTTCACAATTATGTTTGATAGTTTTAGACTCTCTATATGCTTTGTAAAGGAATGGATTGACACTCTTGCTAATGCCAATTAGTATTTGCTGGCAGGAACCAGATATGGATGCCTCATCAGAGCCTCTGCCAGAGTCATAAAGATACAGTTGAGGATGCTAGCAGCTAACCATCATACTGAACATGGGGGCACCAATGAAGGTGCTAGAGAAAGGAATGAAGGAGAAAAAAGGGTCTGCAACCTCATGGGAAGAACAACATTATCAACCAACCAAACCATCCACAACCCCCATGGACTAAATCACCAACCATTGAGCACACATGGAGAGACCCATAGCTTCAGTTGAATATTTAGCAGAGGATAGCAATGTCTGGTACCAATGTGAGAAGACACTTTTGATCCAGTAAGGGCTTATTTTCCCAACATAGTGGGTGATTGGGAGAGGGTTCAACTTCCCCGAGACAAGTTTAGGGGAAAGGGGGATGGAAACAGGGGGGGATAACATTTGAAATGTAAATATAGAGTATCCAATAAAGTATTATTATTATTATTATTATTATTATTATTATTAATAAAAGGATTGGATTAGTAAGAACTGTTCTTTAATAGATGAGACATTCTATACAGGGCTTGATAACAGCCATCTACTTATGAAGTAATTGAGAATATATATATATATATATATATATATATATATATATATATATATATATATGTTTATATACTTTTGATTCATGAAATCCTAATTCTAAAAAGGTTGAAAGCATAAGAATAATATTTTAATGTATTTGCTTTGATTATGTATGTCAAGGTTTGTCTTTGTTATTAGATTATCTATAAGAACAAAAAGCAAACAAGTAACGTATATACATGTGCATAGAGTCATACATAGATAGACCTGCAGCAAAGGAATGTAAAGGGTCCCATGCAACAATTCTCTGTGTTAGGCTACTTCAGGTCTAATTATACATGTCTTTAATACCACTCAGAAAGCAATGTCCCTGGTGTCTTTGTAGTTAGCAGATGTTTTCACTGCTTTCCGGGAGAAAGAGGACACCATCTCTGAAGAGCCCCATTTTGTCAATCTAGTAACAATCTCTAAGTTTCACTAAGGTAAACATGTAGATAGAATGTTATTTTGGAAACAAATAGCAGTGCAGTCTTATGATTAGGATTCTCTGAAAATAAATAAATAGCTTTTGTAAACATTAGCTAATACTTTGCTAATTTGTTTTTAAGTATGAACTGATATTAATTGCATTTTTAACTATTTTTTTTTCTGGAAGCTTGAGAGAGTGTAAGAAGATTGAAACACCTACCTTAAAATTGATATATTTTTAAATGTTCATAAAAACATAAGAACTGACTTCTGTTAAAATACCGTGTGATGTTCAAATATATGCATGTATTGTAAAATAAACACCTACTTTAACACAAAACCAGTAGCATCTGACCAAAACACCAGAAGTTCCCAGTTCTTCGGTCACTAGCATTAGAATCAGTTTGGGACTTGTCAGAAATGTGAAACTCAGCCTCCAGTCTACACACACTGATCAAAAATTCTGATGGTAGGTTCTGGCAGATGGCCTTGTTAAATCCTCCAGGTAATTTTAATGCATGGTACAGACTCAAGTGACAGCGCTAGTGGATAAAACGTCCACTAAAATAAAAGTGTGAAAATATGATTTCATGATAAATACTTGAAAGGAGGAAAAAGGGTGTTGATCAATTCAGATGATAATTAAGAAGTTCACCTGTGCATCACAGAGACCAAGAGACAGCTATGATTCCAATGAAATTCTACTGTATTCATATATGAATGCATATAGTCATTATCATTTCCTGACACATATATACATGCATGCACACACACACACACACACACACACACACACACACACACACACACACCTCTGTTTCTCTCCCTCTCCTTCCCTCTCCCCCCCTCTGTCGAATGGAGAGAATGTATAATACATTGTAAGAAAATGCTGAACTTATTTAAAAGAATCTTTATTACAAATTTCAAGTTATGACAGTCCTTGTTCTACTCTAAACATTTATAAGCATGAATACCACTTCCTAGTTTTCATTTTAAAAGCATTGAAAATGGTAAGGGATGGTGTGCACAGGTGCTGGTCCACTCCAGAAGGGAAGCAGACTCCTCTTACAGCCACTAACACTGCTCATAATGTTAATCTAGAATTCATAGCTTAATTCCCACCCTAATGGGAAGGAGTAGACTTTTATTGTACAGCTAGAGTTACCTGTTTTCCATTAATGCTCACTAGTCTTATTCCTACAGGTATTCAGTTCAGATGACAGAGAAGGTCTCTGCAACACTTGCCTTAGATTCATGTCCATTTCATCTGAAAGCTAATCAGAAAGCTCTGAATGTAACATGATGCTTGAATATGACCTAGGATATCTAATGGCCATAGGACTGCACTTTGAATGGTAATAGTAGCAAGTGTAACTCAGGAGACCCTGATGCCCTCAGGGACTTTGATGCCACAGAGAGTCAGAATATAAAAGAGTTAAGGAAGTCCATCCAGATCAATGAAAGGAGCAAAGAAAGCTGTGGCTTTGATAGACCCTACTGCACTGAGGCTGCAAGTCCTCCTCTATGTGAATTTTCCTCAGTTTGACCTTGTACCAGGTTGCAAAAGTTTTACCATACAAGCAAAAAAAAAAAAAAAAAAAAAAAAAAATCATCATTGATTCCAAAACAGTGATATATTTCCTTAAACTGTCAAAGACACCCCCAATAAATGTTTTATTCCTAAGACATCAGGAAACTCAGGAAGTCTAAATCCATAACATGTCTATTTTATTTGTTTTAAATATTTGATAAAAATACACATTTCCCTCATATGTATATTCATCAAATAGAAACCTGGTCCTCAAGGATGCCAGAAGAGGACATTAGATCCCATGGAACTGTAGTCAGAGAAGTTTGTGAGCTGTCATACAGGTGCTGGGTACTGAACCTGGGATCTCTGTTTAAGAATAGAGTACACTTTTCCTCTTCTCTTGGAATGGTACTATGTAAAATTAAGGTGAGTATTTCTATTTCAAACTTGATCTAGAAAATCACCCAAAGATATCCCAAAGGTTTATCTCATGGTGCTTGTGGATTACATAAGTTTCAAAATCAAGATTAGTCATCAAATATATGGAAATTATATTAAACAAAATTTAATTTCTAATAAATGTGAACTTTCTGATATGTGGTTGTTGCATAAATATCTTATGTAAATAAGCTTCATGATAATTACTTTCAGTTCAAAATGGTTTTTAAATCTTTATTTCAGTTTCATAGAGTTTCCTTAGGGTTCTTGTTGCAGTGATGAAGTACATATCAAAGAAAATGAGCATGAGACCTAGAGATCCATGTGTGAATGGTGGATCTGTGAAACCATGCAATGACCTACCCTAATCCCTTTTCATAGATGATACCAGAAAAGGTTTCCTCAGTTCTTCTCTGGCATCTGACTTAGATGGCTGGCACTAGGCAGCAGCTTACTATACTTCCTAAGCAGTAAACTTTAAACTTGATTTTGCTGAAAGATTAATCCACTTTTTCCTACATGGCACAAAGGGCCCACTGGATCAGCAACTGTTCACAAATCTTAGCAGAAGGAAACATTTCCAGATTTTTGTCTTAGGAACTCTTCAGCAAGACACACACAGACATAGAATTGGAAAAAGTCACAAAAGGATAAAGTGCTCCACATTTCAGGTCCTGGCACTAAATTACAAGGACTTATATGATGTTCATGGAAACTTGAATCATAACAAGAAAGATAAACAAATGTGAATTTTACTCACTAAATCTATGCCTTTCTTTTTTATTAATACATAAATAAATCAGCCAGTGAATGTATATATTTGTAAGACATGTCAGGTATGGGGTGGTTTGAGAAAAAAATAAAGCTGAGAAACAGAGAAAAGAATGTAGCAATTTAATGAAAAATTTAATGTTATATAATATATTATTAAAATAAAATATATATTATAAAATATCAACAAATTTCACCTATTATCATATTAGATATTACTTGAAAATTGATGAATGAATAGAATTTTTTTCTTGTCTCTCAATAATATCAGCTTGAAAAATCTATGAACTTAACCAAGGAATAAGGAATATGAATATCTACCAATATCCATTTGGTATCATTAGGTACCTACAAAGCAACCTTTCACACAGCTCATAATCTGGACACACATCCATAGTCTTTACTATGCAAATTTAGGAAATATAATACATATAATACATACAACAGATTTTAGGAGCAAAGAATAAGCATTTTGCTACTTAAAATTTTCTGATTTCACCCCATTTCTAAACAAGCATTTTGGTCATTGGCATGTTTATGATTCTTCCAAGATGAAATAATACTAGTATTTGTTTCTTTCTTAAAAATTTAATTTTAAATTCCTATATTCATTATAATCCCTTTGTTGAATACTTAAGGGCTGTAAACAGAAAAAGACTATAAACAAATTTTAAATGAAACTTCCTACTCATGTTAGCCCTTTGCAAATACAATCACATATATGATATAACATATACATCATAAAGATTATATTTTCTATCATAACATTCTGGAAAAGAATATTTCATGCTGTATTTACAAAATCTTTTCTATACAAATAGAAACAGAAAATAGAGGTTTCTGATTTAATGACATTTCTCACCAGAGCATGTGCTTTCAGAATAGTGAACTTAAATGGGTAAATGTTCTCAAAAGGAGGGTGGATTAGCTTTGGAAATGGAGTATGAAGACTATCACTTAGCTATAAGGTGGCACCGACTGACATTCAGAAACTTGCAGCGTAACCACCAGAGACTGTATTCCTACAGTTTTACACTTCAAACTGTGATCACATAGATTTTCATACATAATAGGTTGCATACTTCTACAGGAAAATGACCCCCTATAAAATTATATTTAAATCTAAATTCTTGTCTTGAAAGCCTAGTAAAAGGTTAGATGCAAGGTTCAATCCTGCTTCTCCCATAATTTTCTATCTTAATTTAAAGCCGCTGTGAGCTCAGACTGGAACTGAAATGAAGTGATACTTTGTTGTTAACACCACTGTTTACCTTTCTAGCTCACATAATAACACAGTGCATCATATTTGGCAGAAAACCCGGTATTACCGGCCTTTCAGACCTCCATTCTTGATACAAAACTTAGAATTATGTAATGTGGATGTGGGGGAGGTGTTGCTCAGTCCAAGTGGTCACTGAGCAGCTTTTCATTATTCAGCCCCAAGTAACACTAGAGAGCAGTCGATTCTGTACATCGTAATTGCTTCCTTCTCAATGTTTAGTGATACCCTGGCTTTAGCTCCAACAAAGAGGAGTTCTGTGCCTAGATTGTGGATCTACACAAATGCCTCTGAAGTATTCCCTGGAGCAATAAAGCAAAACTGTCTTAGTAAGATCTTGCGTTAACTACTCTATTAATATCTTAAAATACTGTATCAGTGAGGCTCTGGCAGAGCCTCTCAGGAGGCATCCATTTCAGGTTCCTGTCAGCAAGCACTTTTTGGCATGAGAAATAGTGACTAGGTTTGGGGTCTCCTTATGGGATGGATCCCCAGGTGGGGCAGTCTCTGGATGGCCTTTACTTCAGTCTCGGCTTCACTATTTGTCCCTGTATTTTCTCCTGTGAGTATTTTGTTCCCCCTTCTAAAAAGTGAAGCATCCACATTTTGGTCTTCCTTTTTCTTGAGCTTCATATGGTCTGTGAATTGGATCATGGCTATTTCGAGCTTTGTGGGGTTGTGTGGTGGGAGAGGATGGTTGGGAGCAGAAGCATCCTCATAGAGTAGGGGGAGGAAGGGATAGTGGAGGGAGAGGGAGGACGAGGAAAGGGGATAGCATTTGAAAGGTAAACACATGAAATACTCAATAAAAATATCTTGGAATAGAATTCTATTCAAGTCCTCAATTGAATCATTTTATCTCTGCTAAATTTGATACCAAATAAACTAACCTAGTATACTCCACAAAGACATTTCCCCACATCTAGAAAGACTACCATCCAACACTGGAACTACAGATGCATGGGAGAGAAGTTTAGAACAGAGAGGAACTGAGATTTTTGTTTTGTTTTGTTTTAATCTTAATTTTTACAGTAACTTTTCTGGGGTTTAACAATATAAATTCTCTGACCTAAGCATGTAACTTCAAAAAATGTGGATTAAGTTTTAGCAAAGTAAAAACCAAGCTATTTCTCGATCAAAGCTTTACTTATAAACATTATTGCACCTTCTCCCCTCTAAAGATCTTCACAGAACATTTTTATAGACAGGTCTCCATGAACTAGTGACCATGCTGATACCAGGAGCTCATTGTAAATAGTTCCTTTGTACTTCCTGGCTTGCAGCTCATGCTCTACATTACTTAAGTTTCACTTTCTCTACATATATGAAGAATAATTGTAAATCTGGATTAGGTTGTCCTATAACCAAGTATGTGGATACAGTTGCAGGTTTTCCTTACCTTATTCCTTCTTAACCCTGACAACAGTATTGAGAAGATAGAACATCTGCTAAAGAGTTTGGTATAAGTGTCCACTGTTGGTGGGGTTGTAAACTGGTGCAACCACTCTGAAAATCAGTCTGGTGATTCCTCAGAAAATTGTACATAGTACTACCTGAAGATCCAGCTATTCCACTTCTGGACATATACCCCAGAGACACTCCAATATACAGCAAAGACACATGCACCACAATGTTCATAGCAGCTCTATTTATAATAGCCAAAGGCTGGAAAAAACCCAGATGTCCTTGAGTAGATGAATGGATACAAAAATTGTGGTACATTTACACAATGGAGTACTACTCAGCTATCAGAAATAATGACTTAACAAATTTTTTAAGAAAATGGATTGATCTAAAGAATATCATCCTGAGTGAGATAACCCAGTCACAAAAGAACAGACAATATGCAGTCACTGATAATTGGATACTAGCCTCAGAAAGCTCTGAATACCCCAGAAAAAACTCACAGGCTGTGTGAAGATCAAGAAAAAAATAGAAAAAGAAAAAACCATTATTCTCAATCATTACACACCAAGAAAACTTTGATTAATTACAGGTTACATCATGTTTTACATGTACTTTATGCTCATTGTAACTAGTAAGACCTTAATGTACACTATCAAAACTTTGGGGGAAAAAAAGCCAAGCACTGACAAAAATATATTCGTATACTTTTATGCAAAAATGCTTAAAATTTGTACATTTATCTTTGTTTTTTAAAATAAAGTTTTTTAAAAATATAAGTGTCCATAGATTATTGTATGGTGGGGCATCCTTGTAATATTAACTTCTGTGGAGGTAGAGACAGAAAGATTCCTGGGGGGATGGAGTCACTGTTAAGTCAGCCTAGGTTACTTGGCAATTTGTAACTGATGTTGAAAAATTACCATTTTATATAAAGTATATACTTCTATTTAGGTGTATCATCCTGTAGGAACAAATTTTCATTTCCAGAGAAAATTAATTGTTTGTCTGATCAAGTCATGTCATGTATTAGTCAACATGTAATTTATTCACCAAATGGTAGCAGGAGGCCAGACAGAATCCTAATTACTGATCAATAATTGTGCTCCTCTTCAAAAATACAAGAAAGCTTTTAGCAAGGCTCTTTTTGGTCGCATGTGCTTTTTTGCTCATATTTGAGTGCATGGCTCAAATCACTACTGCTCTTCTCAGTAAACTGATTCCTTGGTGGGCATCCACTGAATCATAGTTGAGACTTTTGAAGGGAGGAAAGAAAGGATTGTCCCCAGGGACCCGAGAGGTAGTTGAATAAATATCAACAGTAAATAATAGCAAGTGTGTGCTGGCAGTTCCTTGACCTTGGCTGACTCTGAGTACAGTCATGTACTCCTTCTGCACCATCCACTCATGGTATGATGAGTGTGTAGCCGACGGTATAGCCAAAGAAAGCATGCTCAGTTAAGACAGTTTAATGAGTTTCAATTCTACAGATAAATTAATGTTTTAAAAATAGAACAATATTTGCACTATGGAATGAATATTATTTTAATGCTCATGCAGTATTATTCTTCCTACCCGGGGAAGAACAGCACAGGACAAATTACAGTGTTGGGTGAACAGTATTTCCATCAACATCAGGTCTCACAGTCCCTTCTTACACTCCAAGAGTGAAATAAATTGTCAAAGCACTCAATGGAAACAGGGCTGCCTGTGCTTTTATCATGGCTGGGGCTATGGAAGCAACAAGGAAGCAAGTCTGTTGTTCTTGTATTGTAAACTCAACACACTAAATTGGTGAGAATTTCTACATAAATTCATTTCCTAAAAGTTGTGAGTGGCTCTTTGTGAATACACATGCTTCTCCTCTCTCTGTGTTAGGTAAATGTAGCTGTGATAAGCAGAGCCGGCAGTAGTCGCCACTTCTATTTAAAAAAAACAAACAAACAAAAAAAAAAACAAAAACAAAGATAAAAGAACAAATTTTAAGAATTTTTGCATAAAAGTATATGAATACATTTTTGTCAGTGCTTGGCTTTTTTTTTCAAAGGTTTGACAGTGTGCATTAAGGTGTTACAGTTACAATGAGCAAAAAGTACATGTAAAACAGAATGTAACCTGGAATTAGTCAAAGTTTTCTTGGTGTGTAAGGATTGACCATAATTTTTTTTCTTGAACTTCACACAGTCTGTGAGTTTTTTTCTGGGGTGTTCAGAGCTTTCTGGGGTTAGTATCCCATTATCAGTGACTGCATATTATGTCTGTTCTTTTGTGACTGAGTTATCTCACTCAGGATGATATTCTCTAGATGCAACCATTTTCTTAAATTTGTTAGGTCATTGTTTCTGATAGCTGAGTAGTACTCCATTGTGTAAATATACCACAATTTTTGTATCCATTCATCTACTGAAGGACATCTGGGTTCTTTCCAGCTTCTGGCTATTATAAATAGAGCTGCTATGAACATTGTGGTGCATGTGTCTTTGTTTTATGTTGAAGTGTCTCTTGTGTATATGCCCAGAACTGGATATTCAGGTAGTACTATGTCCAATTTTCTGAGGAATTGCCAGACTGATTTCCAGAGTGGTTGTATCAGTTTACAACCCCACCAACAGTGGAGAAATGTTTCTCTTTCTCGACAACCTTGCCAGCATCTGTTGTCATCTGAGTTTTGGATCTTGGCCAATCCGACTGGTGTGAGGTGGAATCTCAGGGTTGTTTTGATTTGCATTTCCCTGATGGCTAAGGATGTGGAGCGCTTCCTTAGAAGCTTCTTAGCCATTCGATAATCCTCAATTGAGAATGATTTTTTTAGCTCTGTACCCCCATTTTTTAATAGGGTTGTTTGATTCTCCGGTGTCTAGCTTTTTGAGTTCTTTGTATATCTTGAATATTAGGCCTCTATCTGATGTGGGGTTGGTAAAAACCTTTTCCCACTCTGTTGCCTGCCGTTTTGTTTTCTTGACAATGTCCTTAGCCTTACAGAAACTGCAATAGTCACTACTTCTGGAATCTGTACACCCTGAACAACTTTTTAAAATTTGACTTTACCTTCATACTTTGTCCATGAAATAACAGAAAATATCTGGTCCCAAAGTAAATGGATATATTCTGGAGTTCTCCCCTCTACTCAACACATTTTTCTGATAGGTACAAACTCCATCATTTAAATTATGATGTCCTTAATGGGTTAACTCTCAACTAGGCAGACTTATGCCATTCTCTAAAAAAAATTTAAAAAGACACTTACCATATTAAAATGTTAGAATTCCCTAGTTCTATCTCATACTTTATATTGCCAGTGCTTCAGGCAAGGATATTACATCATGTTTAAGGAAATTACAAAGACTATTAAAGAATAAAAATCCAGACACTCTAACTTCATTTTCTCAGCTATCAATTGGAGAAGACATCACAAATCCCATGTTCATACTTATTTGGTTTTATTTTATTATATTATACAAATCAGTGCAACAAATGAACTGGAAAAGATATGTTTTAAATTTAAATGTATTTCCAATGAAGCATGTAAGAAAAGTTCATTGGGATTAGCTTGTCTTTGTTCAATAAATTTTTATATTTGATTTTGCTATCTAACTCCACTCTGTCTATGTCAGAATTTCTTAGCATGTCTGATATCTTCTCTCAAACAGAAAATATTAACATCTATTCCATGTGCATGTGCAAATGTAAGTAAAATAAAACTTTAATAATTTTGACAAGGACATTTTAATCGCTCACTGTCACAGTATTTAGGTATAAAATTGTGATTACTTCTGAAAGTGGAATGGAAAGCAGGAAAGACCTCCAACTTTCAGAACAAGGATACATATACCTGGTTACAGAATCTCAGAATCCTTCCCTCTCAAAGCAAGCGATACGTACAGTGTGCCTCTAGTGACACCAAGAAAGTGAAGGCTCAGCAAAAGCCAGTACAGTTTTATTGGCAGAAGGTCCAAGGGCAAATTGCATTATTTGAGAATCTGGAAGATGCTCAGGTCAGCTTTCATTCTCCCAAGTTGTCTGACCTGACCAAGGGAAAGTATAGAAACCTTTCTTCATTTGAACAGTAAAGTAGATATCATAGCAGTTTGCCTCTCTACTGTCATGTAATAAAGATTTTAGGATTTTCTGCCTCCATGTTCACTGTAACAAGTACATTTGACTTTGGATGACAAATAGCTCTTGATATTTTCAGCATGAATAGTCCTGGCTTGGTAACAGGAAAACTTTATGTGTCAAAGCAGTTTACCAGAAGCTACAGTTTGACATATTTTACTCTGAGCCTGGACTTCCCTTTCATATCATATTCTCTGAAAGTAACAACAACAATAGTTTTGCTTTTGGGACAATACCTTGTTATATAACTTAAGCTTGCTTGAAACTCATAATACTCTGGCCTCAGTCTTCTAAGTGCTATGATAAAAGGGAGTGTGCCAATAGCCCAAATTTACGTAAGCAATTTCTTCAAATGAGGAATTGTCTATTTCCTACGCTTTGAGTTCTCATCACTTAAATCCATTTTCATCTAACATAATATATAGATGAAATGTAGTTTTTATTTTAGCATTCCTGGATGTGTGTCTGAGTTAATTTTGAATAGCATGTGAATGATAAATAACCTGAAGTAAAATGTAGTTCATAGAAAACTCTAAGACTCACCTGAATTGTGAGCTGTCTGGGAAATAGATGTAGAGTCACATGAATGATTGGTATGGGAAGTGGTTTAAACTCATTGCTACAATAGAATCATAAAATTTGTTAGTCCTTTGTAAAATTTTGACTTACATAGTATTTAGTTGCAAAGCAGAGTTTATTACTGGGGACTAAAGGGAAATGAATGAATCGGTAGTTGAGCTAGGGCCATTGTAATTTCTACACTCCAGGGTTGTAACAACCACAGGAGCACTGTTGTGCTATAATAGTGTTGAAATTTGAACTCAGGATGTATATAGATACAATTCCATTTAATTTTTAGAATAACACTTTAAACCAATGATACACATATCTGTGCCTTTGCAAGTTGTTGGGAATGAGGCAGAGTCATATAAAAATATGATTTATACTTCTCCACCTCACCTTTATTTTAGGAGCAAAGAGCTGACCTTCTGTGTATAATTAAAAAAATCCCAGGATAGCACAAACCATTCTCAACAATAAAAAATCTTTTGGGAAAATCACCATCGCTGAACTCAAGCTCTATTACAGATCAATTGGAATAAAAATTGCATAGTATTAGTACAGTGACAGGCGGGTAGATCAATGGAATAGAACTGAAGATGCAAAAATGAACCCACACTCTTACTGTCACTAGATTTTTGACAAAGGAGCTAAAAACATTCAATGGAAAAAAATAGCCTCTTCAACAAATGGTGTTGGCTCAACTGGCACTCAGCATGCAAAAGAATGAAAATAGACCCTTTCTTATCTCCTTGTACAAAGCTCAAGTCCAAGTGGATCAAAGAAATCCAGATAAAACCAGGCACACTGAAACTAAGAACAAAAAGTGGGTACAAGCTTAGAACACATAGGCACAAGGGAAAACTTCCTGAGCAGAACACCAATGGCTTATACTCTAAGAACAGTAATTGACAAATAGGATCTCATAAAATTGCAAACCTTCTGTAAGGCAAATGATATTGTCAAAATGACAAACCAGCAGCCAACAGATTGGGAAAGGTCTTTACCAATCCTATATCTGACAGAGGGTCAGTATTCAACACAAAGAACTAAAGAAGTTAAAATCTGGAGAATCAAATAATTCTATTTTAAAATGAGGTACAGAGCTAAACAAAGAACTCTCATCTGAGGAATATCAAATGGCTGAGAAGAACCTAAAGAAATGCTCAACATCCTAGTCATCAGGAAAATGAAAATCAAAACAACCCTGAGATTCTACCTCATACTAGTCAGTATGGCTAAGATCAAAAATTCTGGTTACAGCAGATGCTGTAGAGGATGTGTAGAAAGAGGAACACTCCTCCACTGTTGGTGAGGTTGTAAATTGGTACAACCACTCTGGAAATCAGTCTGGAGCTTCCTCAGAAAATTGCACATACTACTACCTAAAGACCCAGCTATATACTCCTGGACATATACCCAAAAGAAGCTCCAATATCTAACAAGGACACATGTTTCACCATGTTTATAGCAGCCTTATTTATAATAGTCAAAAGCTGGAGAGAACCCACATGTCATTCAAGAGAGGAATAGATACAGAAATTGTGGTACATTCACAAAATGGAGTACTACTCAGCTACTAAACACAATGATTACATAAAATTCCTAGGCTAATAGTTGGAACTAGAGAGTACCATCCTGAGTCAAAAGAACACTCATGGTATGGTAAGAAGATAAGAGTCCAAAATGCTCAGAATACCTATGAAACAATTCACAGAAATTATGAAGCTCAAATGGAAGAAAGGCCAGGAGGTTGATGCCTCAGTCCTTAGAAGGGAGAACAAAACACTCATGGGAGTAATTAAAGGGAAAAATAGAGGAGCAGGGATTAGAGAAAAGATCATCGAGAAACTGCCTTACCTGGGAATCCATCCCATAAGTAGCCACCTTACCCAAGCACTATTGCTGATGCCAAGTAGTGCTTACTGACAAGAACTGGATGTGGATGTAGCTTCAGAAGCTCTGCCAGAGCCATGCTGATACAGAGGAGGTTGCTTGCAGCTAACCATTGGACTGAACACAAGAAACCTAATGAAGGACCTAGAGAAAGGACTGAAGGAGCTGAAAAGGTCTACAACTCTATGGGTAGAATAAAATTATCAACTAACCAAACCCACCACAGCTTCCAAGGACTGAAACACCAACCAATGAGTTTGCATGGAGAGACTCATGGCTCCAGGTGCATATGCAGCAGAGGATAGCATTCTCTGGGATCAATGGGAGGAGAGTCCTTTGGTCTAGAAAAGGCTTGTTTCCCAGTGTAGGGGAATGCCAAAGTCTTGAGTGGGGAGAGGGTGGTTGGAAGAGGGAGTACCTTAATGGAGGTAATTGGAGTGGGGGGGTGAAATTGGGAGAAAGAGTAAGACATCAGAAATGTAAATACAGATAATTTAGAATAAAAAATAGAATTTTAAAGACAAAATTAGGTAAACAACTAGTCATTTAGGCTCAGTGACATATTACAATGAAAGTAAAATTTCTCTTGACATTTTCATGTGTGCTAAAAATTTTTACCGATATTCATTTTTTTATTTAACAGATTGTACTTTTTAGTTACTTCTAAAAAGTCAATCAAGGGTGCGTTAAGAAAAATTCTTCCCAACAAAACGTTGAACAGCTTATGCTACCATTTAATGAAATTTGTGACGGAACATCTTCCTTGTTAATTCTTAAGATTGTTTCTCACGTGCTAAAAATAGTCAGAGTCACCAACAATGCTGTTAATATCACTTCAAGGGATGGAATCAAAGCATTCCCACTTGGTGTCATTTAGCTAAGAACAAACCCAAACTTAGATTCTCTACTTCTGTCTCTCTAGGGTTTTCTTCCTCCTCTCTCTCTTGTCTGTTTTTTGTGTGAGTTTGAAGTTGTGCCTCTCTGAAGGCTGTCTTGTAAATTTGTTCCTTGCCTCCTTCCTTGAGAGTGTCATTCAATGACCAATGGTATTTTTATTTCTTTTATTGTATAGCACATAGAACATTTCATGAGGAAGGAATGGGGGATACTTTAGAGAAAGCATTAACAAAGTTTACAAGGTATTAAGTCACTGACTCCAACTGACCCCAATAGCAAACAGAATTACAAATGTCATTGTTTAGAAGCAATATCTGTGTGAGCATTCAAAAATTGTGGTAGAGATTACTCAAGAAAAAGGCATGCAGTTGGAAGGGTAGGGAGTTGGCAGACTATGGATAGAGAAAAGGGAGGAGAAGCCATATTTAATATTGTTTACAAAATGCATGTCTAAAAAATATTTTCAATAAATGTAACTAGAAATATGTTAATCACATGACCCAAGTGGCGATACCACTTGTTGACATATACCTAAAGGTCTCTGTATCCTAACATACTTATCTATTTTCATTGTTGCTCTTTTCAAAATATACTAGGAATGAAAACAACCTAGAAATTCCATCAGCTGATGAATGAAAAATAAATGCATGGCATATTTACATAGTGAAATGCTGAAAGGTTTTGAAGAATCATAAAATTAGGAAAGTTGAATGTAAATGGATGGAGCTGGAAAAATAATTCTAATAGAGGTAACCAAGATTCAGAAAGAGAAACACCATATTTTCTCGTACCTGTGCATGTTATCATTAAATCTTCATATATGTGTGTTTCATCTAGAATACCAATAGAGGATAGGAAAACAGTAAGTAAATTTATTAATTAGGTAATTACTAAAGTTGGGGTAGTTTTAAAGGAAGAGTAGAGAGAGATTTTAGTGGAATTTCTTGACAGGAGTTTGCTCTTTTTCTTTCACTTGCTGACACTAAGGGATTATATGTTAGATACTAGATTAATGTTTCTTTAAATCATGCCCAGATGAATTATCTTTGAGGGCAAAATAATAATAAAGGAAGCTTCAACATCAGGTTCAAATGTATATAAAGCTTTTTTTCCTGATGACCATGGATATATATTTTATACATGTATATATATATATATATATATATATATATATATATATATATATATATATATATACATTCATATATGTATATACATATATTGCGAAACACGAATAAGAAACAGAAAAATTCTTTATTTTTCAATATTTTATATATTTGTGAGTGGAGAAAATGTCTGGACTCATGCTTGCCTAAGACATAGATATGCCAATCATTTACTCCCTTAGAAAGACAACAAAGAGCATAAACCAATACATTGTTTAAGGGCATTTAAACAGACTGCATGCATTTTGAATAACCAAACCATAGGAAATCCAAACCAAATGTTACTTAACAGTTATGTCTAAATATTTGAGACACTCCCTAGTATATGAAAGACCCCCAGTTCCCACCTGCAGCACATCAGAAGTCTGGCCAAACTAACATACTTACAAAATTAAACTTCCTTTCATTGTTTGGAAAAATCCTAATTCTAGTAAAATTTGCAATAGAAAAATTCATATCATGATATATATGAATAGTTATTGAAATTTCTTAGATTTAAATAGATATGTATAATTTAGAAAGACTCTAACAAATCTATATAAAACCAGACTGATTGGATTAGAGTCACTGGCATTGGAAATACATGTTTTGAAAATGTTTATGGAAAAGGAAATGCATTTTCCCCCCTTGGAAATGTGACACTAAAATCTACTGAAATAATTTTTAAGCTTTTTCATCTGTAGAACTTGCTGCTCATATCTCTGAATTTGGTTGGTATTTTCAAGATTATCATTTCTGTTTATCATCATCACTGTCAAGCACCATCTTCAAAAAGCGAACTCTAGTCTCAGAAAAATATGGTTATTTGTGAGAAATGTCATAAAAAAATTAGAACATTATTGAAATTGAACAAACACATTTACATAAAATTCATACTTTCTCACTTCAAAATCTCTTTTAGGAAGGAGCATCATCTAAGCTAGAACTTAGTATGACTATGCTAAAGCCAATGTAAGGTCTCTAACACAAACTACATATTTTAACAATTCAATAACAGAAAAAAATTACATTTTAATTGAACAACTTTATTTTAAAAAACAGAGATAAATGTACATATTTTAAAAGCATTTTTGCATAAAGAATATGAATACATTTGTCAGTACTTGATTTTTTTAAAGGTTTGATAGTATGCATTAATATCTTACTAGTTACAATGAGCACAAAGTACATGTAAAACAAGATGTAACCTGGAAATAGTCAATTTCTTGGTGTGTAAAGATTAGATAAATGATTCTTCATTTTTTTGTCCATTGTTTTTCTTGAATTTCATATTGTCTGTGATTTGTTTCTGGGGAATTCAGAGCATTCTGGGGCTAGTATCCAATTTCAGTGACTGCATATTATGTTTGTTCTTTGTGATTCAGTTAACTCACTCAGGATGATATTCTCTAGATGCATATACGTTCTTAAGAATTTCATAAATTCATTGTTTCTGATATCTGAGTAGTACTCCATTGTGTAAATATACCACAATTTTGTATCCATTCAACTACTAAAGGACATCTTTTGGGTTCTTCCCAGCTTCTAGCTATTATAAATAGGGCTACTATGAACATTGTGGTGTATGTGTCTTTGTTGTATGTTGGAACATCTCTAGGATATATGCCCAGAAGTGGAATAATGGGTCCCAGGTAATCTATGTCCAATTCTCTGAAGAAACACCAGACTGATTTCCAGAGTGGTTGTGTCAGTTTACAACCATACCAACAGCCAAGAAGAGTTCCTCTTTCTCCTGATCCTCACCAGCATCTGCTGTCATTTGAAATTTTGATCTTAGCCATTTTGAAGGCTGTGAAGTGATATCTCAGATTTGTTTGATTTGCATTTCCTTGATGACTCAGGATGTGGAGCACTTCCTTAGACACTTCTACACCATTCGATATTCCTCAATTGAGAACTTTTTGTTTAGCTCTGTACCCCATTTTTTAATAGGGTTGTTTGATTCTCTGGTGTCTAACTTTTTGAATTCTTTGTATAGCTTGGATATTAGGCCTCTACCAGATATGGGGTTGGTAAAGACCTTTTACCAATCTGTTAACTGCAGTTTTGTTTTCCTGACAGTGTCCTTAGCCTTACAGAAACCTTGCAATCTCATTACGTCCTTTTTGTCTATATTTGATCTTAGAGCACAAGTCATTGGTGTTCTGTTCAGAAATTTTTCTCCTGTACCAATGTGTTCTAAGGTTTTCCTTAATTTCTCTTCTAATAGTTTCAAAGTACTTGGTTTAATGTGGATATCTTTGATCCACATGTACTTGAGCTTTATACAAGGAGATAAGATAGGGTCTATTTTCATTCTTCTGCATACTGAGTGCCAGGTGGACCAACACCATTTGTTGAATAGGCTGTCCTTTATCCATTGAATGTTTACAGCTCCTTTGTCAAAAATCAAGTGATCATATATGTGAGGGCTCATTTCTGGATCTCCTATTCTATTAAATTGATCCACATGCATATCTCTGTATCAATACCATGCAGTTTTTAACACAATTGCCTAATAATATTGCTTGAAGTCAGGGATGGTGAGTCCAGCATTTGTTTTCTTTTTGTTGAGAATGGATTTAGCTATTCTGAGTCTTTTGTTATTCCAGAAGAATTTGCACATTGCTCCTTTCAACTCTAAGAAGAATTGGTTTGGAATTTTGATAGGCATTGCATTGAATCTGTAGATTGCTTTTGGTAAAATGAATATTTTACAATGTTGATACTTCCAATCCATGAGCATGGGAGATCTTTAAATTTTCTGAGATCTTCCCCAATTTATTGCCTCAGAGATTTGAAGTTCTTGTCATACAGATCCTTCACTTGCTTAGTTAAAGTCACACCAAGGTATTTAATATTGTTGGTGACTATTGTGAAATATATCTTTTCTCTAATTTCTATCTCCACATGTTTTTCCCTTGAGTAGAGGAAGGCTACTTATTTGTTTGAGTTAATTTTATATCCAGCCACTTTGTTGAACTTGTTTATTAGCTGTAGAAATCCTCTGGTAGAATTTTTGGGTCACTTACCTACACAATCATGCCATCTACAAACAGTGATGTTTTTACTTCTTGATTTCCAATTTTTATCCCTTTGATTTCCTTTTGCTGTCTAATTGCTCTGGTCAGGACTTCCAGTACTATGTTGAATATGTAGGGGGAGAGTGGGCAGCCCTGTCGAGTCCCTGATTTTAATGGGATTGCTTCAAATTTCTCACCATTAAGTTTGAAGTTGGTGATTGGTTTGCTGTATATTGCTTTTATTATTTTTAAGAGTGGGCCTTGGATTCCTGTTCTTTCCCAGGAGTGAAGCCTACTTAATTATGGTAAGTGATCGCTTTGATGTGTTTTTGGATTCAGTTTGCAAGGATTTGTTGAATATTTTTGCATCAATGTACTTAAGTGAGATTGTTCTGAAGTTCTCTTTCCTTATAGGGTGTTTGTGTGGTTTAGGAACTAGAGTTATTGTGGCGTAAAAAACTGAGTTAGGTAATGTTCCACTTGATTCTATTTTGTGGAATAGTTTGGACAGTATTGATATTAGGATGTCAATAAATGTCTGATAGAATTCGGCACTGAATCCATCTGGACCTGGGATTTTTTTTTTTTTTTTTTTGGTTGATTTTGATGACTGCTTCTATTTCTTTAGGTGTTATTAGATTATTTAGATGGTTTATCTGGTCCTGGCTTAACTTTAGTATCTGGTATCTCTCTAGTAATGCATCCATTTCCTCTAGATTTTCCAGCTTTTTTGAATATAGGCTCTTTTTAGTAGGATCTGATGATTTCTTGAATTTTGTCACTTTCAGTTGTTCTTTCTCCACTTTCCTTTCTTATATTGTAAATTTATATACTCTCTCTTTGCCATATAGTTAGTCTAGTCTAACTAAGGGTTTATCAATCTCGTTAATTTTCTCAAAGAACCAGCTCTTGGTTTTGTTGATTCTTTGAATGGTTCTTTTTGTTTCTATTTGTTCAATCTCTACTCTAAGTTTTATTATTTCTTACTGTCTACTCCTCTTGGGTGTATCTGCTTCCTTTTGTTCTACAGTCTTCAACTGTGCTGTCAAGTTGCTAGTGTGTACACTCTCCAGTTTCTTTTTGGAAGCACTCAGAACTATGAGATTACCTCTCAGTACTGCTTTAATTGCATCCCATAGTTTTAGGTTTGTTGTGTTTTTCATTTTCATTAAATTCTCAAAAATCCTTAATTTCTTTCTTTATTTCTTCTTTGACCATGTTATCATTTAATAGAGCATTGTTTAGTTTCCATGTGTATATGGGCTTTTTGTTATCTTTCTTGTTATTAAAGACCAATCTTAGACCATGGTGATCTGATAGGATACATGGTAGTATTTCAATCTTATATCTATTGAGGCTTGTTTTGTGACCAATTATATGGTCAATTTTGGAAGAGGTATCCTGAGGTTCTGAGAAGAAGGTGTATTCTTTTGTTTTAGGATGAAATGTTTTTTAGATGTCTATTAATTTCCATTGTTTCATAACCTCTGCTTATTTCACTGTGTCCTTGTTCAGTTTCTGTTTCCATAATCTGTCCATTGATGAAAGTGGGTTGTTGAAGTCTCCCACTATTATCATGGTGGGTCCAATGTATTTTTTGAGCTTTAGTAGAGCTTCTTTTATGAATATAGTTGCTCTTGTATTTGGAGCACATATGTTAAGGATTGATAGTTCCTCCTAATAAATTTTCCTTGTAATGAGTAAAAGGTGTCCTTCCTTCTCTTTTTTGATAACTTTTGGTTGACAATCGGCTTTATTCTATATTAGAATGACTACTTCAGCTTGTTTCTTGAGACCATTTTCTTGGAAGGTTTTCTCCCAAACTTTGACTCTGAGATAGTGTCTGTCCCTGGCTACTGGCAGCGCAGTTTCACCAGGCCTGTGTCCCTGGATCTCTACTGTTCCTGGTGGCAAATGCCCTGAGCATTTTGGAAAAAAATCACAATTAACAATTAATATATTTATATTCCTATAGAGTCCTTGTCAAGAATCATAATATGAAAGTATTTAATTATGTACTTACTTACATATAGGCAACAGGCAAAAAAATTACTTAACATATACCAGTAATATTTTGCTTTCGTAAAAATATTATCAAATACATTAAAATATTGATTTTACAACTAAACAAAAATGTGTGTTTTTGATGTACTCATTAATTGTTAACAGCTATAGTGAAAAAAAGAAGCAAGAATCAGGATAAATAATTTCTGTTGAAGTTTGTTTGAATTATGTACCTAGATTTATATATTTCTTGTAATCTATGTAATTTCTGGTCTAAAATGTTAACATGTATAGCAATTTTCTGAAATATTTATTTTATTAATATTTAAAATATATTTTCTTAATGTCCATTTATTTAGTAATTAAAACAACAAAACAAAAAGTTGTGATGTTTGAAGCAATGAAATAATTTAAGCGTCATACCAGCAGATCCTTAGCTCCAAATCTTTTAGGCTGTACCACAATACAGGGAGTACAGTTATTTTTCTTTATTTTTACTTTTATTTGTATTTTCTCATATATTACATTCTGAATGCAGTTCCCTCTCCTCCCTACACCTATCTCCACTCAGACAAAAGCAGGGCTTCTAGAGTCATTAACCAATTCCTGCATAAATACAATGACAACCCCTGAGATCAAAATAACAGATATCTACTTTCCATATATTTTTCTGCAATGAACATTCAGATGTTAATTTGTCTTCTTAAAACTACCAATATCTCTGTCATATAGAAATGAGAAGTCTACATGTCGTTGAGTTTTTCTTTGAAAGATATTTTTACAATTATTTATATGGAAGTGATTCATATCAGTTCTTTGGCTAAAGATCAATGATTTGTTTTTTTGGTTTCCAATTATTATAGGATAAAATATTTAGAATTTTATTTCTATGTTCTTCCAAAAAGTTGTAAATAATTTCTGTTAGTGATAAGTATAAAATTATAATGGCAGATGGTCCAAGTACTCTAGTCTCTTACTCTGAAATTTTTTAACAAATATTGGGCCAGTGTTTTGTATTTTTAAAAATTCATTTTAATTTTAATAAAATTTAATTTTATTAAATTTTAATTTTAATAACTTTAAATAAATTTTAGACATTTTTAAAATAAATTTTAAAAATCTTTAACAAATATAATATTTAGCACTTTTTGGAGCACCAATGTGTATTTTGAATCCACAGAATATTTTATAGATATTTTCTTTAGTGGCAAAGAACCCTTTACAACAACTCAATGACTTATAAAATCCTTTAAAAAGGAAAATTTCATCAATTTTATTCTTTAATATATTTAAGTATCATATTAGGACTACTTTAAAAGTCTTGCATATTTATCTTTATAAAAGTTTTTTAAATAAATACAAAAAATGGAAGGAAGGAAGAACTGATTAGTTACACTGAGTTCCCTGTGTCTCCCCTTACAGGAAATCTGTATGTCCAGGCCATGTGTTGAAGAGAAGTGCGCAGATATCGATGGGCGTGTGGCATAATCTTAGGTAAAGGATGAAAGACACATAAGGTCTGTGGATCCTTGAGACAGAGGCTGGCAAGTGGATGATAAGCAAGATAAAACACTGTGAGATTCATATAGCATTTGGGGGTCTGGAAAAGTGGATCAATGGTTATGAACATATGCTGGTCTAGGTTGTATCCACGTACACATGTATCCATGCATCCATAGCGAACTACCTGTAGCTCCAGTTTTAGGGGCTACACCATCCTCTTTTGAACTCCAAAGTGTATATGTAAATATCACTTTTCTTTCCTCTGTTGAAGGGACGAGACAAGAGCAGTACACAGGCTGTGAGAATAGACAACTTGGGCTGATCCCAGAAGATTTTTTTGAACTAATAGTTGCTCTGCTTGGCCTCATACTAACCTTGAAAATCTGTTCTAATATTCTGCCTCCTTCTCATTCTCTTGCTTATTCTGTCTTTGTCTGTGTCTAGTTTGTTCTCTCTGTAACCTGTCTGTGTAAAACTGTCTCCCTAAAACTGCCATACACACACATACATACACCCACACACACAGACCTCACATTTCACATACACCTTTTTCTGCCTTCTTGTTATTTCCTGTCTCTTTCTCTGTCTCTGTCTGTCTGTCTGTCTGTCAGTCTGTCTGTCTGTCTCTCTCTCTCTCTCTCTCTCTCTCTCTCTCTCTCTCTCTCTCTCTCTCCCACTCTCTCTCTCTCCCCCGTGTGTGTGTGTGCGTGTGTGTGTGTGTGTGTGTGTGTATGTGTGTGTGTGTGTGTGTGTGTGTGTGTGTGTGTGTGTGTGTGTATTCTTCAGTAGGCTGTATTCCCTGTGAATCGGGCCTATCCCAACTTTTGATTCACTTTTTCATATCTTTTCTGACTAGTTACTTTGTCAGCCCCTCAATTAGATTTCACTTTCAAACATGGCTACTTCCATTTTCAAACTAACTTTACCTTCATTGTTAGAGATTAAAGGTATATATTAAAAATGTGTCTGATTTCAACCATATTATTTTGTAATCCAGGCTGTGTCTGCATTCCAGCTAAATTAGCTAGATCATACCTTTGAATTTTTTTCATTTATTTATTTATTTATTTTTACATTTCAAACATTATCCCTCTCCCAGTTTCCTCTCCACAATCTCCCTCCCCTTGCCCCCGCCTCTATGAGGGTGCTCCCCTCCCTGTCCACCCACTCCTGCCTCAGCACCACCCTAGCATTTGCCTATGCTGGGTCATCAATCCTCCACAGGCCCAAGGACCTCTGCTTCCATTGATGCAAGATAAGATAATCCTCTGCTACATATCCAGCTGGAGCCCTGGATACCCCATGTGTATTCTTTGCTTGGTACTTTATTCCCTGTTAGCTTTGGGGGTCTGGTTGGTTTATATTGTCATTCTTCCTATGGGGATGTAAGTCCCCTCAGCTCCTACAGTCCTTCCCCTAACTTCTTCACTAGGTTCCCTACACTCAGTCTCATGTCTGGCTGTGTACATCTGCATCTATATTGGTCTGGCTCTGGCAGAGCCTCTCAGGGAAGAGTTATGCCGGGCTCCTGTTCATAAGAACTTCTTGGCATCAGCAATAGTGTTTGGGTTTGGTGTCTGGAGATGGGATGGATCCCTAGGTGGAACAATCTCTGGATGGCCTTTTCTTCAATTTGTGCGTGACTCTTTGTCCCTGCATTTCCTTTTGACAGAAAAAATCCTGAATTAATATTTTTTTATTTGATCCCTTGCCAGAGCAGCTTTGTTGCTAGATTAAAATTCCTCTATAAAACTGTATTACACACATGTGGTAAAAACACAGATAATCAGAAACACACATACAGATAAATATAATAAATTAAAAATGAATAGTGGCACTTTATGCTTACTGGCAGGAGCCAGATATGAATGCCTCTTCTGTGGATATGCCAGAGGCATACAAATAAGGTTATGGGTGCATGCAGCTATCCACCAGACTGAACACGGGGTCCCCAAGAAAGGAGCTAGAGTAAGGACTGAAGTAGCAGAAAGGATTTGCAATCTCATGGAAAGAACAACAGTACCAACCAATCAAAATCTTCAGAACTCCTATAGACTTAAATACTAACTATTGAGTACACATGGAGAGACCCATGGCTCCAGTTGCATATGTATCAGAGGACAGCACTGTCTGGCATCAATGGGAGAAGAGGCCTTTGGCCCAGTGAAAGCAGGTTTTCCCAGTGTAAGTGAATACCAAGGTGTTGAGGTGGAAGAGGGTGGTTGGGAGAGAGAAGAGCTTCAAGGAAACAAGTGGAGGGGGAGAGGGGAAAAAATAGGGGAAAAGTGGGTAACATATGAAGTGTAAATATACAGAATATTCAATAAGAACAAAAATAAAATGTAGGTTTGCACTGAGTGCCCAAAGCAACATCAATTTGACATAAGATTAGGGTATTATTGTTTTTTTTCAAAAAAGTGGCACTTTAAAAATTGAATTTGAAAAACTAACTTTTAAAAAAAGCAACTTGCAATAGCTTTCTGTTTTTCAACATTTTTTCAGTGGAATAGAAAATTTTATTTTGCTGTGATGATTTGATTGTCACTTTCATACTAATAAAATCATTTTATTCAAACAGTAATATCACTACCACTGAAATATTCTTTCTTGCTGCCCTCTATCTAGGTCTATAAGGATGTATAGGAGAAGAAGGAATGGAATTGCCTATAGAGGGGGAAGTAAGAGAATTGGCGTTTTGAAGTAATTTCACAGTCTTTTACTAGGTGTTTAAATTTAAGTGTATTCATAGATGTCACAGGTTATCTCAGGTGTATAGATACTTCTTCATTAAACGCAGACATTATTCTAATGTATTGGTTCATAGAAATTAATTGAATCACAAAATGCTGGGGTACTATTGAGATTTCTAAGCACTGCATGCAGGAGACCCAGAAAATGAGAAATATTTGCCAACAGCCATAAAACTCTAGTGGGATAAGAGGATGAACCAAGGTTGTTATAGTGTACAGAATATATTTCATAATAATACATCAAACAAGTGATATTCAGTATGACAGAGACAAATTACCCAGTTCAGTGCATTCAATAACATATCCTTATGTTGAAATACCCAGAGTATACATTGAATATATTCATTCAAACAGCTTCAGTTAAAATACGATTTTTAAAACTTAGTGTTTCTCTGTGTCTTTTCTTGAAATGGTGAGGCATTGTGTTTAAAGCAGATGGAAAATCAATGAGATCGTCAACAAGTGAGCAAAGCAAGCTGGAGACAATCGATGCCGCACGAGATGCAGGGTTGCTATGGAAATCAGAAGGAAATAATAATGAAAAAAAGACAGAAAGTGATGGGATAAAGTTGGAGAATCCACATTAGCAGAAAAATGATGGTCTTAAGAATCAGGGCTTTGTTTTTATTGAGCACTTGTGAAGTTCTTTTTCACTTTAAATCATTAAGTTTTAACTCTGCCACTTGAATTTTAAAAAGAGGATTGGATATGATGTAAAAAGCTCTCATTTATATTTTTAATATTGCTTTATAAAGACAAACTCTATAAGCATGCTTTTTGTTAGTCATAATGGGAGTCTTTCTTTTCAAATAAAATACCAATTGAGGTTTTAGATGTACATTGTTTTCCACCATAATAAGAAAGGACTGACAAGAAAGCATTTACAGAGAACACCAAGCTTTGTTCCTCTACTTAAGAATATGAAAATTCTGCTTTAGTAAATAATATTGATGACACATTAAAATGCATGTTTCTGATATATCAATACAAATAAAATTATAATTTATAAAAATGCAAGACAGAAAACAATCGTACCTATATTTCATTGGTAAATTTGACCTTTGTGTGCTCACTAATCCTGAAATCCTTTATTTTTACCCTTATCTTAATAAAAAAAAAACTAGAATTTGGGGACAAATAATGCATGTGTCTTAGGACCTGAAAGCAGATGTTGCTGCTCACTGCTGAGCTTCCTCAATACTCTGCTGAAATTGGCTACTTTCTACTCAGGTTTTTTTTCTCTGATTTTTACTGTTCAATTTTATGACATTTCCATTATGGCTGCCACAATCAAACAACTTGTTTCCTGTCACATACATTACGATTATAGTTTTTAAATATGTACACATATTTTGAAACAAAGAATATTTTACAAAATTAATTTAGGCTATAAAATATATTCAAAATCAACAGTAGATGCTAAACAAGGTATGATATGTGACAAACATCCTAATATTCAGTTGGTTTGAGTCAGGAGGATTGAGAGGCATGGACACATTTCAGGCATAGTTGATCCAAGTTTCAAAAAATTAAAATAATTAAAAAGTATAATCAAATAAATTATACTAAACTCTCTAAGAAATATGATTTTTTACTGCATTTGTATTTTATTGCCTGAATAAAATTGTCTTCCTGATATCAGATCAATAATGACAATAAAAACATGTTCATTAATCCCAGCCTGTTCTCACTCATGGGCATGTGTGACATTCTCCCCTACCGCTCCTAATCCACAGATTTAAATCTATATGGAAACTTTTTTCTTAATAAGCTTCTGCTCTGCTACAAAATGTAAAATATTAAAAGAACACTAGCTGTTAGCTATAAGCCCCTGCCCTAATTGTGGGGGAATCCATATGAAGACAGAACTGCACAATTGCTACACATGTGCAAGGGGCCTAGGTCCAGCCCTTGTATGCTCTTTGTTGGTTGGGTCAGTCTATGAAACCCACCCAGAGTCCATGTTATTTGACTCTGTTGGGCTTCCTGTGCATTTTCTATCTTCTTGAGGTCCCTCTGTTCTTCCCCCAACTCTTTTATAAGACTCTTTGAGCTTCTTTCAGTGTTTGGCTGTGAGTCTCTGCATCTCTTTTAATCTGCTGCTATGTGGAGCTTCTCAGAGGACACTCATGTTAGGCTCCTGTCTACAAGCATAGCAGAGTATCATTTCTAGTGTCAGGGATTGGTACTTGACCATGGACGGGTCTCAAGCTGGATCAGTCATTAATTGACCATTCCCTTAGTCCAAGGGATGAGGGAATGGATGAAGGGACTTTGAGGAGAGGAGACCCTAAGAGAGGGGGAGAGCAATCAGAGTGTAAAAAAATGAAGAAAGAAAGAAAGAAAGGAAGGAAGAAAGGAAGAAAGAAAGAAAGAAAGAAAGAAAGAAAGAAAGAAAGTAGGAAGGAAAGAAGGAAGGAAGGAAGGAAGAAAGAAAGATGATAGATAGATAGAAAAAAGGAAGAAACAAAAAAAGGAAGGAAAGAAAGAAAGAAAGAGAAATAAATTATTTTAAAGATCAAGGGCATCTGCAAGAGCTGAAGCTGGATGCAGACAACCAGCCTTGGGGTAGCACAAGGCCCCGTTTCTTTGCTGTAGGAGACAAATGTATCTTTTTTGACATTTTGGCTAGTTAGACTCATTAATATGAGTCTAATCCACAATAAAAAGAACCCAATTCTATTGTGTTCATTAAAAAAAATTGAGAACCAAAACAGAAAGAACATTAAAGATATATTTAATTGATTCTTTTATACATAAAACATATATAAAAATAGTTGGAAATTCTTAAGAGTTGTCTCTAGAAGAAGGATGATTCATTACAATAGACAGTTTGATATCTTCTCTGTAAAACTCAGTGTTACTTTCTGTATAAACACAGTAGATAATAGATGTACATGCTTACAGATATTTTTTTCTCTTCAGATTTCTGGTCATTACTTCCTGTGGCCTTTCTTCTATTCTGTGGAGGTGAGCAATAGTGACAGATGTAGAAGAGACAATTAAAAAAGAGAAAACAAAGGCATCTTGAATTCACCACAGTTATAACCTATTTGCTAAAATTCGTGGGTTTTGTTTTTTCTGTCTTCTCATTCCACCTGTCTCCACTCCCAAGATTGAATTGTCCCAGGAAATGATTTAGCTCAGATACTTCATTACAGTACCTATGTAAAAAAAAAAAAAAAAAAAAAAAAAAAAAGGTTTTATGCAGGAGGTAATGGTCCTTTTGTGTAGATTTTTGTCTTAGCCTGAAAACTTGTTTGGAAAAGATGGTGTTTAATGAATGGTCAATTACTGATTGTGAGGCCTTTGGGTTATGTTCTGATTTCTTACCAGTTCCTATAATATCTTTGCTTTTTCTTCCATTTGTCTACCAATTTAATCTTAGGATTTGGTTCCCTGGAAAAGTATCTCACTAAGGTCCATGCACAAGGCTTATTCTCTAAGATCATGATATGGAGAAATGCCACAGTCACGTAGGAGACAGGGCTTTGCGAAAAATGAGAAGTCTTAGACCATGGCAACATGTCCTAATAAGATTATAGAATCTTAGCAGTTTCCAGTTTCAGTTTACTTCCTGGACCAGGGTGAACTGGCCTGCTTTACCATATAGCAGCCCCAGAAGAATGTGTTATACCCACGAGAGGCTGAAAGCATGGAATCATTCAATCTTGGGTGGAGTTGAAGAGGCTCGGGCTGGGGGCAGGGTTGTTTCTCTTAGGTGAAGCGGTTTGGCTGCATGCCTTTATTATTCCTCCATGCAGTATTGGGCTAGACCCACTTGAATTATTGTTTCTAACTGGTATTAGCTACTTTTCTCACAATCACATAAAGCTGATCATTTATGGAATTTTGTGAAAGTATTTTCAGTGCTGGTCCTATCTGGGACTTGCTAAAAATTTTTTTCCTTATTTCTTTTCTGTTTCACTAATCTTTCCAACCCAAATAAGCCTGTGTAAAGAAAATACAGCTCAATAAATGTGATACAAGCTGCTCCTAAAATGGGCAGATTTAAGACTACACTACTCTATTCCTTATAACTTGTGGTTTTTCCAGGGTATATGCTTCAGTTCCATCTTCCTTCGACATCCTCCTCTCTAGTCTTCCCCTCTGGTCTCCTCTCTCTTCCCCAAACTCTTCCACTCTACATTCCCTTTCCATGCCCCAAGAAAGTTCTTTGCCTTTATTTTACAAGTCAAAATGGAGAGAAGGTTTTGATGAAGTCAGCTGAGTAGTGACTAGGCAACCCTGCTTGGGGAAACAGAATAAGCATCAAACTACACACAGCTCCAGGGCAATCCACAACACATTTGTACTCATAGAAATAGCTAATGTTGTGAAAATTGTGGTCCTTTTTTTTTTTAAAAATTATTATTATTATTATTTTATTTTTAACAACTTTGTTTTACAAAACAAAGATAAATGTACAGATTTCAAGCATTTTTTGCGTAAAATTATACAATACATTTTTGTCGGTACTTTTTTTCAGATTTTAAAATAATTTTTACATAAATCTATATGTAAAAAAAGTCAGTACTTGATCTTTTTAAAGGTTTGACAGTATGCATCGAAAACCCAATAGTTACAATGAGCACAAAGTACATGCAAAACAAAATGTAACATGGAAATAGTCAAAGTTTTCTTGTTGTGTAAAGATTTTTTTGTTTTCTTTTCTTTTCTTTATTTCTTGGACTTCATACAGTCTGTGAGTTGTTTCTGGGGCAGTGCGAGCCTCTGGGTTTAGCATCCCACTATCAGTGACTGCATACTATATCTGTTCTTTTGTGACAGGGTTATCTCACTCAGAATGATATTCTCTAGATGCAGCCATTTTCTTAAGAATTTGGTCAAGTCATTGTTTCTGGTGGCCGAGTAGTATTCTATTGTGTAAATGTACCACAATTTTTGTATCCATTCATCTTTTGAAGGACATCTGGGTTCTTTCCAGCTTCTGGCTATTATAAATAGAGCTGCTATGAACATTGTGGTGCATATATCTTTGTTGTGTACTAAGGTGTCTCTGGGGTATATGCCCAGAAGGGGAATAGCTGGGTCTTCAGGTAGTATTATGTCCAATTTTCTGAGGTATCACCAGACTGATTTCCAGAGTGGTTGTATTAGTTTGCGACCCCACCAACAGTGGAGAAGGGTTCCTCTTTCTCCGCAACCTCGCCAGCATCTGTTGTCATCTGAGTTTTGGATCTTGGCCAATCTGACTGGTGTGAGGTGGAATCTCAGGGTTGTTTTGATTTGCATTTCCCTGATGGCTGTGGTCCTGTTTTATTATCTCCCTTGGAAAATTGAAGGGATAGATAACGAATCTTGTAGATAATCAGATATATTCACATACCTTACATTCAAAATGTATCCAACATTACAAAACATTAGACTCATGCCCACTTAATATTAGTTATGTAATATTTTCCTAATGTTTTGGCATATTACTCATAGTCATTTGTAACTTTAATCCTGTCTTATCAGGGTATATAGTTTAGTTAATATAAAAAAACCAAACAAACAACCCCCCCAAAACTTTTGTTGTTAGTTAACTTATCTTTTTATTTTAGAGAATGAAATCCAAATCTTTTATTTGTTTAAGGTTATCTTTAAAATACTTTAACTGTTAATTTTTTTTTTTCATTTTACTTGTGCTTTGCACAAAGGACAGCTTGGATATCTGACCATCCTGTCTCACCTTTTATGCTAGGATGTCTACTGTCCCAGAATTCTCGATGAGTCTTCTCTTATATGAATCAAGGCCTTTTTGACTCATGGACACAACCTCTGCCAGCTGACCCCTTCCTCAGACTGCTTTACTGCTTTACACATCGCATAAGTTTACTGATGTTATGCCTTTTCTTATTTTTCACAAGGCATTAAACCATTCAACACATCCTTCTGTGATTTTCTTTATACCAGTCCCTAGATGCCTCTGTTTTTCTCATTAGAACAATTCATGGAGCGTTAAAACAACAGATTGGAAGATTCCATACACTAAGGTAACTCACAGATTTATGCCCAGGCCCAGAGGATAACAGGAATTCATTTATTCATTCATTCATTCATTCATACATTCATTTTTTCTTTCTTTCTTTCCTCCTTCCTTCATATCTTTATTTCTGTCTCCTTCTCTTTCTTTTTTTTTCTTTCTAAACTGACATACCTATTGCTATTGCTGGGTTTTCGCTGGGGTTAATCAGATATCTCTGAGAAAACTAATCCCTGTAGTAACATAGAAGCAGGACTCTCGCTGCCAATATTGTCATAATAACCAGAGTAAGGATGTTTCATTTCAGACATCAATAAGAAGAATTCTCTCTAATCCCTTTGTCAATATGGTTCCCATGTCCTAAGCGGCAGCCATAGGTTTCTTTCTTCTATTTCACTACCATTTGGTTTTCTAAAAAAATATATATATTTCTGATTGTTTTCCATGTGAAGGAAAGTAATTCTCTTAGCTATCCAAGACAAAGTGGGAAAACCTATCTTCAGAGACATTGACTACTTTACACGCCTCAGTTTTTCTGAATTTGAAACCTTGGGAATATCTTTTATGAAGTAAATTCTCTTTAAGAATCTCAGGACAAAGAGTTGAGGTCATTTAATTGACTACTTTCTTTATTAATGAGAAATGAGAACTTTAAAATAACAAATAGTCAAATCCAGCAAGTGAGTTTTGAGATTGTTATGTACTGAGTCCTCAGACAAACTTTTGCTTGTGTGGTCAGTCCTATTTGATCAAACTATTGGCTGAGATTACATTGATTCAATTAAATAGAATTGTTAAGATCTAGACTGCATTATTATAAAATAGCATGCAATTAAAATTATGGAAATAATGGTGTTCATTACAGAGCATCTTCTAACTTGATAATTAAGATGCAATTCTTATCCGTGGGTACACAAACTACTCATTCCTCTAGATACTTTTATTTCTCCATTATTATGTGCTAATTCATTTAATAAATTTCTAGTTTTTCTTTAAAAAAAATCAAACAACAACAATAAAACTTATGTAGCTTGGTTTTCTTGTGGGATTTCCAACAGTGGGAGTTGGGAGGCATATCTCTAACTCTTTGGACTGCTTTTAGGATCCTTTCCCTCTCACTGTGTTGTTCCCTTGTTGAGCCTTAATACAAGGGAAGTTCCTTGTCCTGTTGTGATTTGATATGGCATGTTTGGGTGATATCCCTGGGAGCCCTGTCTTTTCTAAAAAGAAGCAGAGGAGGAGTTGAAGGCGGTGAGGGATTGGGAGGGTAGAATGGAGGAGTGGTGAGGATATATGTATGAGAGAAGAATATATTATAAAACTAAAACTTAAAACACAGTGCCAAGATTCAGTAAAATGGAACACAAGCATAGTATAACATGTTGTTAGAATTTGTACATTATAGATTGTAAGATCCTAAACCTTATCCTGGGAACTAAGAGATGCTCTCTTTCACCTTGTTCCACAAGTATGATTTCAGTAGATAATCATCAGTATTTTAACATCTGTTCTCCCAGAATGTTATCATTTGACAGTTGAATATTTTACACAATAATAGCTTCATGTCAAAAATAATTTCTTCCAGAGCATAAACAATCTCTTTCACAGGGATGTGTTTTCAAAGTGCTGATGAAACCAGAGTAGTGGATTTCACATGATATATGTGCTTTTTGATGTTATTCAAGCAACATATCCAGCTCACATCTGTCATCAGTAGCAAGGCTTTGGGATGTTTCTCTCTGAAATGTTTTATATTTCTTGTGTTTTTTAGAAGCAGCACTAAAAGTTTTAGATAAAAATGAATATAAAGTGATTGCTATTCATGAAATAAATATAAAATGCCTAATTATATTCTGCATGTTGGATTAAATAATTGGACAATTGGGAAAGTCTTGTCTTTTTGAATCCCAAAATTTCAAATTTTGGTAAGTACTACAGTTCCCTTATGCTGTATTTTATTTCACAACTTAGAAAAATATCTCCAAATCCTCTAAAAAAACCACAAAAGTTTTAGTCCTTTATTTCACCTTTGATAAGCTGAATGTTCTTTTTAATCTTCACAACATTTTTTCTCTAAGTTTCAAAACATAAGTAACTCTAGAATAATTTTTTACACTAGAGTTTAAAATTGAAACACTATTAACTCTGTGTCATACCGTGAACACAAATTGTAACACTTTTTTCTCATGGATGGCTTCAGGAACTTAGCCACATAAGACAACAGAAGACAAAAGGTGAAAAGATAAGGAAGAAAAAGAAGATGACAGACAGACAGACAGACAGACACAATTGTCTGCACATATTTCTGCTCCATGTAAGAATGCTCCTACATTTTGGTCAGTAGGGATTTAGGTTCTAGAAATTTTCTAATGCTACAATTTAAAAAATCACTAGTTTGATGAGAGAATTGGTTTGTTATTGTTGCTGTCTCTTGAATCTGAGAAGTAATAGAGGGTTTTCTCAGTGGTCCGAGAGCTGCTCTCCCAGCAAGGGAACTCAGAGTCCTGATTGAGAACCTGTAACATCCTGATAAAAGGACGCACTCTGCGTGATAGGGTAAGGTAACTGATTACATGCTCTGGACTCTGTATGTAGCACACTGGCATGATAGTCTACAAACTCATGTGTGTATAACAACCCTCCCTACACACACACACACACACACACACACACACTTAAAAGGATCACACCTTTCTGAAACTACAGATACATCTTCTACAATTAAGAGTAATACCTCATTCTGTATATCAATGACTGGCATGTGGGCAGTACCTTCTCTATGACAGTATAGGTAGGGTAACATTCATACTTATTGAGTAGGGAAATATATTGTGAAAAAGTCACTACCTTTTATGAGTGCCACATGTGTCCATCCAATAAAATACAGTATAAAATTCAGGAACGTAACGCCATAGGCATATCAAAGGCAATTTTTACCGGAGGACACTTTGTAAAAAGTAAACAATCCTAGTGATATGAGCAAACAAAGATCTTGTAATAATTATCTGGACTTCAGACTCTGTGTCGATCAAGGTGTTATAATTTCCGTTTTCCCTCAATACCCATTCCTAGGCTGGAAGCCAGTTCTGACCAGCAGCTTCTGTTTGTTGGTATAATATTCACATGTTTGATAGCTGCTTTAAGTGTAACTACACACTAAGAACTGAGTCACTGCCTAGTTTTTTCAAGCAGAGTTAACTACTCATTAACAAGTCCCAGACTAGAAGATTCCAGAAAACACTAAGATGCATCTAGAGCTGATACAAAACAGTGGGTGATCAACATCTGCCTTTTGTGAATTACTTTTCTCGTTAAACTGAGAGGTTTTAATGCCTGGCATTTGTTTGTCTTCTAACTATAATTGAATATTATTTACGATTAACCATAAAGTTATCTAAAGCAACTGAGGGAAAGTTATTAACTTATGTGACTTTTTTTAATCATCAACATCAATACCTGCATATCCTTGGGTCAGAATCACCAATCAGGGACCAGACACCTAGAAAAGAAACCATTGAATAAGTAGTGATGTTTGATAACAAATTGGTTCTTTTCCTTTATCCATCAGAGATGAAAAACAAAACAACAAAACAAAAGAGAAACAGAAACAAAATACCCAGGAAATCCCACAGGGCAAAGTGGACTTTCATAATTGTGACTAGCTCTTTCTTAGTTTTTGTAATTGCTGATTGGCAGGAATAAGAGTATACACCTAGATCTCCTCTATGCTTTGTGCTGTGAAAGAGACAAAAAAGCCCACCCAAGGGGATGGAGAATGGAGTAAGTTCCTCAGAAATACAAATTTTCCATTGGTGACAAAAGCCCCAATGAAAAATAGATTACTATTAATTCCAGGGAGTAGAAAACAATAAAAATATATTCAGAGTATGAATATGATGTCCCCCACTTCTTCTATCCAAAGTGCTTATTGACCAAACAAAGGCAAGGTGTTCAGTAAACTAGGTGCTTTGGGCATAATAAATAAAGGAAAAACCTCTATTGCCTATGATTCTTGGACACATTATTTACTGCTTCCTATATCTTTTTTGAAAGAAAGCTTTTAAAAGAGGGAATATTGTCAGTGTTCTGTGTGCTGTAGCTGAGCAGCCTAGATATGAATAAGCAAACATGATATTGTCTAATAAAATAGCCTATATTTCAGCAAAAGGCAGTCCTCATTTTTAAACTCATGCATCTGAGTTAATAAAGTGTTTACTCAGAGAATAGAGCAAAATAAATAGAACTGAGAAGAAGAAAACTGATATATGAACACACATATTTCATAGGTATTTCCTTTTATAGATAGAAGAAAGAAGGTCCCTGCACCCACCAGCAATAGAATTTTAAGTTTGATAGTGTCTTAGGCTATGACATGACATTGAAGGTGTGAGATGCCTGGACCAGCTCAGTGCTATTGCAAACTGGGGATTTTATTATAGAGGTAGTTATAGAGCTGGGATTAAGAAATGACTTCCATCTTAAAATCTACCTCCAAGTATGGTAATTTTTCAGAAATGCCATTATTATGCACGTGGACGTTAATAAAACTGTTAAGGCTATTTGCAGAAGCAATAACTCAAACACTTTCCTCATTTACATCATTTTCGGGTGATTAGTATCACTACTGAACTTGTCCTTCATTTTTCTTTGGTGTGAACACACAGATTTACTGTGGCATTGAAGCATCTGTCTTTATTGTCAAATGTATTGTACTTTTGTATTCAACAAAGATAAGGAAACTTAGAAAATGCGTTTAAACACAGCCATTTTCTATATAAAACAACAAAAAAGGTATGTGAATTGACTTAATAACTGCAAATGTCTATATTCAGCTTCATACTTTCCCTCCATGGCCTGAATGGCACAGTGAGAGGCTCCACCTTCACTTCACCCATTCCGCTACTTGTCTATTTTGTCTCCTGGGGTTTTATATGTTCATTGGTCTTGTTTCCAGCTTTGTCTGCTCTGTAGCAAATGTATTTGGAGATAGTGGTATCAATGAACTTGTGGATACCCAGACTGGAGAGCATTTGAAAAGATAAAGAGAATTTGGTTATAAATCATTTGCCTAATTCTTTTATTTCTAAGTATAGATCATGCAATGAAACTTTTGGTAACTTTGCTGGGCAGTTATTTGGAAAAAAAAAAAAACACTATTATTAAGCAGAATTTTTTTTTCCAGAGAAAGCTCACTGTTTTAGAATTCTTAAATGAAAATATTTACATATAGTTATCTCATAGGAAATTACCCAGAGAGCTGAAATGTAGCTGCTTATATTCTAATGGTAATTACATTCCTCAGAAAAGTGCTTGCAGCAGAATATCTGCACATAGTTTCTGAGAACTTGCCTTTTATTTGGCCTGATTGGTAAATAAAGAAACTAATTGCTGGGGAGGACAGACAGTGGCTGGATTTTAGTATTTCAAGGGCTTGAGACTGAGAGAGAGGAATGAGAAGGAATCCACCATACTGTGAGCTTGTGGAGGAGAAGAGAGATGTTGTGGATAAGCAGGAGTCTGCCATGCTAACTTGGGATTACAGTGCCAGGTGTGCTGGTAGTTCACACCTCTAATCTTGTTACTCTCTAGTCTGAAACAGGAAATAATGATTTTGAAGTTATCCCTAGATACATGGTGGACAATAGTTTAAAAATAGCAAAAGTGGAGCAGAGCAGAAGAGACTATGAAAGGAGAGTGATGAAGAACAGAAAAAGAACAAGAGACATGTCAGAGCGGTCGTGGAGAATGCACAACCCTTGGGAAATGAAATGGAAAGAGGAAACTAGACTGAGCTGATTATTTGGTGCTACCACAGTGAGACAGACAGAGGAGTAAACACTAGGCAGTGGGAGAACTGAGAAGGTATAACTGCCCTGCATAGATTTAGGCAGCTTTTTCCCACATTGTTTCTTTCTTTCTTTCCTTCCTTCTTTCTTTCTTTCTTTCTTTCCTTCCTACCTTCCTTCCGTCCTTCCTTCCTTCTTTCTTTCTTTCTTTCTTTCTTTCTTTCTTTCTTTCTTTCTTTCTTTCTTTCTTTCTTTCTTTCTTGATTTTTGTGTTAGAATTTTATTGTTGTTAGCCACATAAGGAAAATATTTAGAATTATCCTCAAAATGGAATTATCTGTAATGAACTTGATCTTCAGAAATTAAAAAAAGTCAAGTGTTAGTATTGGCATTCATTTGTTTTTCTGTATTTTTGTTGTTGTTATTGTTTGTTTGATTTTAGTTGTTTCAAGTAATGGTCCATTGTCGGGGGATATTGAGAGCTTCCATTTTTAAAAATTTTTATTAGATACTCTCTGTATTTATATTTGAAATATTATCCCCTATGCACACCTTACTCCCATCCCCAAACCCTACTGGTTTTCAGGAAGGTGTACTAGCTCTAAATCACCCTCTTCACCTCAATGCCTTGGCATTCCTCTACTTTGGGAAAATGTGCCCACACTGGACCAAAGGCTTTTTCTCACATTGATGTTAGACACTGCTATTCTCCACTGCATATGCAACTGGTGCCATGGGCCTCTCAAAGCAGCATTGTTTTTTTATTGAGAAAAAGCTCTCTGCTCTCTCCGCCTCCACCAGAAGGACAATAATTTCCTCCTGAACTGGTGGACATAACAAAACACCATACATTAGCTGACCTAGGCAACAGAAATTTATATTCTTATCATCTTATAAACCAGAAGAGCAAGTTTCTATAGAGCATTCTCTCCCGAAGTATATGTAGATGGTTGCTTCTTACAACTACAAAGAGATCCCTGATATTTCTTCTCTCATAGGATTCAGATTCTACTGTGCTCACCTTTTAATTTGTTTCAACTACTTCAGGCCCACTTACCAGCAAATCCACACGAACATTGGGATGAACACCGTCTGGGTGATAGCAGAAACAATATTATAATTATACATGAAACAAATGTCTGCCAGTTTCTTAAGAAGAAAATCACTGGTTTGTAAATCTGGAAACAAACTATAATTTTTATCTAAGAGAGGAAGGAAAATTACTTACTAAAGGAAGTTTTCTAAACCAGGCTAGATAAGATTGCAAATCTTGCCTTTCAACCTGAAAGATTTATCAAGAGTAGGTAGCCTAAAGCCCAAGACCAACCATTCTGGTTTATGAGAGATACCAAGTTTCTTCTTGATGAAAGCAATGCCAAGGAAATGCAAGGAAAGAAAAGAAAAGATAGAGGATGGCAGCACAAAGAGAGAATGTATGATCTTTTGGGCTGACACTGTAAGTAAGCATCAGCAGTAGCTGCTATTACCTTCTAAATGGTTCTCTGTGAGATTCAGCTACTTAAAAGTAGAATTTTCTACTTCCTTACCAGCTCAATTAACTTGAAAAATAGAGAGGCCAGAGAAGGATGAGATGAAAGATACATCCGGTACCAGAATGCAATAGGACATTGAGAATGGAAATGAACTCAAAAGAGGATCAATATTATCTTATTTTGGCTCATGTTCTAATATGGTTCTATATACTTATTTTGCCTTGATTTCTAGTTGCATTTTCCATAAGTAGTCTTCAAAAGTTCTGGTCTTGAAATACTTGATTTATCATAATTATCAAACTTTTAGAAAACCACTGATTTAAATTTTGTAGCAAGGGTTGGTGATTCACACCAGTCTATATACAAATAGTTGTATAATTTTCTTGGGTACCACAGAAAGTCTATACATTGTGTAATGCTGATATCAGGTATGGATATTAAATCTGTCTTTAAGAAATTGTTTGTTCACGATAAAAACATTCAGTGTCCCTTTCTCTTGCCCCTTTGAAATGTACCTTTCATTATCCTCAACAATACCCAACTGATTATGCAGTAGCACACTCGAACTTCTTAGGCTCTTAAAAAATCTTGGGATTTATCCATGTTGAAATTGGTGGAGTTTTTGATGATTTCTGTTTCAGGTAATATGGTTTTTATTGGTGGTAATGAATGCTTCCTAAAGGGCCAGTGACTCAGCTAGTGACTCAGCAAAATAGACATGGCCTGACATGGAATGTTGACTATGTGTTTTGTTTGGTTTAAGAGGAACTTATTATTGCTGTAGGAACAGAAGTTAATAAAACTACACAATTTTTAAAAGAGATGTATGTCTAGGAAAAAAAAATGTTCTGGAAAGAAAGACACCTTTTTTTTTTTTTTTTTTTCTTTTGCAAACTTAGACTTAGAAACTTTGGTATTCATTCCAGTTCATGAACATTTGAATCTTGTCAATGACAAATCAGAAAACAAGGTGCTATGGCTCAAAAATCAACATATATGCAACCTGTCTTTTCTTTAGTAATCTCAACACGGAGCAAAGGATGAACAAAGCAGAAAAACAAACCTTAGAATGCTCATGGTTTGTGTTTTGCAAATTACTCTAGACTGAAACATATATTGATACCATTCTTCTAACAGCTATTAATGTTGTGATTTAAGATTTAAGACAAAGGCATGTGTTTGGAGATTCTCTAGCTAAACCAAAGTTCTGGGGAGCAGAAGGAGTCTCAAGTATGTTAAGTCTTGAGTGAACAAATGTTGTTGATATGAACAGGACACAACAAAGAGCATAGTCTCAGATACCTAGGAAAACAGGAAAGTCTTCTTCTGCGGGTGTGGCTCAGAGAGATGGCAAAGCCTTCCTCTCCTCAGTGTGTAGATGTTGATAGTGTGCACAGAAAGATTTTACCATAGCCTTATCCACCTTCTGTGTTCACAGTCCGAAATCCATACCTCTACAGTGATAGCCATTATAAAGACTAGGTATGTCATCTAGCCATGAATCCTACCTCAATGTTCAGGTATCTACCATAAACCCTGCTTCCTATTACCTGTATGTGATGTTGACTCTGTATCAGCTGTATGTAATAACGTTATCACTCTAGTCCACTCTATAATAACTCACCAAACTTCCAAGTTGCTAAGCCATCTCTGTTAGAAAACCCATTGTACCAAACCCCAGATTTTCATAGCTTTCCTATGTCCATGTTTCTTTCCTTTCTCCATTCCTCAACCACATGAGTAATGTCAAGTCCTGGAAGCCATAAAAGAACGTCACACACAGGTGAATCTGCATAAAAGTAGGAAGGAAAGTGTTTTATCCAGATGGGAGGGTGAAGAAAAAAGAATAACCTGACACATGATTCAAACCAACAAGAGTGGTCAAGAGATCAAATAATTTTCAATGTATAATAAACCTCAGAGTCCTCATATCTTCAATCAGACAAGAAGACAGAAAGGTTCAGAGTGAGTTTTCTTCTACAGTCTGCCACACCCATAGAAACTAGTGTACTTGAGTCCATGCAGGCACCTAAAAATTACAATCTGGGGGCCAGGGCTGGGGCCCTGGAAAGTGTTAATGAGTGTTTTTTCTAGTTTAATGAGATTAGATAATTTGTGCTCCTACTTGAAGTTTGATATACTTGGTGCTATCTTTCTAAGTTATTGGCCCAGTTATGCAAAAATATGTAGAATACAGAATTTGAGGCACTGCAAAAATATAAACAGAAACTATGTAAGCTTCTCTGGAAAGGTAACAGAAAATTTTCACACTCTTCTACCAATGTAAATGCACTGATTTAATGAAGGCAATGTGATTTGTGTTATATTTTGATAGTTTTTAAACTTTTATTTCAAATGGAGCCAGGTTTAATCAGCCTCCCTCTTTGTTTTGGCCCGCATTAGGTGGCATGTTTCAGATGCACAAGTCATGGAGACTTGTAGTTGATAGCTAGGAAATTTTCCTCCCTGAATTCTGTGACTCTGTGGTCTCCATCCATCACTTCTCAGGCCCTTCAATGTTGCATCGATTTCTTGCCTGACAGTATATTTGAGAATATATATGTCTCTAAAGTAACTTTATAACCATAAGGCAATTTTAGCTTTAGAGATGTGATGCTGCAGTAATATATTATCAATTACATTTTCATCAGAATATCTCAGATTTTAAGTATTCAATTTCTTTGAAAAGTCACTAAATATAAATATACTATGTTCTTCAGTAACATTTCTCTGGCAATGTTCCAAAAGTTACCTGAGACACACTGGATTTTTCAGGAAGACCTCACCATATGAGAAATATGTTGACATTCTAAATTTAATAATGGGGTTTTAACCAGACATGTTATTTGTTATTTTATGTTTTTCATTTGTATTTAAATGACTCTTTAAAACTCCTGTTCTTATTTACTTTTCTGAATTTCACAGATTGTATAAACCCAAAGAGAAGAAAGGCCAGAAAGTGGATGCCTTGGAAACAGTCATTGGAGGAAATATAAGAACAAATAGAGGTACAGGTATTGGAGAAAAATCATCCAGAGACAGCCTCACCTGGGAATCTACCCCATATGCAGCCACTAAACCCATGTACTATTGCTCATGCCAAGTAGTGCTTACTAGAAAAAACCTGATATGGATTCATCTCCAGAGGCTCTGCCAGAGCCATTGTGATACAGAGGAGGATTATTGCAGCTAATCATTGGACTGAACATGGGGACCCCAATGAAGGAGCTAGAGAAAAAAACTGAAGGAGCTGAAGAATTCTGCAACCCTATGGGAAGAACAAAATTATAAACTAACCAAATGCACCACAGGTCCCAGCGACTAAAATACCAACCAATGAGATTGTGCGGAGAGACCCATGGCCCCAGGTGCTTATGCAGCAGAGGATAGCATTCTCTGGCATCATGAAATGAGAGGACTTTGGTCCAGAGAAGGCTCATCTTCCCAGTGCCCTCTTGTGCTTAGTATTGTTTTGCCCCCAGAATCTTGGGTACAGGAAACCACCTGTTTGTCCATGTGCTATCTACTGAGCCTGGGCTGCCCATCAGCTGTTGATTTCTGCATTATGACCAGTCAGGATTGTCTGCAATGGTCTGTATGTTATAATGAGAACTCTCTTTCAGTATAAGGACAACTTTTAAAATGTGGTAAGGAATTATGGTGGGTTAATACAGTGGCCAAATTAGGTTCCCTTTCAATTTCCATGACTTCACCAGCCCTAAATCCTTAGTGAAGTTTCTATTACCAAACATAATTTTTTTTCTGTTGAGTAGTCTTTAGTTAGCAGTTGGATGGCCTGAAGATATGAATGAAGCTTTAGGGACTTTCCTGTCAACCTGGTTATTGTGGTTCATACATGAGAACACTCGTCAATTGTTTCTCCTCTGTAGCAGGTTTCAGAAAAATTACCAGTACAATTAAGAAGGATACAGGAAGGAGAATTTCAAGATAGATACAAACAAAACCTCCTGAGTCATATATTTGAAGTATGTGGTATATGTGGTGATGTCAGCAGTGACCTTCCTTTACCTTCTTCTTTTTTTTTTATTCAAAAAACTTTATTTTAAAAAACAGAGATAAATGTACAGATTTTAAAAGCATTTTTGCAAAAAAGTATAGAAATGCATTATTGCCAGTACTTGATTTTATTAAAGGTTTGATAGTATGTATTAAAATCTTACTAGTTACAATGAGTATAAAATACATGTAAAACAAGATATAACCTGGAAATAGTCGAAGTATTCTTGGTGTGTAAACATTAAATATAATAAGTTTTCATTTTTTGGCCTTTGTTTTTCTTGAACTTCATGTAGTCTGTGAGTTGTTTCTGGGGTGTTCAGAGCTTTCTGAGGTTAGTATCAAAATATCAGTGACTGCTTATTATATTTGTTCTTTTGTGACTGGGTAACCTCACTTAGGATGATATACTCTAGATGCATATATTTTCTTAAGAATTTCATAAAGTCATTGTTTCAGATAGATGAGTAGTGTAAATACACCATTGTGTAAATATACCACAATTTGTGTATCCATTCATTGACTGAAGGACATCTGGGTTCTTTCCAGCTTCTGGCTATTATAAATAGGACTGCTATGAACATTGTGATGCATATGTCTTTGTTGTATGTTGGAGCATCTCTGTGGTATATGCGCAGAAGTGGAATAACTGGGTCTTCAGGTAAGATTATATTTAATTTTCTGAGGGACTACCAGACTGATTTCCAGAGTGTTTGTATCAGTTTATAAATCCACCAACAGTGGAGACGTGTTCCTCTTTCTCCACAACCTCACCAGAATCTGCTTACATCTGAATTTTTGATCTTAGACATTCTGACTGGTGTGAGGTAGAATCTCAGGGTTGCTTTGATTTGCTTTTCCCCAATGATTAAGGATGTCAAGAACTTCCTTAGATACTTTTCAGCCATTCTCTATTCCGCAGTTGAGAAGGTTTTGTTTAGCTCTGAACCCCATTTTTTAATAGGATTGTTTGATTCTCTGATGTCTAACTTCTTGAGTTGTTTGTATACCTTGGATATTAGGCCTCTATCAGTTGTGGGTTTGGTAAAGATCTTTTCTCAATCTGTTCGGTGCCCTTTTGTTTTCTTGACAGTGTCCCTAGACTTACAGAAACTTTGCAATCTCATTAAGTCGCATTTGTAGATATTCGAACTTAAAACATGAACCATTGATATTCTGTTCATCCAATTTTCTCCTGTGCCTATGTGTTCTAAGGTTTTCGCTACTTTCTCTTCTAATAGTTTCAGTGTACCTGGTTTAATGTGTGGATCATTAATCCATTTGCCCTAGAGCTTTGTACAATGAGATAAGAAAGGGTCTGTTTTCTATTTTTTTATAGAGGTCATATAATAGGTTTCATTTTAATAAAGTATTTTAAGAGATTTAGAGACAGAAATAAGATTTATGGCCCTTTAGAGGCTATAGTGTCTATAACCAAAACTCTCAAAAATTCCTATTTCCTTGAAATTAAAGGCCAATTAAATTGACTCTAATCCTCAGCATTTGTCTAGTGCCATTTGTCACCTTGCCTAGAAATACAGTGGGATTATTTATCATTTATGGGACATTTTCTATTTCCTGTGTGAAAAAAAATACAACAAAAATAATAAACAAAGACAAGCTCAGTCACTTTTTAATGTTCCCCATTAACTTCGATTTAGACCCACTTTATAAGGTACTGTAAAAATTTCAATTCCCAGAGTGTCACATGGATTCCATTGCTCAGACTGATATTCCTGGCTGTCCTGACACAGGTGGATTCTGCATATTTGCAAACATTGGTAAACTGGCATAGACAATAACGTAAACATTGCAGACACAAAGCTTTTTTTTTATTTTTTAAAACGACTTTATTTTACAAAACAAAGATAAATGTACAGATTTTAAACATTTTTTGCTTAAAATTATACATTTTTGTCAGTACTGTTTTTTCAGACATTAAAATAATTTTTACATAAAACCATGTGAATATATTTTTTAGTCAGTACTTGATTTTTTTTCAAGGGCTTGACAACATGCATTGAAAACCTAATAGTTACAATAAGCGTAAAGTACATGCAAAACAAAACGCAACATGGAAATAGTCAAAGACTTCTTGTTTTGTAAATATATGTATATTTTTTTGTTTTCTTTATTTCTTGGACTTCATACAGTCTGTAGGTTGTTTCTGGGGAAGTGCAAGCCTCTGGGGTTAGCATCCCACTATCAGTGACTGCATATTTTTTTTTATTTTATATAATTACAATAGTTTTTTTTTTTATTTTTTAAACGACTTTATTTTGCAAAACAAAGATAAATGTAAAGATTTTAAACATTTTTTGCTTAAAATTATACATTTTTGTCAGTACTGTTTTTTCAAAACATTAAAATAAATTTTACATAAAACCATGTGAATATGTTTTTTAGTCAGTACTTGATTTTTTTCAAGGGCTTGACAGTATTCATTGAAAACCTACTAGTTACAATAAGCGTAAAGTACATGCAAAACAAAACGCAACATGGAAATAGTCAAAGTCTTCTTGTTTTGTGAATATATGTATATTTTTTGTTTTCTTTATTTCTTGGACTTCATACAGTCTGTGAGTTGTTTCTGGGGGAGTGCAAGCCTCTGGGGTTAGCATCCCACTATCAGTGACTGCATATTATGTCTGTTCTTTTGTGACTGGGTTATCTCACTCAGGATGATATTCTCTAGATGCAGCCATTTTCTTAAGAATTTGGTTAAGTCATTGTTTCTGGTGGCTGAGTAGTATACCATTGTGTATATGTACCACAATTTTTGTATCCATTCATCTTCTGAAGGACATCTGGGTTCCTTCCAGCTTCTGGCTATTATAAATAGAGCCGCTATGAACATTGTGGTGCATATATCTTTGTTGTGTATTAAAGTGTCTCTGGGGTATATGCCCAGAAGTGGAATAGCTGGGTCTTCAGGTAGTACCATATCCAATTTTCGGAGGTATCGCCTAACAGATTTCCAGAGTGGTTGTATTAGCTTGCAACCTCACCAGCAGTGGAGAAGTGTTCCTCTTTCTCTGCAGCCTCACCAGCATCTGCCATCATCTGAGTTTTGGATCTTGGCCAATCTGACTGGTGTGAGGTGGAATCTCAGGGTTGTTTTGATTTGCATTTCCCTGATGGCTAAAAATGTCTAGCACTTCCTCAGATGTTTCTCGGCCATTCAGTGTTCCTCAACTGAAAACGTTTTGTTTAGCTCTGTACCCGATTTTTTAATAGGGTTATTTGATTCTCCGGTGTCTAGCTTTTTGAGTTCCTTGTACACCTTGGATATTAGGCCTCTATAAGAGGTGGTGTTGGTAAAGATCTTTTCCCATTCTGTTGGTTGCCGTTTTGTTTTCTTGACGATGTCTTTTGCCTTACAGAAACTTTGCAATCTCATTAAGTCCCATTTGTTAATCTTTGACCTTAGAGCTTGAGCCATTGGTGTTTTGTTCAGGAAATTTTCTCCTGTACCTATGTGTTCTAAGGTTATCCCTACTTTCTCATCTAATAGTTTCAGTGTATCTAGTTTAATGTGGAGATCTTTGATCCACTTACACTTGAGCTTTGTACAAGGAGATAAAAACGGGTCTATTTTCATTCTTTTGCATGCTGAGTGCCAGTTGGACCAGCACTATTTGTTGAATAGGCTGTCCTTTTTCCATTGAATGTTTACTGCTCCTTTGTCAAATATCAGGTGACCATATACATGAGGGATCATTTCTGGATCTTCTATTTCATTCCATTAATCCACATGCCTATTTCTGTACCAGTACCAAGCAGTTTTCAGCACAATTGCCTTGTAATATAGCTTGAGGTCAGGGATAGTGATTCCCACAGATGTTTTTTTGTTGTTGAGGATGGATTTCGCTATTCTAGGTCTTTTGTTATTCCATATGAAATTGCACATTGATCTTTCCAATTCCATAAAGAACTGGGTTGGAATTATGATGGGGATTGCATTGAATCTGTAGATTGCTTTTGGTAGGATGGCCATTTTTAAGATGTTGATTTTTCCAATCCATGAGCATGGGAGATCTTTCCAATTTTTGAGATCCTTCTCAATTTCTTTCTTTAGAGGTTTGAAGTTCTTGTCATACAGGTCTTGCACTTGCTTAGTTAGAGTCACACCAAGGTATTTCATAGATTTTTTGACGATTGTGAAAGATACCTATTCCCTAATTTCTTTCTCCACATGTTTGTCCTTTGAGTACAGGAAGGCTACTGATTTGTTTGAGTTAATTTTGTATCCAGCCACTTTACTGAACTTGTTTATCAGCTGTAGGAGTTCTCTGGTGGAATTTTTGGGGTCACTCAAGTACACTATCATGTCATCAGAAAAGAGTGATGTTTTTATCTCTTTCTTTCCGATTTGTATCCTCTTGATCTCCTTTTGCTGTCTAATTGCTCCAGCCAGGACTTCCAGTACTATGTTGAATAGGTAGGGGGAGAGTGGGCAGCCTTGTCGAGTCCCTGATTTTAGTGGGATTGCTTCAAGTTTCTCGCCATTAAGTTTGATGTTGGCTGTTGGTTTGCTGTATATTGCTTTTATTATGTTTAAGTATGGGCCTTGGATTCCTGTTCTTTCCAGGACTTTTGACATGAAGGGGTGTTGGATTTTGTGGAATGCTTTATCAGCCTTTGGTGAGATTACCATTTGATTTTGGTCTTTGAGTTTGTTTATATGGTGGATTACGTTGATGGATTTCCTTATGTTAAACCATCCCTGCATCCCAGGGATGAAGCCTACTTGGTCATAATGAATGATCGTTTGATGTGTTCTTGGATTCGGTTTGCAAGGATTTTATTGAGTATTTTTGCATCAATGTTCCTAAGTGAGATTGGTCTGAAGTACTCTTTCCTTGTAGGGTCTTTGTGTGGTATAGGTACAAGGGTTATTGTAGCCTCAAAAAATGATTTGGGTAATATTCTATCTGATTCTATCTTTTGGAATAGTTTGGCAAGTATTGGTGTTATATCCTCAATAAAAGTCTGACAAAATACTGCACTGAACCCGTCTGGACCTGGGCTTTTTTTGGTTGGGAGGCTTTTGATGACTTCTTCTATTTCTTTAGGTGTTAAAGGGTTATTTAGATGGTTTACTTGGTCCTGGTTTAACTTTGGGACCTTGTATCTGTCTAGGAATTCATCCATTTCCTCCAGATTTTCCAATTTTATGGAGTATAAGTTTTTGTAGTAGGATCTGATGATTTCTTGAATTTCCTCAGTTTCAGTTGATATGTCCCCACTTTCCTTTCTGATTTTGTTAATTTGGATACTGTCTCTTTGCGCTCTAGTTAGTCTGGCTAGGGGTTTATCAATCTTGTTGAGTTTCTCAAAGAACCAACTCTTTGTTTTGTTAATTTTTTCAATGGTTCTTTTTGTTTCTATTTGGTCTATTTCTGCCCTAATTTTGATTATTTCTTGCCGTCTTCTCTTTTTGGGTATATCTGCTTCCTTTTGTTCTAGGGCTTTTAGCTGTGCTTTCAGGTTGCTGATATGAGCTCTCTCCAGTTTCTTATTGGAAGCACTTAGGGCTATGAGTTTTCCTCTCAATACTGCTTTCATTGCATCCCATAGGTTTGGGTATGTTGTTTTTTCGTTTTTGTTGAATTCTAGAAAATCCTTAATTTCTTTCTTTATTTCTTCTTTGACCCTGCTATCCTTTAACAGAGCGTTGTTTGGTTTCCATGTGTATGTGGGCTTTTTGTTGTCTTTGTTGTTGTTAAAGACCAGCCGTAAACCATGGTGATCTGAGAGAATTCATGGGAGTATTTCAATCTTCTTATATTGATGGAGGCTCATTCTGTGTCCAATTATGTGGTCAATTTTCGAGAAAGTGCCATGGGGTGGTGAGAAGAAGGTGTATTCTTTTACTTTGGGATAGTATGTTCTGTATATATCTATTAATTCTAGTTGGTTCAAAGTCTCTGCTAGTTTTGCAGTGTCCTTGTTCAGTTTCTGTTTCCCTGATCTGTCCATTGGTGAGAGTGAGGTTAAAGTCTCCCACGATTATTTTGTGGGGTGAAATGTATTTTTTGAGCTTTAGTACCGTTTCTTTTATGAATGTGGGTGATTTCTTATTTGGAGCATATATGTTAAGGATTGAAAGTTCCTCCTGACAGATTTCCCCGGTAATGAGTAAAAAGTGTCCTTCCTTATTTTTTTTGATAACTTTTGGTTGGAAATTTACTTTATTCGATATTAGAATAGCCACTCCAGCTTGCTTCTTGGAGCTGTTTGCTTAGAAGTTTTTTTCCCACCCTTATACTCTGAGATAGTGTCTGTCTTTGTCTTTGAGATGAGATTCCTGTATGCAGCAAAAGGCTGGGTTTTGTTTATGTATCCAGTCTGATAGTCTATGTCTCTTTATTGGGAAGTTGAGACCATTTATGTTAATAGATATCAAGGAATAGTTGTTTCTGTTTCCTGACTTTATTGCTTTTTTGGGTTGAGTTGTGTCTGTGTTTTATTTTTTTTTCTTTTAGTTTTCTTGTTTAGGAGTTTTCTTGTTCTTACTAGGCTGTATTGGGTTTTCCACCTATAATTCGTTGTAGTGCTGGGTTTGTGGTCAGATATTGTGTGAATTTTGATTTGTCTTGAAATATCTTCATCTCTCCATCGATGGTGATTGATAGTTTTGCTGGGTATAGCAGCTTGGGCTGGCACTTGTGCTCTCTTAGGGTGTGCATGATGTCTGTCCAGGCTCTTCTAGCTTTCATAGTCTCTGTTGAGAAATCAGGTGTGAGTCTGATTGGCCTGCCTTTATATTTTACCTGACCTTTTTCCCTTACTGCTTTTAGTATTCTTTCTTTGCTTTGGGCACTTGATGTTTTTACTATTATGTGTCGGGAGGTATTTCTTTTCTGGTCCAACCTATTTGGAGTTCTGAAGGCTTCTTTTATGCTCGTGGTCATCTCATTCTTGAGGGTAGGGAAGTTTTGTTCTATGATTTTGTTGAAGATATTTACTGTGCCTCTTAGTTGATACTCTTCTCCCTCTTCTATTCCTATTATCCTTAGTTTCAGTCTTCTCATTGTGTCCTGGATTTTGTGGACATTTTGGGTTAGGAGCTTTTTGTTTTTTGCATCTTCTCTGGCTGTTTTGTCTATGTTTGCAATATTGTCTTCTGCCCCCAAGATTCTCTCTTTGATCTCTTGTAATCTATTGGAAATGCTTGCTTCTGTGACTCCTGATTTCTTTTTTTTGGTGTTCTGACTCTAGGGTTATCTCTTTTAGTGTTTTCTTTATTGTGTCAATCTCTGTTTTAATTTCCCTCTTCCATTCCTTTATTTCTTTGGTTCTGTTTTCCTCTAGTTCTTTGAGTTCTTTGAGTGTTTTTCTTGTTTCTTCTTTAAAAGCTTCTGAATCTTTTTGCTTTTCCTCCCTTTCTTGTTTAAGTAACTCTATCAGCATCTTGAGGCATGATTTCAGGTCTGTGTCTTCTTTTTCTGGAGTGTTTGGAATTCCGATGTTTGCTGTTATGGGAGAGCTGGGCTCTGGTGTTGCTAGATTGTCTTGGTTTCCTTGGGATATACTCTTTCTCTTTCCTCTTGCCATTTTGTTGTCAGTGATATGTTCTTGCCTTTCCCTTGTATCTGGTCTGTGTTTCTGGTTCTCCACTGGTTGAGGTGTCAGATGGGTCGAGCCCTGTTTTATGCCTCAGAGTGTTCGGGTGTGAGCAGAAGTTCTAATGTTCTGTTTCTGTTTGCTGGATCAGGCACTGCAGGGCAGGGCAAGGCAGGGGGTGCACTTTCCGTGTGTACTCCACAGAGATCTTTCTGCTCCCCTGCAGCCCAGGTCTCCCACCCACCAGTTGCTCAGCCTCTAAGATCCTCCGTTCCGGGTTGCAGATGGGCCAGGCTCTGTTCTGTGTCCTAAAGTCCCCTCCGGGCAGAAACAGAAGTTCTAATTTTCTGTTCCCAATCGCAGTTGCTCAGCCGCTATGAGCCGCCGATCTGGGAGGCAGGTAGGCCAGGCTCCGCTCTGCGTCCAGAAGTCGCCTCAGGGTGGAAACAGAAGTTCTAATTTTCTGTTCCCAATCGCTGAATCGGTCAAGGCGGGGCAGGGCAAGTTATGGTGTGCACTTTCTGTATGCACTCCACAGAGATCTCTCTGCTCCCCTGCAGTCTTGGACTCCCACTCACCAGTTGCTCAGCCTCTATGAGCCGCCGTTCCGCGTGGCAGGTAGGCCAGGCTCCGCTCTGCGTCCGGAAGTCGCCTCCGGGTGGAAACAGAAGTTCTAATTTTCTGTTCCCAATCGCAGTTGCTCAGCCTCTATGAGCTGCCGATCCGGGTGGCAGGTAGGCCAGGCTCCGCTCTGCGTCCGGAAGTCTGACACGAAGCTTTAAGATGTCTCTGGTTTAGTTGATCAGTACCAATGACGTCTCTGCTTTCCTTTTCACTGGTCTATTTTCATTCTTGTGCATGCTGAGTGCCAGTTGGACCAACACCATTTTTGGAAGAGGATGTCCTTTATCCATTGAATGCTTACTGCTCCTTTGTCAAAAAACGAGTGACCAATACATAAAGGCTCATTTTTGGATCTTATATTATATTTCATTTATCCACATGCCTATCACTGTACCAGTACCATGCAGTTTTTAACATAATTGCCTTGAATATAGCTTGAGGTCAGAGATGGTGTTTTCTGGTTGTTGAGGATGGATTTCACTATTCTAGGTCATTTCTTATTCCAGATGAAATTGCACATTGCTCTTTCCAAATCTATGAAGACTTAGGTTGGAATTTTGATGGGGGTTGCACTGAATCTGTAGATTGCTTTTGGTAAGATGGCCATTTTTACTATGTTGATCCTTCCAATCCATGAGTATAGGAGATCTATTTTTTGAGATCTCCCCTGATTTTCTTCTTCAGAGATTTAAAGTTCTTGTCATACAGATCTTTACATGCTTAGTTAGAGTCACACCAAGGTATTTCATAGTTTTTGTGACTATTGTGAAGGGTATCTTTTCCCTAATTTCTTTCTCCACATGTTTGTCCATTGACTAGATGAAGGCTACTAATTTGTTTGAGTTAATTTTATATCCAGCTGTAGAAGTTCTCTGGTGGAATTTTTGGGGTCACTTACATATACTATCATATCATCTGCAAACAGTGATGTTTTTATTTTTTCCTTTCCAATTTATATCCATTTGATTTCCTTTTGCTCTCTAATTGCTCCAGCCAGGACTTCCAGTACTATGTTGAATACGTCGGGGAAGAGCGGGCAGCTTTGTCTAGTCCCTGGTTTTAGTGTGATTGTTTCAAGTTTCTCACCATTAAGTTTGATATTGGTGATTGGTTTGCTGTATATTGCTAAGTATAGGCCTTGGATTCCTGTGCTTTCTAAGATTTTTAACATGAAGTGTTGTTTAATTTTGTCAAATGCTTCTCAGCATACAGTGAGAGGACCATGTGGTTTCTTTTTTTGAGTTTGTTTATATGGTGGATTACATTGCTGTATTTCCTTACATTAAACCATCCCTGAAACCCAGGGATGAAGCCTACTTCATCATGATGAATGATCATTTTGAAGTGTTCTTAGATTTGGTTTGCAAGGATTTTGTTGAGTATTTTTGCATCAATGTTTATAATTGAGATTGATCTGAAGTTCTTTTTCCTATAAAGTCTTTGTGTTGGTTAAGAAAGGGGGTTATTAGCCTCAAAAAATGAGTTAAGTAGTGCTCTATCTGACTCTATTTTGTGGCATAGTTTTGAGAATATTGGAATTAGGTCGTCAATAAATGTCTGATAGAATTCTGCATTGAATCCATCTGGACCTGGGCTTGGTTTTGTTGGGATGCTTTTGATGACTGCTTCTATTTCTTTAGGTGTTATGGGATTATTTAGATGGTTTTCTGGGTCCTGGTTTAAATTAGTATCTGGTATCTCTCTAGTAATCCATCCATGTCCTGGAGATTTCCAGCTTTATTGAGTATAGGCTTTTGTAATAGGATCTGCTGATTTCTTAAATTTCCTCAGTTTCAATTGTTATATCTCCACTTTCCTTTCTGATTTTGTTAATTTGGATACTATCTCTTTGCCCTCTAGTTAGTCTGGGTAAGGATTTATCAATCTTGTTGATTTTCTCAAGGAACCAGCTCTTGGTTTTGTTGATTCTTTGAATGGTTCTTTTTTTTTTTTTTCTATTTGGTCTATTTCTGCTCTGAGTTTGATTTCTTTTTGTCATCTACTCTTCTTCGGTGTATCTGCTTCCTTTTATTCTACAGCTTTTTTATTCAACTGTGCTTTCAAGTTGCTAGTGTATGCTCTCTCCAGTTTCTTTTTGGAAATACTCAGAGCTATGAGTTTTCCTCTCAGTACTGCTTTCATTGCATAGGTTTGGGTATGTTTTTTCATTTTCATTAAATTCTTGAAAATCCTTAATTTATTTCTTTATTTCTTCTTTGTCCATGCTATCATTTATTAGAGCATTGTTTAGTTTCCATGTGCATATGGGCTTTTTTTTGTCTTTGTTGTTATTAAAGGCCAGTCTTAGACCATAGTGATCTGAAAGGATGCATGGGAATATTTCAATTTTCTTATATCTATTGAGGGTTTTTTGTGTCAGATTATATGGTCAATTTTTGAGAAGGTGCCCTGAGGTGTTTAGAAGAAGGTATATTCTTTTTTTGTAGGATGAAATGTTCTTTAGATGTCTACTAATTCCTATTGGTTCATAACCTCTGCTAGTTTCATTGTGTTTTTTTTCAGTTTCTGTTTCTATGGTCTGTCCATTGATGAGAAGGTGGTGTTTAGGAATCCTACTATTATTGTGTAGAGTGCAATGCATTTTTTGAGCTTTAGTAGAGTTTTTTTTTTTATGAATATGGTTGTTTTTGTGTTTGGAGCATGTATTTTAAGGATTGAGAGATCATCTTGATAAATTTTCCCTGTAATGAGTATAAAGTGTCCTTCTTATCTTTTTGATACCTTTTGTTAAAAATCTACTTTATTTTATATTAGAATGGCTACTTCACCTTGTTTCTTGGGACCATTTCCTTGGAAGTTTTTTTCCCAACCTTTAACTCTGAGATAGTGTCTGTCTTTGACTCTGAGATGAGTTTCCTGTATGCAGCAAAATGCTGGGTTGTGTTTATGTATCCAGTCTGATAGCCTATATCTTTTTGTTCGGGAATTGAATCCATTTATGTTAACAGATACTAAAGAATAGTAGTGGTTGTTTCCTATTTTTGCTTTTAGAGGTAGAATTGTGCCTGTTTATTTTATTTTATTTTTTTTTACTAAGATGTATTTTCCCTCCTTGTATTGAGTTTTCCACCTATAATTTGTTTTAGTGCTGTATTTGTGGTAAGAAATTGAGTAAATTTAGTTTTACCCTGGAATATCTTGGTCTGTTCATCTATGGTGATTGAGAGTTTTGCTGGGTATAGAAGTTTGGTCTGACACTTGTGTTCACTTAGGGTCTGCATGATGTCTGTCCAGAATCTTCTAGCTTTCATAGTCTCTGCTGAGAAGTTGGGTGCGATTCTGATTGGTTTGCCTTTATATGTTACATGAACTTTATCCTTGCTGCTTTTAGTATTCGTTCTTTGCTTTGGGAACTTGGCATTTTGACTTTTATTTTTTGGGAAGAATTACTTTTCTGGTCCACTCTATTTGGAGTTCTGTAGGCTATTTATATTCTCATGATCATCTCATTCTTAAGGGTAGGGAAATTTTCTTCAATGATTTTGTTGAAGATATTTACTGTGCCTCTTAGGTGATATTTTTTTGCCCTCTTCTATTCCCATTATACTTAGAGTTGGTCTTTTCATTGTGTCCTGGATCCCCTGGACATTTTGGGTTAGGCGCTTTTTGGCTTTTTCATCTTCTCTGACTGTTTTGTCTATGTTTTTAATGTTGTATTCAGCCCCTGAGATTCTCTTTTCCATCTCTTGTAGTCTGTTGGAGATGCTTGTATCTATGACTCCTGATTTCTTTTTTAGGTTTTCTATCTTCAGGGTTATCTCTTTTAGTGTTTTCATTATTGTTTCCATTTCCATTTTAAATTCCTTCTTCAATTCATTCATCTCTTTGGTTTTGTTTTCCTCTAGTTCTTTGATTTCTTTGAGTGTTTTTTATGTTTCCTTTTTAAAAGCTTTTATTGCTTTATGCTTTTTCTCCTGTTCTTGTTTAAATGAGTTATTCACGTTCTTCTCAAAAATCTCCATCATGAACTTGAGGTATGATTTCATGTCTGACTCTTCTTTTTCTGGAGTGTTTGGCATTCCACTGCTTGTTGTGAGTGGAGAGCTGGGTTCTGATGTTGCCAGGTTGTCTTGGCTTCCAATGGATAAGTTATTTTGCTTTCTTCTTGCCATCTTGTTGTCCTTAATTATATGTGGTCTTGTTATCAGTGATTGGTTCCTGTTTCTCCAGGTACCTGGCCTGTGTCCCTGGATCTCTGCTGTTTTAGGTTGCAAATGGCTTGAGAGTTTGGTCCACATGCAATGTCTTTCCAAGTAGATAACAATTCCCTATTCCAGGGTTCCTGCTCCCCTGAACCAGGCCTAGCCCTCTCTGCACTCTAGCTACTCACAGCATGGCATAGTCTCCCCAGGCCTGTGTCCCTGGATTTCTGATGTTTCAGGTGGTAAATGACTTGAGGGTTTGGTCTGCTTGCAAGTGCCTTCCGGGTGAAAACCTAGTCCTTATGACAGAGTTTGTGCTCCCCTGGACAAACTGGAGTGCCATGCCTACAGCATGCTAGGCTTAGCCCTGTCTGTGCCCCAGCCACTCTCATCACAGTCTTGCCAGACCTGTGTCCCTTGACCTCCACTGTTCCCAGGGGCAATTGGCCTAAGCACTTGGTGCTTCCTTCAACTTCTGAAAAACAACCACAGAAACATCAATTCCTTATATTGTTTGGTGGGGGTCTCTTGGACTACCCTGGCCAGAAACCTGAATGGTGATTTGTTATGTTTATTGATTCCTGGGTTCTTATTAGTCTATGGTTGTTGTAGGGAGCATTGTCCATTTACGTGGCAGAACTGCATTATTTATGCGTGCATGTATGCATGTGTACATTGTATATATTTATATCTACTTATACATGCTTATTTGTATCATATATAATTTAATAGAAATATAAAATACCTTTAAAAGATTAATAGTTTGTGTATGTGTGTGTGTGTGTGTGTGTGTGTGTGTGTGTGTGTGTGTTTAAACATATGAATATATATGGCATATGTGTTACTAAAAGCCAGAAGAAGACATCAGGGGAGTTATAGAAATGTAGTTCTGGAAATTGAACTAGATTCATCTGAAAAAGCAGGAACTGTTCTTCTCTGTGGAGAACAGCAAAAGATTTTAAAAGATTACTTTGAAGTTGTAGATGAAGGACTTTCTAAATAACTGCAATGATTTCCATTAAGTAAGACTCTTTATTGATTATTAAGTGGTATGCACTGCAAGTATTTTAGTTGATATCTTGTTACTGAAGAGATAGGATAAAATTATTGACCTATCCTGGTTCAGTCACTGAGCCACAAGTCCTATACGTGTATGTATTGTGCTTGCAACATACTGTGAAACCCATGCTCTTGATATTCCATACCTGTTCCATGGAACTGTCAGGAAGTTAAAAACGAGTATTGGTGTGAGGATGCTTCAAGATGCATTAAAACATTAAGGCTTCTTCACAACTTTTCACAGGTAAACTTAAATTATAAGTTAATATCAAAATTGCAATAAAGCAGTGAAAATCATAGACAAGTTAGTTACTTATTTTTCTACATCGTGGGACTGATGTATGAGAGAAGTACCTGTCTTTCTTGTGTTGTGCCTAAAATGTTAGTTAAAATTACAATATAGAGTGAGAAGAAAACTACCTTAGTGAGAAAATAGCAGATTAGCAAATGTGAGTATGAGCCTCAGGTAAACCAGAGAGACACACCTCAGAATAGATTAGAGTAACTATCAGAAACCTAAAATGTGAGTAAAATTGCTTGGGTCTTTTCATATTATGCTTAGATACATGTTATGTACAGAACTGATTGAAATTACAATAAAGGAAAACTTGCCATTGTGGGACATGTTTAAAATTATAACACTTTACACTAGAAGCAAGCCAAAAGATGTAGAGATTAATGGGCATATTCCAAGACTGTTTCTTAACAAATAACAACAAAAAAAGAGGGAAGAAAGAAAGAAAAAAGAAAAGCACAATCAAAACACCAATAATGTAATAGATTTTTAAAAATATATGGAAATGATGTATTTACTCTTTTTAAAAGTTAGAACTTAATTCAATACAGCAAATATAAGTAAATTAGTATTAACTCCATTTTTTGGCTTTTATTGAGGGGAATAAATTCTACAACAAGGTCATGTTGGGGAGTGATAAAAGCATTATTTTATTGAAGTGACTAGCAGTTCAAGTTCCAACTCTAATGCTCTTCATTTCATCCTGCTTCCAGATTGCCACAGTTTCTGTGTTCCTAACTTCTCATTGGTTCTTTCTTCATAGGTTTACATACTTTGAAGTTGTGTTAGTGGCCGTTCTGTTGTTTAAGAGACATAATGAACAGAGAGCATTGTGACAGAAAGCATTCAGTTGAGGGTTTATTACAGGTTCAGAGGTTTAGTGCATTATCATCATGGAACAGAGTAGGGTGGTATGCAGGGGAGATCTGGTGCTGAGGCTGAGAGCTACATCTTGATCCATTATTGGAGGGGGGTGAGAGAGAGTGGAAAGAGAAAGGAGAGAGAGAGAGAGAGAGAGAGAGAGAGAGAGAGAGAGAGAGAGAGAGAGACAGACAGACAGACAGACAGACAGACACAGACACAGACAGAAAGACACAGAGACAGACAGACAGAGAGACACACAGAGAGAAAGAGACAGAGACTGGACCTGCCATGGGCTTTTGAGACCTCAATGTCCACCCCAGAGGCACACTTTTATGAATAATTTGAACCTCCCAATTGTTCTACATGTTCAAATACTTAGTTCTATGGGGGGCATTCTAGTTCAAACCACTACAGTGATGATTTACACAAAGCTTCAAATAGAGTGCAAAACTGTTAGTTTTACTAATTTTACAAGTATTATATATACTTAAAACAATGCCTCCAGATAACTGAAAAATTTCTTCAAGTTTTCATTATACCTAACACCTTTCAAGTGTACAGAATATTGCGTGGTAGCTTCACAGAACTCCATGCAGAATTTTAAGATGAAGACGACTGAGATCATTTGCCTAATTATTTTTATTGATATAGACATTCGAGTATGTATGGAACTTATACATAGTAACCTATCATTGTAAATTTCATCTTTGTAACTTGCAAGGTAATGATTTATCAGCAAAAACAAAAATCTATCATCACCTATCAGTTTTTCTGTTTTACTTTTGTTTTCTTTAATAATAATATTTAAGAAATTGGAATTTAGTTTATTACTAAAGACTTGGAAATGAATAAAATATCTATACACAAAAATTAAAATAAAATAACCAAAAATATAAAATGTAATGTGTGCGATTTCCAGCTTCTTTTTTCAATACTAATTTCAACACATATAAAAGCTCATTAAATTGTTTTAATTGACTTTAGATTTGGTCATCTAGGTCTGTATCTTACGTATAGAGAAAGAGTAAGAATAAAAACTCCAGAAACTGGTTTTGGGGCTTTTTTGTTTGTTTTGTTTTTGCCATTTTAAGTTGAGTTTAATTTTGAATTATAAGGAGAATATATTTAAAAACATAGGAGAGAGATATTTTATCAAATTATAAAGGGTGTGGTCAGACTAAGGTATTAGGATCACTGTTCTATCTTGGGATTTGTTTTCTCTTTACTTTCTGGTAGAAACCCTAGGCAGCTGAGTTCCCACAGGAGATTTTACTTTCTCTTGTCATATAAACTTCAGCTCCAGTCTAGTGAGGATGAAAGTCTCTCTGAGATCTTCCCAGCAGCATTTCTCCTGCTTCATTTGACACAGCACTCCATCACAGGGATCTTGGCTCCTTCCTGACTCCCCACCTCATAAATCCTCAGCATACCACAAGGTCAACTGCACATGAGACACAAGGGCTGCCCGAGGTGCTGACAGCTCCATCTTTTTTGAGGCCATGGAAAGGCTTGGTCCTGCAATTCAGTTGCAATTTTGGTCCAAGTGTCAACTGTGCTTTCATCTTTAAGTGTATAATGATGCTAGTGAGCTATGTTTCCGTAAGGCTAAATTGTATTTCCAGAGATAAATCATGTGGTATGTGTGGTCTTGTTTTGAAGTTTCTGAAATTTTAGGTAGGAGAAGGATCTATCATTGCAATGGGCATAAATATCAGGGAAAATTAACTTCTGAAAGTCACAGAGAAGTGTGCATATGCGGGCACAGGCGCCCTTGTGTATGTCTGTACATTTATTCTAATTTTCCTTATTCTAAAGTGGTATTTGTAGGGATAATATCCCCTTTAAAACAATGGCTTTAGAATCTTGTCTAATTCTTTTTATTGTGGTCCATTTTTATTTTAGTTTTGTTTTGTAAAATAGCTGTCTTTATAAAGGTTATACTAAATATAAAAAAAATCAGCTTTTTCAATATGTTCTATTAAAATGTCGTAGAAAAGATAAGTCTAAAAACCAATCTTTGTAAGTTATTCATTCATAATTTAAAATATGCTAATCAAATAATTCTCAGCAAAAATTTATTTTTTGATGATAAAATAAGAAAAGTTATCTGAGAAAATTAGAAAAATTACCCAAAGTATTATTCTATCATATTTCAAGATAGCCTTACACAACCTTCACTCACAAATGCATGTGGGAATTGTGGGAACATGATATCTTAAGTATCAGCAATTAGACTAATAACACTGAGTAGAAAGATAGGAAATTATACAAAAGAAGATAACCCATAGCAGGTGAAAGCATTAAAGAGTATCACCAGGTCCCAGCTAGCTTGCGCGCTGGCCGGGCATCTGTGCATAACACCCCATATTTACAAAGACTCTATAAATATCTTTAATGTGTTATCATTGCACTTGGCATGTCTGTCTCTGTGTTGGAGTGAGTGATTTCTCGTGTTTTGTTTGTACTGTGTACCCATAATTATCCATTTGGCTCTGAGAAAGTCCTAAGAGTTGGTTTTACTAGGTTAGAAGAAAAAAACGTACGTGACACACTGGTAACCCCTAACATGGTTTAGAATAATTGGGAGGGGGCAGGTTAAGAGTCGCTGGTCTCAGCTCACATGCCAGACCAACTGTGAAGCAGTCTTCTCAGAGGTGGCAGAAGGAGTAGGAAAGTGGATTGTGATGTTATACAGGTATTTCTCAAAGCTTTCCCTGTGACTACATTGTACTAATAACACATGGCAGTGCAGGCAAAATTGCTGAGAACATAACACAGACCCAGGTGTAGAACGCTCATTAATGTTTACGGTGGAATGCCATGAATCCACAAACGGTTTTACTCTAGGCCCTTCACTATGCACTGAACAGTGTTGTTGGTCAGTAACACCTTGAGAGGGACTTTAATGACTACAGTAATTCTTGGTGCTCTATGTTAGGGGTCTTACACAAGAAAAAATATTATATTTTATCATCGAGGTATATTAGGACCTTGAAATCAATATTTAGAATCTGAGGGAATGGACATTCTGAGTAATTTACCACATGGCCTCAGCTGAGGTCAACCTCTTGCTTATAGACAAGCAAACTCCCATTGTGTTGCTTACCAGTCTAATTACAAAGTAAATTGTAGAGGAGATAATAGAAATTGATAAGACTCTTCTTAAATAAACAGAGCTCTGGGCTATGATGTAGATATGTATATTAAATAAAGAAATCTTTTAAATATTATAGTTATATATCAAAAGAAGTTTAACATTTCATCTTTCATCACGGTTAAGCAGTGAGGAAAGCAGGCAGTTCTTAGTCAAATAGAAATTTTTAGTGAAACTAAACAAAAAACAAAACAACAAAAAAAAAGAATTCACCCAGAATACTAATCAATGAAAAGCTGTTATTTTCATAGTGTACCCTGCATAATGCCTCTACTTCTACAAATAATGGCTAAAATGACATTCCAATATGTTTGTACATTGTGTGTGTGTGTGTGTGTGTGTGTGTGTAATATATATATGACACCAGAAATATGTAAAACTATGTACTGACATTAACATATTACTAAACACATGTATCTTCTCATGAAAAAAAAAATTTTTAGTGAAAGTTTCTCAGTATTTCATGAAGAGTACATCACTCGTGAAATAAGAGAGGAGGCACTGGGAAAGGACGCTAGCTTATTATTGTAGACAGTGCTCCTTCGGAAGAGTTTGAGCAGGTGCAACAGTGGAAGTCCAAACTAACATCACTTACTTTAAATTTGGGAAAAGTGGCTGTTTGGTTAATTGTTTGGAAACTTCTTAGTTGTAGTTCTCAATGAACATGGCTGGTTCTGATGGAATTTAAGCCTTTTAATGCGACAATAAACATAATTGAACTTATTAAAATTGTTAAACTAAAATAATTCCAAGTACTGCATGTCAAATGAGATATTCGTACTTAAAGGTTAATGCTAGGAATATCATCAGCTTTCCTTTATCATTCATAGCTTCCTGCACCACCATCATTAATTATTTTTAAAGACTGAAAATCTTGTATAAAAATAGAAGGCAGAAGTACTACTTTGTTTTTATCATTATATGTTGACATGTTTGATATATATATATATATATATATATATATATATATATGTGTGTGTGTGTGTGTGTGTGTGTGTGTGTGTGTGTGTGACACAGTTGTAGATGTATATTTAATATGATTTTTGCTACAAGGTTGAAATGTTGGTTTTGTTAAGTGAGTGAATTTAAGTTTGTTGAAGACCATCATATGAGTGAAATGTTTTAGCACACTTTTAAATGATTTTCTTATGTTTAGGTTGAAGGTCTTCTTTCAAAAAATAAATTATATTTTTAACACATATCTACAAACAAGTTATTGAAGATGTGATATGCTTACTAATAAAATACATTTTATCAAGGTTTCAAAAGGAGAAAATCTAAATGAAAAAAATCAAAATAGCATATGGAATTCAACACAGGATGTTCTTAATTTTATACCAAAGTGTTCTAATGACCCTAATATAAACATATATTCCAGTAATAAAGCTATCAGGTTTTAAAGTTAGTTGGTAGTCCAACCCAGGGAAATCATATCTATGAAGTGATGGATAATTTGAGTATTTTTATGAAGCACAGAAAAAATATTTCATATTCCAGTGAGGAGATAATAATTTCATCCATGGAAAAGTCAGATGAGCATTAAAATGGGAAAATATACCATTCAGTATCCACTCTCTAGGGAATAATAATACCTGCAATAAAAAATTCTTCCCACCTCAATTTAATGAATAGAATCCCTACTAACAAGACCATAGTCAAACTTGATCTAGTATCACCGAGAAACTCTTTCCAAGTGATAATATAGTGCCAAATCAATTGAAACAAATACATTAACTCTTTGATGTAGTCGAGCCGCCTTACATTTATTAACACTCTAAGATAATTACTTTTCATCTGATGTGTATAGATTAGATGTGTATATAGTAGATAGATTAAGTTTGATAAATACATGGTTGATTTTATAGTAATTTTCAAAAATTATATGATAAAATTTTTATTGTAAGATCAGAAATTTAGAATCAAGCAGCTTTTATTGGTGTTTCCAGTAAAAAAAAAAAAAAATCTACCTTTGCCAAGAGCACAGTGGTGGCTCTTCTTTTTTTATTTTTCTTTTTTTTTAACTTTATTTTAAAAAACAAAGATAAAAGAAAAAATTTTAAACATTTTTGCATAAATGTATACAAATACATTTTTGTCAGTGCTTGGCTTTTTTTTTCTCTTTTTTTTTTTTTTTTTAAGGTTTGATACTCTGCATTAAGGTCTTACTAGTTACAATGAGCAAAAAGAACATGTAAAACAGGATGTAACCCGGAATTAGTCAATGTTTTCTTGGTGTGTAAGGATTGAGCATGACGTTTTATTGTTTGTTTGTTTTCTTTTCTTTTCTTCTTTTCTTGAACTTCACACAGTCTCTAAGTTGTTTCTGGGGTAGTCCGAGCCTCTGGGCTTAGCATCCCACTATCAGTGAGTGCATATTATGTCTGTTTTCTGATCCTTGCACAAGGGTGGCACAGGCATGTGGATCTTTTTGAATTCTAGGCCAACTTGAGCTATATAATGAGTACCAGTTCAGCCTGGATATCATAATAGTAGGAACTGCTTTCTACTAATATCATTGAACTGGTTTATGTTTTAAATATAGAACTGTACTATTTTATGTGAACTACCTTAAAATTCACATAACGTTGTATAATCTGACACAATGAAGTGTTCAATACCTGCTCATGACTATAGAGCCAGATCATGTTTAGCCTGGCACATAGGCAGCCTTTGCCAGAAGACAGGCATACCTCCACACAGTTAATTTTGGAGTGTAACCTTTTCCAAGCTCTTCGGAGCAGCACAACAGCAGTTCTCAAGATACTGCAAAGCAGTAATTTTTTTTCATAAGATTGCAAAAGGCAAACAAGCAGTGCAATTTGGAACTAATAAAAGCAGACAAAGAAAGTCCAATAAAATTACTTTCAACATTAAAGTTAGTTAGAATGGGAAATACAGTAGACTAAAGGTTAAAACTAAATGAGCTATTTCAAATATGGTAAGTTTAGTTTTATGGAATTCACAGTACTAAACCCTGGCATTTTAATTTAAATTGAGTTTGTAAGTTTCATACTTATCTTTCATGTGAATAGTCACCAGAAAGTTTTCTCTTAAATCACATTTAACTGAGTTTTAGAAGCACACACACACACACACACACACACACACACACACACACACACACACACACACACATATATATATATATATATATAATTTATTTATTTAATAAAACTCTCTGTCACCATATAAAGAGGAAAGGCTGTGTTGTGGTTGATATGCAGGTGAGAGCAATCACAAGATAAGCAAGGCCTGTAATTGGACAGTGAAAAAGATCGGCAGGAACAGAGTTTTGGAAAGGAGGACAGAATCAGAGAGTATGGAAAAGTCAAGATGGAGGAGAACAAGGATGAAGCATCTATGTGTGTCTCTCATTATGCACAGGTAGCTATCAATATTTTATAAGGGATGAATATTTATAGAACAATTTCTCTTATCTCAGTGGGCAGATTATATCTTATTAATTGGTTCTGAGATTATTATGTGGACATTTTGTGGAGTGAGAATTTACTGAGATAAATCTTATTGTTAAATTACAAGTTTCTAGAGTTTTGATTTTTGTCAAGCTGGTGGGAATTGTGACTATAACCACAGTGGGAGTTGCTGGAAATGTGAGCAGAGTTCCTGAATGGCTTTCTGCTGGGAGAGGGCGGCTACAGCATGCAGATAGAACTGGGGAGAGATCTCCAGGGACAGAGAATAGCTGGATGTAGAGTGATGTGGTGGAGAGTTCAAGACAGAGAATCTCAGGAGGGCAGCCACTACTGAGATGAAAATACCTTGCAAATGCTATATGGTTCAATGATGCTGGCTATAGGGAGGGTTTGTTCTTTACTTTTTAAAGTTATTTTTATTGGATATTCTTTGCATTCACATTTTAGATGCCACCCCATTCCCCAATGCCATCCTCTCTCTCCCTCACACTGACTCTACAAAGGCACTCCATCCCCCAACCACCCTCTCCCACCCCAGAACCTGGTGCTCCCCCACACTGAAAAAAAAATGAGCCCTTACCAGACTATAGGCCTTTCCCCACTGATGCCAGAAAATGCCACCCTATATCACACATGTGCAAGTCCAAGTAGATCAAAGAGCTCCACATAAAACCAGGTACTGAAACTAATAGAACAGAAAGTGGGGAAGAGCTTAGGACACATAGGCACAGAGGAAATCTTCCTGAAAAGAACACCAGTGGTTTATGCTCTAAGATCAAGAATAGACAAATGGGACCTCATGAAATTGCAAAGCTTCTCTAAGGCCAAGGACATTGTCAAAAGGGCAAAATAGCAACCAACAGATTGGGAAAAGATCTTTATCAATCCTACATCTCATAGAGGGCTATTGTCCAGTGTATACAAAGAACTCAAGAAGTTATGATCTAGAGAATCAAATCATCCTATTAAAATGGAGCTTCCCTTTTAAAAATATTTACCACTACAATCCTGGTGAGAAGTTCAACCTTTTGCCAGCCTCTAGTTAAGTATCAAGTTTGACTGCTCTAACTTTTTTTCTAAGACAGAAATTTGAAACAACTTTGACTTACATTTGTAAACCTGTCCTATCCCAAGTCATTTATGAATTGATTTCCCTTGTCTCATTCATTCAAGTGCATCTAATCCATTCAGGGTAGAACATTAAAGAATGGCATAAAGGAAAGGTTTGGGGCATTGGTGCCTTTCCATATTGAGTTTGCTTACTCCATTCTCTACTTTATTCTTACCCTTTGCTGTTTTTATAGGTGAAAGTAAAGGAGAAACGAAGGAGAAAGGAAAATTCACAGCTGTCTATTAACTTTCTGTTTATTTCCCATGTTCTCATACTAGGTCTGAGTCATTTCACTTGACCAGAAAGAATTAATACAGACTGCAGATTACTTCAGGTTGGAAGTCTTTCGTTTAAGTTCCTGTTGAGAGCTGGCACCAAGCAAGAACTATTCTGGTCAGTGCTGTTGACTACAACACATTCAGCTGTTTAAGAGTGTTAAAGGCTAAAAAGTATTAGGCATCCAAGAGCTGTTTAATTAAGTCAGATTTTCACCAATATAGTCAGCTATTAAGAAATTATTGTAGTTAGTTCAAACACTGAGCTAACTAGGGAAGCATCGTAAACAAAAACATGATTCTCTCAGGTCAAGACTAAAATCACCTCAATTTCAGGCCAAGTAATTCAATAGGAAGACTTGGTCTATACTCATTAATCACATGACTAGGAACCTTGTTCAACAGACTGAGGCTCTCCTTAACCCTTCCTTATGAGTTATGACTAGAGCTTATTGTGAAAAAAGATGAAGCAGTGTATATAAATATTAGCTGAGATGTGTGACATGAGCGAGTTCCAGTATAAAATGCAATGAATTGTTAAATATATAATTATTAATATATAAAAGTTAAATATATAATAAAATTATAACGTAATGAAAGCCGAGAAAAAAATTTAGTATATTTTAGGCTATTGAAATTTTTTTATCTTTTAAAAATTATTTATTTTTTATGTATATGATTGTCTTGTTATCAAGTGTGTATACGTACCATATAGATGCAGTGTACACAAAGGCAGAGAAGAAGGTTTTGATCATTTGTAACTGGATGTGAGGTTTGTTGATGTTCACATAATTATAAATTAATTACTGTATTATGGTATAATAAGAAAGTACCATAAAAGTATTCATATAAATGATTTCTTTGGATAAATCAGAAACTTTGTGAGACATAACAGCTTATTTTTAAACAAAGGTAATTCAGAAAAATAGACCTTACAAAATACTAAACTAGTTACACAAAAGCTTCAAAAATACATAGGGCAGAATATATAATTTTCTTTTACCCTTCACATGAATTTGTGTTCTTACATATATTCTGACAATTAAAGTTGAAATTTAAATATCTAAAAATGTTTCAATATTTACTACCCAAATATAAACATTTTCAACACAGGTTCAAAGACATCCCAAATGAGTATCCTAGTACATACAAACAAACTAAAGAATATGTGGCTGTTTAAGTCATATAAGTCAAGTAATAAGAATCATAACAACACAGAGAAAATAGAATTTTTATACATGTCAATTCGACTTTGCTACAGGAGTTAGCAAATATACAGATGAGGAATGTATTGTGGAGAGAAAAGCAAAGTTATTTTGGAGAAATAATACCATAGTATAATTATTTAATGAATAAAATGTGGTTAAGATCCATTTTTCAGCAAAAATGGGTTTGACATGAATATAATAGTGCTATCTCACTTGAAGTATTTCATGAAAGCAAGTTTATTAATACTTGAAATGCTGTCATTAAGAATAAAGATTGATTATATTGAGATTAGTATGATTTTAAGTTTTCTTTTTAAAATAATAAGAGTTATATTCTGTCATTAAGGGTGAAAAGGCTAATATATTGTGTACATTTTTCCTATACCCATCCCTACTTTTTGTAGCTATTTTTACTTCATCAAAAGTTTTAAAGTTGAATTTTCTATGATGCACACATATGCACATGAGTGCACCCACTAGGATCCATTCACCTACCTGTGAAGGAATATAAAAATATATATCATTTGAATGAAATTGTTAGAATACCATGGTAAGCTAAATGAGCCAGATGTAAGTATATAAGTAATCTATATTTAATTGCATATGTAGAATCTGGCATGCATGTGTCTGTGTGTGTATTCGTGCACGTGTGTGCATGTATTACATAAAAAATAGTAAGGACTATTGAAAAAAAATTATCCTAGTAAGCTTTTTGTCAATTTGGTATAAGCAAGGGTCATCTAGGGAGAAGAGGCTCGATTAAGGTAATAGCTGAATTAGATAGCCAGAGTTTGTGGATGCATTTTTTTTTGCTAAATGATTTATGAATTTTATTTGCTTAACTGAAAGTGGTTGGTGCCATGCCTTGGCAGGTGGTCCTGGGTGGTATAAGAAGCAGCTAAAATGACTCTTGGTGGCATCATTTTCTCAGAATTTTTCTTGTTGTACAGGAATCTTGCTTGCTTCCTATATTATAAACTCCCCCATATCATCCTATAATAAAACATTTTCTAAACTAAAAGAAGGAGAAGAAGAAGGAGGAGGAGGAGGAGGGGGAGGGGAAGGGGAAGGGGAAGAGGAAGGGGAAGAGGAAGAGGAAGAGGAAGAGGAAGAGGAAGCATAAGCAGCAGCCATGGGTAGCCAGCCAGCCTGCCTCCAATGTTTCTGCTTCAGTTCCTGCCTCCAGGTTCCTGCCTCAAGTTCCTGTTCTTATTCCCTCAATGAGACTGTGGTAAAGACATGTGAACTCACACACTCATTTTTCCCATGCTGCTTTTGTTTCTGATATTTTAGTTCCCAGTAGAAGCACACAATCATAAAGAAGGGTGAATAGAAAAGAACAAGGGAGAGTCATGAGGTACAGATACGAGTAAAGTATAAATATACAGCAAGCATAAAAATACCATAAATCATTATCTATGTATGTACCATGTATATACAAATCATATATTGTACACCTGTTAAAATATAATAAAGTGTTTCAAAATTAGCACTTCCCCCTAAACAAAATTCCAATACTGTTTGTCTGAATCATCATTTTAGCAATCCTCTTTTCTTTAGCCATTAGAATTTATTTACTTATTTATTATTTTGAAGTAGAGACCTACAATGTTACCCAGTTTCTTAGTGTGCTTAGAAATCACCTAACTTTCATTTCCTAACTTCATAAATTACAGGTGCTTGGCACCGCAAATTTTAAAAAATCATCACTTGGTTGACTGAAGACTAATATTTAGATTGTGTTATTTAATAGAGTTCCTAACTGGCCCCTGTACTATGGAGTAGGATTTTACATTTTTCTAGTTATTCATGCATGGTCCCTTTGTTTGAAAAAGAGAACTGGATATTTAATATTATACTCAGACCAGTAAAACATGTATTCAAAATCTCTGATCTAGAAAATTTACATAATAAATTACACATGGTATTAAATACAAAAATAACTGAGTTGAAGAAGTTAAGTGTATTTTTAAAATGTACCAAATAAAAAGTGTCTAAGCATAGAAGAAAGAAGTGTCATGGTAAGACTGTGAAGTCAGATTCAGTGCACTCCCTAGTGAGGTGGCAGATGGAAGAAGGGCAGGGCCATATTCCTAAGCTATGCCTAAAGGCTGTGCAAGCAGAATTGTATTCCTAGGGTTATTCCTAGGTGGTATAGGATCAGCCATTTCCCACATCAACACAATTTCCCTTCTGATATTTGCTGTTAATTTTTAGCTGTCTTCAGACCCCGAAGATTCACTGACCTTTCCCTATGAAATCCCCACTCACATCTGAGATAACTGTCTAACAGTTAAATAGCTTTTGTGAAGAAGGGGTTCCATATGTGTGTGTGCATGTGTGTGTGTGTAGACATATGACAAAAAAAAATATGACAAAATTATATGACACTTTAAAAAATGTCTTCCAATTGTTTTTAGGCTTTAATAAAGACTTGGCTACGAATACAATTCCCAAATAGCAGCTTACCTTCATCACTTGTGGTATGATTCTGTAAATTTTCATCAATAAATGATGCTTGTAGAAGCATCAGCAAAGCTTTGCATTTAGCATGAATAAATTATTCGCTATTTCTTCTTTGCACCTGAAGTTTAGGTTATCTTTTGAAATCAAGACAGTAGCTGAGGGATATTGTGTTTATAAATTGCCCTTCATTGCTTTTTCCTATGTAATTGTGTTTTTTTTTTTTTTTTTTTTTTTTTTTTTACCTATAATGTCAGTCCCTCCACCACTGCTTATTTTAATGTCTTCTCAGGCTCATTATTAACCCCATAACTTCAGAACGGTAATTATGTCTTACTTATATTATGGCCCTTATTAAAATTAAAAGATAAAAAAAGACAAGGCTCGGCCCATTTGCCACCTGGACCAGCAGTTATGGCCTAGTGTGAAGGAGATCTGAGCAGCCAGGGAGCAGAGAGAATTCTGCCAAGTTTTCACGAAAAGCACGCCCCTGCCCTGCCTGATCTAGTGACCAGGAACCCAGCATTAGGACCTCTGTTCCCACCCAGGGGCTTTGGGGCACAGAACAGGGCTCAGCATACATTGGCAACTTGACAGCACAGCTAAAAGCTCTAGAACAAAAGGAAGTAGATACACCCATGAGGAGTAGAGGGCAAGAAATCATCAAACATAGGGCAGAAATAGACCAAATAGAAACAAAAAGTACCATGGAAAGAATCAACAAAACCAAGAATTGGTTCTTTGGGAAAATCAACAAGATTGATAAACCCCTAGCCAGACTAACTAGAGGGCAAAGAGAGAGTATACAAATTAACAAAATCAGAAAGGAAAGTGGAGACAAAACAACTGAAACTGAGGAAATTCAAAAAATCATCAGATCCTACTACAAAAGCCTATACTCCACAAAGTTAGAAAATCTCAAGGAAATAGATGAATTCCTAGAAAGATACAAGATCCTAAAGTTCAACCAGGAACAGGTAAACCATCTAAATAATCCCATAACACATAAAGAAATAGAAGAAGCCATCAAAAGACTCCCAACTAAAAAAAGCCCAGGTCCAGATGGGTTCAGTCTAGAATTTTTTCAGACATTTATTGTGGACATAGCACCAATACTCTCCAAACTATTCCACAAGATAGAATCAGATGGAATACTACCTTACTCATTTTTTGAGGCAAAAATAACCCTCGTACCTAAACCACACAAAGACCCTACAAGGAAAGAGAACTTCAGACCAATCTCACTATGAACATTGATGCAAAAATACTCGACAAAATCCTTGCAAACTGAATCCAAGAACACATTAAAATGATCATTAAACATGACCAAGTAGGCTTCATCCTTGGGGTGGAGGCATGGTTTAATATAAGGAAATTCATCAATGTAATCCACCATATAAACAAACACAAAGAACAAAATCACATGGTCATCTCACTAGATGCTGAGAAAGCATTTGAACAAATTCAACAACCCTTCATGTTAAAAGTCTTGGAAAGAACAGGAATCCAAGGTCCATAAATAAACATAATAAAAGCAATATACAGAAAACCAACAGCCAACATCAAACATAACAGTGGTAAAGTTGAAGCAATCCCTCTAAAATCACGTACTCGACAAGGCTGCCCACTCTCCCTCTACCTATTCAACATAGTACTGGAAGCCCTGGCCAGAGAAATTAGACAGCAAAAGGAGATCAAGGGGATACAAATTGGAAAGGAAGAGATAAAAACATCATTCTTTGCAGATGACATGATAGTGTACTTAAGTGACCCCACAAATTCCACCAGAGAACTCCTACAGCTGATAAACAAGTTCAGCAACATGGCTAGATATAAAATTAACTCAAACAAATCAGTAGCCTTCCTATATTCAAAGGACAAACGTGTGGAGAAAGAAATAAGGGAAAAGATACCCTTCACAATAGTCACAAAAACTATGAAATACCTTGGTGTGACTCTAACTAAGCAAGTGAAGGTTCTGTATGACAAGATCTTCAAACCTCTAAAGAAGGAAATCGAGGAAGATCTCAGAAAAGGAAAGATCTTCCATGCTCATGGATTGGAAGGATCAACACCTTAAAAATGTCCATCCTACCAATGCAATCTACAGATTCAATGCAATCCCCATCAAAATTCTAACCCAGTTCTTTATTGAGTTGGAAAGATCAATGTGCAATTTCATCTGGAATATCAAACGACCTAATAGCAAAATCCATCCTCAACAACAAGAAAACATCTGCGGGAATCATTATCCCTGACCTCAAGCTATATTACAAGGCAATTGTGCTGAAAATTGCATGGTACTGGTGCAGATAGGCATGTGGATCAATGGAATAGAATAGAAGATCCAGAAATTAGATAGATAGATAGATAGATAGATAGATAGATAGATAGATAGATAGATACATACATACATACATACATACATACATACATACATACATACATACATAGATTAGATACATAGATACATAGATTCATAGATAGATATAGATATATAGATAGATATAGATATATATCTCTCTCACACACACAGTGAGAGAGAGAGAGAGAGAGAGAGAGAGAGAGAGAGAGAGAGAGAGAGAGAGAGAGAGAGAGAATAAAACCCCACAAATACATGGTATGCACTCACTGATAAATAGCTATAAGCCCCAAAGCTCAGATTATCCAATATACAGTATACAGACCACATGAAACTCAAGAAGAAGGAAGACCAAAGAGGGGATGCTTCAGTCGTTCTTAAATAGAGTAACACAGTATTCACAGGAGAGAATATAGAGGCAAAGTTTGTAGCAGAGACTGAACCAAGTTCATACAGACACTGCCCCACCTGAAGATCCACCCCACATACAGCTACCAAACCCATACAATATTGCTGATGCTTATAAATACATGCTGACAGAAGCCTGTTATAATTGCTCCCTGAGAGGCTCTTCCAGATCATGACAAATGCAGAGGCAGATGCTCACAGCCAACCATTGAACTGAGAACAGGCTCTCCAGTGGAGGAGTTAGTGAAAGGTTTGAAGAAGCTGAAGTGGCTTGCAACCCCATAAGAACAATACCAACCAAACAGAGCACCAGGGAGTAAACCACTGTCCATGGAGTAAAAATGGGCAGATCCATGACTCCAGCTTTGTACGTAGCAGAGGATAGCCTTGATGGACATCAATGGGAAGAGATGTTCTTTTCCTGCCAAGGCTCTATGCCCCAGTGTAAGAGAATGTCAGTTCATGGAAAAAGGAGGGGTTGGGAGGGTAGGGGGTGACTTCATAGAAGCAGGGAAAGGGTGTATGAGATAGGGAATTTAAAAGGGGAAGTCAGGATAGTGGATTACATTGAAATGTCAATAAAATATATTCAATAAAGTAAAATGAAAGAAAAATAACTTTTACCATAACATATAGTGTGCTACAAAATAGTCAGAGTTCTGCAAAACAGTCCTTCACAGGATCACAGCAGGAACAAGTCTATCCATTCATGAAGTTTTCAACATTTGCTAAGTTTTTTTCAAACATACCTGAAGAACAAATAAATACAAAGTATATATTATATTCTATTTATATATTATATTTATCTAATTATATTTAATATATATTCTATATACTCTTACAAAACTGGTTTATTTGCTTATGAATATTAGCAGCTTTATTCTGTTACAATGATGGATATAATTAAAAAATATTCTTTGTTTAATATACTCATTGGATTTGATATACTACACATTCCAAAGATAGAGTCATAAATAATGACAGATATTCAGACAAAAGTGTAAGCAAAATAACTTCTTCCACATTTATGGGAAAGATTTTCAGAACAGAAGCAGCTCCATTATTCTCAAGCAGGAGTTACCATGGAAACTTTCTTAGTACTTACATGTCATAGACCATTACCTTAGCAATCAAGGATTGATTACGCATCTGGAAAGAAAGACAGGGAAGATAACAATAGTTCCTAACCTGGTTCCTGCCTGGATCTTGTTAGCACTGCCATTCTTATGCTAAGTAAAGACAGTATTCTGTTCCCTCTTGATGTTAGCTGTACTATTAATAATATAAAGTTTCTCAAAGTGAACATGATGTAAGTAAAAATTTAAATACAAATAGTAAAACTTCGTTTTTCCAAAAGTAGTAGCCATGTCATCTGTGGAAGACAAGACCAAAAACTACCAAAGGAAGACAAAAATTGCAGTCAATGGGGTACTCATATCATAAAACAGAAGGCAGAACTATTCAGTCCAGGAAGTTGTGGAATGAAAGAATAGGAAAAGAATGGTCAGGAAGATACACTCAACTATGAATAGATATTCTTTACTCCATATTGTTTTCATGGGAAAGGGTAAACATGTGTCAATTTTTTCAATAATTTATTTATTGTTATCAACTTTACATTTTAATCATAGCTTCTCTCTCTCCTCTCCTCCCAGTGCATACAAATCTCTCCTGCTATTGCCTCATCCCTTAAGTCCATCATCTTTTAACAGCACCAAAAGTTGTGATTAAAACATTAACTGTATGAGCCATTCAGATGAAAACATTACAGAAAATTTATGATGAACTTCTTCTAACTTCCCACTGCTCATAGCCATCTCATGGTACAGCACACATTTGTCTATCAAGAGTCACCCTTGTTAATATATGTAACATTATTAATTAATAAGAATCAAAGTTTAGAGTTTCTTGTTGAGACTCTTGACTCATAGCTGTAATTCTCTAAATATATATATTTATATAAATATATATATATATATAAATAAACAAATGCTGTTCAAAACTCAACAAGGCAAATTACAAGTTCCTACATAACTCTATGCAAGAATTTTTGTTTAATCAGTATCTGCATGTGACCTCCAAATGATTGGACACTCCTGATTCTATAATCTCAACTGCAGAAGCTTACATAGTTTCTCTCTTAGATGGTACGACACTACTGCCTCTAGTATCTCAATTGTGGAAGCCTTCATGGTTTTTCTCTTAGATTAAACTCCATTGAGCATCCTGGTTTTTAAAACTTCCACAAAATTCCCATTAAGCTTGACTTATACCATTTCAGATTTTCTTTGGAGTGTTTCTCTAAATGTTTCTAAACTACTAATACTAGCAACCATTTTCAATAGCTCTATATTACATTATCATCCTATATTTCATTGACCAAAGACTGGTTGCCAATATTGAATTTAGGGCAAATTTTCATCATTTAATTAAAATATCCAAGAGCTATCAACCTGAGAGAGAATGGGTTTTTATACCAGATCAACAGGTTCCTTAAATATGTGGCAAATAGCATATCACTTAAGAAAGAAGATGAAGTAGATATTCTCACCTCACATCAGTGGAGAGGAATGCTCTGGACATGAGATATTCTCTACAGAGTCACTTCTTCTTAAGACCTACTTGCCCCAGGTAGGTTTTTCTTCTTATCATACATTTAACTAGGAGAGGCTAGATGAGTCAATATTTTTATCCACTTATGAGATTAATATTTTCTAGGTCACAGCTCCAGTATAAAGCACAAACAGTTGTGAACCAAGTTTTTAAATGTACACCAAGTTTTTAATCCTATACATTTTGGGATTTTTTTTTCTTTTTGTGAAACAGCATATCTCCTTATATTTCAGGTTCTTTTCATTTGAGCAAACTTGAATATATTTAGATACAGATGTTTAAGTGTTAGTCTTTTTGAATCTTATTTAAGATTGTGATGTATATTTCTGTCATTAAGTTTATTCTTCTTTTCTTCTATGTCTCATATACTCTTATCTTAAACCCTGTTTATTTTTTTCTTTTAAATTAGATATATTTTATTTACATTTTAAATGTTATCTCCTTTCCAGATTTTTCTCTCCATAACTCCCCATCTCATCCCCCTCACCCTGCTTCTATGAGGGTTCTCCTCTACCCACCTACTCACCCAAGCACCTCCTCCAGCCTTCTTGCCCTGACATTCCCCTACATTGGAGCATTGAGTCTTGGAATGACTTGAAAGGACAACTCAACAATTGATGCCAAACAAGACCATCCTGTTCTATAGAAGTACAATATTTGCTTCTTAAAACTCGTGTTTGTTTCTACTAAATGTATTCAATATTTCACTTATTTTCTTAAACACGTGAAATATAAATATGATGAATATATTAATAACCTTGACTAACATTCTGTTTTCTGTGTAGTGTATTCCTGGATCCATCTTAGTGAATATAGGTCATAAATTTCCCATCTCTGTATACTTTCACTACTTTATTCTATATTAAGCATTTCTCCTCTTATTTTATTGGATAATTGAGTTTTTAATAAACATATTATAGACATTTTCTTTCCTTCTGCAATATAATCAAGACATTTATTTTTACTCTTCTACTTTGGGCTTTGAATGTGTTAAAAATTAACAATGTTTCATCTATTCTAGGGTAGTAGCTATTTTCCCTTCCCGCTTTATGTAAAATGGTTTTTATATGCCAATTAATATCCAGTGTCTGTAATTTTCGTTTTTTAAATGAAAAACTTTATTTTAAAAAACAAAGATAAATGTACAGATTTTAAGCATTTTTGCATAAAAGTATGCGAATACATTTTTGTAAGTACTTGGTTTTTTAAAAGGCTGGATAGTGTGCATTAAGATATTACATGCACAAAATACATGTCAAAGAGCTGATAAACAAGTTCAGCAAGGTAGCTGGATATAGTATTAACTCAACCAAATCAGTAGCCTTCCTCTACTTAAAGGACAAACATGTGGAGAAAGAAATTAGAAAAAAGATACCCTTCACAATATTCAGAAACAATATGAAATGCCTTGGTGTGAATCTAATAAGCAAGGGAAGGACCTGTATGACAAGAACTTCAAACCTCTAAAGAAGGAAATCAAGGAAGATCTCAGAAAATGGAAATATCTCCCATGCTCATAAATTGGAAGGATCAACATTGTAAAAATGGCCATCTTACCAAAATCAATCTACAGATTCAATGCGATCCCTATCAAAATTCCAACCCAATTCTTCATAAAGTTGGAAAGAGCAATGTGCAATTACATCTGGAATAACAAAAGACCTAGAATAGCGAAAACAACAAAAAAACATCTGCATGATACATTACATTATCCCTGACCTCAAGCTATATTGCAAGACAATTGTCCTAAAATCTGCAAGGTACTGGTAAAGAGATAGGTATGTAAATCAATGGAATAGAATAGAAGATCCAGAAATGATCCCTCACATATATGGTCACTTAATTTTTTTTAACAACTTTATTTTACAAAACAAAGATAAATGTACAGATTTTAAACATTTTTGCATAAATTTATACAATACATTTTTGTGCGTACTTTTTTTTTCTAAAGGTTTGATAGTGTGATAAAGATCCCACCAGTAACAATGAGCATAAAGTACATGTAAAACAAGATGCAACCTGGAAATAGCCAAAGTTTTCTCGGTGTGTAAAGTTTTTTTTTTTTTTTTTTTTTTTTTTTTACAACGTGCAGACAGTACACGTAATACAGGGTACAACCCGGAATTTGTCAATGTGTTCTTAGTGGGTAAGGATTGAGCATGACTATTTTTTTCTTTTGTTTTGTTTTGTTTTCTTTATTTCTTGGACTTCATGGTCACTTAATTCTTGACAAAAAAGCTGTAAACATTCAATGGAAAAAGGACAGCCTCTTTAACAAATGTTGTTGGTCCAACTGGCACTCAGTATGCAGAAGAATCAAAATAGACCCTTTCTTATCTCCTTGTATAAAGCTCAAGTGCATGTGGATCAAAGATATCCACATTAAACCAGGTACACTGAAATTATTAGAAGAGAAATAGGGAAAACCTTAGAACACATAGGCACAGGAGAATATTTCCTGAACAGAACACCAATGGCTTGTGCTCTAATGTCAAATATTCACAAATGAGACTAAATAGGACTTAATGAGATTGCAAAGTTTCTGTAAGGCTGAGGACACTGTCAAGAAAACAAAACAGTAGCTAACAGAGTGGGAAAAGATCTTTACCAACCCCACATTACATAGAGGCCTAATATCCAATGTATACAAAGAACTCAAAAATACTAGACACCAGAGAATCAAACAACTCTATCAAAAAATGGGGTACAGAGTTAAACAAAAAGTTCTCAATTGCAGAATATTGAATGGCTGAGAAACATCTAAGGAAGTGCTCAATATCCTTAGCCATCAGGGAAATGCAAATTAAAACAACCCTGAGATTACACCTCACACCAGTTAAGATATCAAAATTGTTAAGATAAAAATTTCAGTTGACAGCAGATCCTGGTGAGGATGGGGAGAAAGAGGAACAGTTCTTTACTATTGGTGGTGTTGTAAACTGGTACAGTCACTCTGGAAATCAGTCTGGTGATTCCTCAGAGAATTGAACACCTGAAGACCCAATTATTCCATTTCTGGGTATATACCCCAGAAAAGCTCCAACATACAACAAAGACACATGCATCACAATGTTCATAGCAGCCCTATTTAAAATAGCCAGAAGCTGTAAAGAACCCAGATGTCCTTCAGTAGATGAATGGATACAAAAATTGTGGTATATTTACACAATGGAGAACTACTCAGCTATCACAAACAATGACTTTATGAAATTCTTAAGAAAATGGATGCATCTAGAGAATATCATTCTGAGTGAGAACTCAGTCAGAAAAGAACAGACATTATATGCAATCACTGATAATTGGTTAGTAACTCCGAAAAACTCTGAACACCCCAGAAACAAATCACAGACTATATGAAGTTCAAGAAAAAAAAAGAAAAGAAAAGAAAAGAAGATGAAAAACCATTATGCAAACCAAGAAAACTTTGACCAATTCTAGGTTACATCTTGTTTTACATGTAATTTTCTTTTAAGTCAATAACAGATATTTTTTTTAGTCCCCACAGTTCAAAATTTTTTCTTCTTTTTGCTTTTGGGGTAATATATTTTACTAATATGTGATTGATATTATCTTATGTGTTATTATACAATATTCACATTCATCTGAGATCTCCAGAGTTCTCTTGGTTCGTAGCTCTCTTTTACCAACAGAGTGCTTTCTCAGCCCTATGGTTACTGGTTGCTTGACTCCTTAACTATCTGTAACTCTCAGAGCCCAGTCAGACCTATTTAATTTTCTGTAGCTAATCCTTTACTTTGAAGATATCTCTAGGAAGAATGGGCAACTTCAGAATTTATTTGATTCTCTTCTCTTAAGAGGTTTTATTGTATAATGCTTTGAACATTATATCTTCTTATTTTGTTAATTCCTTGAAATTTTAGGAAAGAAGGTAAACTGAATCCTACCTCTTTCTAAATTTGCTAATAATTTCTCAAAATAAATGTACTAATAAACTCATTTGTATGAAATTATGGAAGCATTTTATTAGTTTTATAATTATTAAATAATTTTTTACAACTTTATTTGAAAAATCAAAGATAAATGTACAGATTTTAAGCATTTTTGCATAAAAGTATATAATACATTTTTGTCAGTACTTGTTTTTTTTTTAAAGTTTGATAGTGTGATTAAGATCTTACTAGTTACAATGAGCATAAAGTACATGTAAAACAAGATGTAACCTGGAAATAGTCAAAGTTTTCTTGGTGTGTAAAGATTTTTTTTTTTTTTTTTTTTTTTTACAATGAGCAAACAGTACATGTAATACAGGGTGTAACCCGGAATTTGTCAATGTGTTCTTGGTGGGTAAGGATTGAACAAACCTTTTTTGTTGTTGTTGTTTGGTTTTGTTTTCTTTTTTTCTTGGACTTCAAATAGTCTGTGAGTTATTTCTGGGGCAGTGCAAGCCTCTGGGGTTAGCATCCCACTATCAGTGACGGCATATTATGTCTGTTCTTTTGTGACTGGGTTATCTTACTCAGGATATTCTCTAGATGCAGCCATTTTCTTAAGATTTTGGTTAAGTCATTATTTCTGGTAGCTGAGTAGTATTCCATTGTGTAAATGTACCACAATTTTTGTATTTATTTTTCTACTGAAGGACATCTGGGTTCTTTCCAGCTTCAGGCTATTATAAATAGAGCTGCTATGAACATTGTGGTGCATGTATCTTTGTTGTGTATTAAAGTGTCTCTGGGGTATATGCCCAGAAGTGGAATAGCTGGGTCTTCAGGTAGTGCTATGTCCAATTTTCTGAGGTGTCGCCAGACTGATTTCCAGAGTGGTTGTATCAGTTTACAACCCCACCAACAGTGGAGAAGTTTTCCTCTTTCTATGCAACCTGGCAGGATCTGTTGTCATCTGTGTTTTAGATCTTGGCCAATTTGACTGCTGTGAGGTGGAATCTCAGGGTTGTTTGATTTGCATTTCCCTGATGACTAAGGATGTTGAACACTTTCTCAGCTGTTTCTCAGCCATTTGATATTCCTCAATTGAGAACGTTTTGTTTTCTTGACAATATCCTTAGCCTTACAGAAACTTTACAATTTCATTAAGTCCCATTTGTTAATCTTTGACCTTAGAGCTTGAACCATTGGTGTTTTGTTCAGAAAATTTTCTCCCGTGCCTACATGTTCTTAGGTTTTTCCTACTTTCTCCTCTAATAGTTTCAGTATATCTGGTTAAATGTGGAGATCTTTAATCCACTTACACTTGAGCTTTGTACAGGGAGATAAGAAAGGGTCTATTTTCATTCTTCTGCATGCTGAGTGCCAGTTGGACCAGCCAAACACTCCAGAAAAAGAAGACACAGACTTAAAATCATACCTCAAGGTGCTAATATAGATCCTTAAACAAGAATTGGAGGAAAAGCAAAAAAAAAAAAAAGCTTTTAAAGAGGAAACAAGAAAAACACTCAAAGAACTCAAAGAACTAGAGGAAAACAGAACCAAAGAGATGAAGGAATGGAAGAGGGAATTTAAAACTGAAATTGACACAATAAATAAAACACTACAAGAGATAACCTTAGAGGTAGAAAACCTAAAAAAGAAATCAGGAGTCACAGAAGCAAGCATTTCCATTAGACTACAATAGATGGAAGAGAGAATCTCGGGGGCAGAAGACAACATTGTAAACATAGACAAAACAGCCAGAGAAGATGCAAAAAACATAAAGCTCCTAACCCAAAATGTCCAGGAAATCCAGGACACAATGAGAAGACAAAACCTAAGGATAATAGGAATAGAAGTGGGAGAGGAGTATCAACTAAGAGGCACAGTAAATTTCTTCAACAAATTTGTAGAAGAAAACTTCCCTACCCTTAATAATGAGATGACCACGAGTATAAAATAAGCAGTCAGAACTCCAAATAGGTTGGACCAGAAAAGAAATACCTCCCAACACATAATAGTCAAAACACCAAGTGCCCAAAGCAAAGAAAGAATACTAAAAGCAGTAAGGGAAAAAGGTCAGGTAACATATAAAGGCAGACTAATCAGAATCACACCCGATTTCTCAACAGAGACTATGAAAGCTAGAAGAGCCTGGACAGAAAACATGCAGACCCTAAGAGAGCACAAGTGCCAGCCCAAGCTGCTATACCCAGCAAAACTACCAATCACCATAGATGGAGAGATGAAGATATTTCAAGACAAATCTAAATTTACACAATATTTGATGACAAACCCAGCACTACAACGAATTATAGGTGGAAAACCCAATATAATGAGGGGAAATACATCTTAAATAAAACAAGAAAACTCCTAAGTAAGAAAACCAAAAGAAGAAAAAGACACAGACACAACTCAACCTACAAAAGCAATAATAGCAAAAAACAGAAACAACTATTCCTTGATATCTATTAACATAAATGGACTCAACTCTCCAATAAAGAGACATAGGCTATCAGACTGGATACATAAACAAAATCTAGCATTTTGCTGCATACAGGAAACTCATCTCAGAAACAAAGACAGACACTATCTCAGAGTAAAACGTTGGGAAAAAAAAACTTCCAAGCACACAGCCCCAAGAAGCAAGCTGAAGTGTCTATTCTAATATTGAATAAAGTAAATATCCAATTAAAAGTCATCAAAAAAAGATAAGGAAGGACACTTTTTACTCATTACCGGGGAAATCTTTCAGGAGGAACTCTCAATCCTTAACATATATGCTCTAAATAAAAATGCATCCACATTCACAAAAGAAACCCTACTGAAGCTCAAAAAATGCATTTCACCCCACACAATAATAGTGGGAGACTTTAACACCCCACTCTCACCAATGGACAGATCATGGAAACAGAAACTGAAAAAGGAAACTGTAAAACTAGCATAGACTTTGAACCAACTAAAATTAATAAATTTCTACAGAATATATCATCTTAAAGTAAAAGAATACACCTTCTTCTCATCACCCCATGGCACCTTCTCGAAAATTGACCACATAATTGGACACAGAACGAGCCTCCATCGATATAAGAAGATTGACATATTAAATAGTTTTGATATTGCTAACAATTCCAGAATTCATGATATGTGTGTGCATTTATACATTATGAAATATAGGCCTTTTGCTGATTTTTGTTTGTCCTTTAATTTTAATTCATTGAAAAACGTATTTTTGTCTCACTCCACTTTAATAAACTCACATGTAAAATATCATTCTCTTGCGTCACAAATGTATACTTTTCCCCCACGACTTTCTTCTTATAAACTTGTATTTTCTAATCTTTGGTAGCAGTGATTTGGGTTATGATTTTTTTTTTTTTGCTCAATTTAGATCCATTTTTTTCCTCTTTTAAAAACACATGCAAGAGGGTTGGGGTGATAGTTTAGGCTTTGAGAGCACAGGGTATTCTTCCAGAACAACCAGGTTTAATTCCTGGCACCTATACCTTGGCACAAAACTGTCTGATACTCTAGATTCAGAGGCATCTGATGCTCTCTTTGATCTTTTCAGGTCTCAGTCACATAAAATAAAATAATAAAAAATTTAAAAAGTTTTGTAAGTTCTGAGGTTCTGTTTCTCTTTTGTAAAGCTATTTTTGAAGCACTGTTATCCCTTAACAATTGTATATGTATTGCCTGGTTACTTAATAGTAATCAGTAGTATTTACTTCTCTTATTACTAATGAACCTTAAAGGAAACTCAAGTGCAAGTGGATCAAAGATGTTCAAATTAAACCAGGTACACTGAAACTACTAGTAGAGAAAGTAGGGAAAACCTTAGAACATATAGGCACAGGGGATAATTTCCTGAACAGAACACCAATGGCTTGTGCTCTAAGAACAAGAATCGAGAAATGAGACTTAATGAGATTGCAAAGTTTATGTAAGGCTAAGGACAATTTCAAAAAATCAGAATAGCAGCCAACAGATTGAGAAAATATCTTTATGAACCCCACATCTGATAGAGGTCTAATATCCAATATGTACAAAGAACTCAAGACGTTAGATGCCAAAGAATCAAACAGTCCTATGAAAAATGGTATACAGACCTAAACAAAAGATTCTCAATTGAGGAATATAGAATGGCTGAGAAGCATCTAAGGAAGTATTCCACATCACTAGTCATCAGGGAAATGCAAATCAAAACAACCCTAAGATTCATTCTCATATCAGTCAGAAGGGCTAAGATAAAATACTCAGATGACAGTAGATACTGGAGAGATGTGGAGAAAGAGGAACACTCCTTCAATGTTGGTGGGGTCATAATGTGACAAACCACGCTGGAAATCAGTCTAGTGGTTCCTTGGAAAATTTGACATAGTTTTACCTGAAGACCCGGGTTTCATTCCAGGCCATATACCCCAGAGATGCTTCAACATACAACAAGGACACATACACCACGATGTTCATAGCAGCCCTATTTATAATAGCCAGAAGTTCGAAAGAACCCAGATGTCCTTCATTAGATGAATGGATAGAAAAGTTTTGATATATTTACACAATGGAGTAAATTGTGTACTACTCAGCTATTAGAAACAATTAGTTTATGAAATTCCTAGGAAAATGGATGCATCTAGAATATCATCCTGAGTGAGGTAACCCCATCACAAAAGAACAGACATAATATGCAGTCACTGATAATTGGATCCTAGCCACAGAAAGCTCTGAATAACCTAGAAACAACTCTCAGGTCATATGAAGCTCAAAAAAAAAAAAAAAAAAAAAAAAAAAAAAAAAAAAAAAAAGCCAAAAACTGAAGGCCTCACTTAGTTCTTTTTAGGAAAAAATATCAGTGTATTGCAACCTCTCAAAGTACGGTACACCTAGACCTTAAATCATTAATAATTCAAGAGCTAAGAATAGAGCTTGTGGCAATTTTTGGTATTTAAAAATCATTAATTATTATGTTTAATATATACACACCAAGAAAACTTAGACTGTTTCTATGATACTTTCTATTCTTCATGTACTTTATTCTTATGATAACTAGTCAGATTTCAGTGCATACTATCAAGCCTTTAATAGCATTATGTACTGACAACAATATATCCATATAGTTTTATGTCAAAATGTTTTTAAAAAATCTATAAATCTTTCTCTCTTTTTAAAATAAAGTTATAAGAAAAAAATAAAATAAAAATGGGGTACAAAGCTAAATAAATTATTCTCAACTGAGGAATACCAAATGGCTGAGAAGCAGCTAAAGAAATGTTGAACATACTTAGTCATCAGGAAAATGCAAAGGTACAGCAGTTAGAGGAGGCCCTATGGAACAGTTTCTTTTCTTATCATCTAGTCACAGGTAAAGTATAAAAAGGTAACTATAAATATGCTTTCCACAAAACAGATTACTACTTTATTTTCTAGAGTCAATTTTTTGTTACTTTTCTTGTTTAAGACTTTTTCCCCTTAGGTATTAATTAATTTTAAATTTTAAGAGGAATAAGCTCAAAATAAGCTTGTGGGCCACGAATGGCTAAAAATATTGCTCAATGTTACCGTGAAATCCAAGAAGTAACATTATAAACATCATTCCTTCTGATGCCTGTTGAAGAATCCCTAGGTATCAGTGAATGGGAGCTAAGGTAAACTACAAACATTGGAAGTAATAATTGATAATTTCAAAATCAATTAAATATTGGAAATATAATGCTACAGAAAATAATTTGTACAAGTTTTTTTTCCTGTGAATCTTGGTAAAACAATTAAAAGAAAAATAAAAACAAAAGAAAACAACTACGGACAGAAAAGTCCATTAAGACACTTTAACAGTGAGATGAATTTTAATGGTAATGTTGGAACTAATAGCAAATATGAAGCAAAAATTTTATCTGGGAATAGGATGGAAAATAACAATTGTCTAAGTGCTTTTTCTTTCTTTGAGTGGAAAATTATTATCCTTATATTTTAAGCTTCATACTAAAGTAAACAAGTTCTGAGATGGGCTTCAAGAGCACATTTCCTTCCATTTGTACCAGAATAAAATAAAAATTTTTCATTTAATTTTCTTTATATGCATGTGTAATACACTAATGTCCTTTGCTCCTCCCCTGGCTCTTGCTCTGCACATCTTGTATGGATTAAATGATATTGAAACTCTGTTTTTAACCCTGACTTGCAGAATAGACATTTGATAGCCCATTCTATATTTATGAAACAGAAGAATACCCGACTTCCTTCCCCCCCTATAAATTTCACATTATCGTTCATTTAACTTAACCATTACATCCTTTCTCAGAGGTTCAGAGTGCTGATATAACCTTCCTTTCTAGAATAAAAAGAAAGGGACATGAAAACGAGAGACAAACATTAGTAGGCTTGATAAAGTTCATACAAATGAAGTAAAACATACTGGGATTTAAAATATTGTCTTAGCAAGTCAGTGGTTATTTTACATAAATGGTGAGATCACTGCAGTGAGTAATGCTTGTGGAACTTTTTTTTGTAGAAATAAATTTAATAGAAACGCAACTCACTACCATGAAAGGAATAGACAAAGTAATAAAGTAGTAAATTTTTCTCACAAATTTCATTGAATACTAATACTCTGCTGTTAACAAATTTGGGGTATGCTTTTAGTTAAGACCTAATCTAGTTACGAAGTCACAAATGCTCATGGCTTAGCTTGGAGCAGTGATGTGGGGAAACCGAGGCACCCCATGTGTTCTTGATAGTTTTTATAGAACCTAGGAAAGCTGTTTTTTGCCAGTTTGGTTTCATTTATTGTGTGTCTATATGACAGCATCCCAGGCCTTCACCTCTTAGAGGGTATATAATGATGAATGTTTATGTTATTTTACCTGTGATGTGATCCAATGAAAGGGATTACACTTGAACATTTATACTGATCAAATGTCTTGTTTTTTCTTTACTTTGTATTTATGAATTTTCTTCTCCTCAGCCCATATAGCTAGATAAAAAAAAAATATGATTTGATTTTAATGTACAGAAGTCTTATCTACGCTTCAGGTTTTTCAAGTACAGTTGCTAAGAATTGTACAAAAGATAGTCTCACTGGCTTTCCAATATTTGGGCCATGTTGAGAAAGTTTCTAATATCCTGTGGCAGTTAGTGGGGTTGAGATAAAGAGACTCTATAATAAGTGCCACCCTTGTGCCTACAGTGAAGACTAACAAAGGCTTACATTATTGGTTTTCTTTCTTTCTTCCTTGGTTTCTTTTTTGTTTTTGTTTTTGTTTTTTAAATTGAACAACTTTATTTTAAAAAGGAAAGATAAATATACAGATTTTAAGCATTTTGCATAAAAGCATACGAATGCATTTTTGTCAGTACTTGGATTTTTTTTAAAGATTTAATAGTGTGCATTAAGATCTTACAAGGTACAATGAGCATAAAGTACAAGCAAAACAAGATGTAACCTGGAATAAGTCAAAGGTTTCTTGGTGTGTAAAGATTAAGCATAAAGGTTTTTCATTTATTTTTTTTCTTTGTTTTTTTGTGAACATCATATAGTCTGTGAGTTGTTTCTGGGGTGTTCACAGCTTTCTGGAGTTAATAGCAAATTATTACTGACTATATACTATGTCTGTTCTTTTGTGACTGGGTTACCTCACTCACGATGATATTCTCTAGATGCATCCATTTTCTTAAGATTTTCATAAAGTGATTTTTTCTGATAGCTGAGCAGTACTCCATTGTGTAAATAAACCACAAATTTTTTATCCACTCATCTACTGAAGGACATCTGGGTTCTTTCCAGGTTCTGGCTATTATAAATAGGGCTACTATGAACATTGTGGTGTATGTGTCTTTGTTATATGTTGTTGCTTCTCTGGGGTAAATGCCCAGAAGTAGAATAATTGCCCAGATGTCATCATATAGTACTATGTCCAATTTTCGGAGGAATTGCCAGACTAATTTACAGATTGGTTGTACCAGTTTACAATCCCACCAAAAGTGGAAAAGTGTTCCTCTTTCTTCACATCCTCAACAGCATCTGCTGTCATCTGAATTTTTTATCTTAACCATTCTGACTGGTGTGAGGTGGAATCTCAGGGTTGTTTTGATTTGCATTTCCATAATGGCTAATAATGTTGAGCACTTCCTTAGATGCTTCTCAGTCATTCGATATTCCGCAATTGAGAATGTTTTGTTTAGCTCTATACCCCACTTTTTAATAGGGTTGTTTGATTCTCTGGTGTCTAGCTTCATGAGTTCTTTGTATATCTTGGATATTAGGCCTCTATCTGATGTGGGGTTGGTAAAGATCTTTTCCCAATCTGTTGGCTGCTGTTTTGTTTTCTTGACAGTGTCCTTAGCCTTAAAGAAACTTTGCAATCTCATTAAGTCCCAATTGTTAATCTTTGACCTTAGAGCTTGAGCCATTGGTGTTTTGTTCAGAAAATTTTCTCCTGTGGCTATGTGTTCTAAGGTTTCCCCTACTTTCTCATCTAAGAGTTTCAGTGTACCTGGTTTAATGTGGAGATCTTTGAACCACTTGCAATTGAGTTTTGTACAAGAAAATAAGTTGGAGTCATTATTATGCACACTGAATGATAGTTGAACCACCACTATTTGTTGAAGAGGCTGTTCTTTTTCCATTGAATGTTTATAGCTCCTTTGTCAAAAATCAAGTAACCATATATGTGAGGGCTCATTTCTGGAACTTCTATTCTATTCCATTTAACAAGGTGCCTATCTCTGTACCAGTAACATGCCGTTTTTAGGACAATTGCCTCATAACATAGCTTGAGATCAGGGATTGTGATTCCCACAAATGTTTTCTTGTTGTTGAGGATGGATTTCGCTATTCTAGGTCTTATGTTATACCTGATGAAGTTGCACAATGTTCTTTCCAACTCTATGAAGTAATGGGTTGAAATTTTGATGGGGATTGCATTGAATCTGTAGATTGCTTTTGGTAAGATGGCCATTTTTACAATGTTGATTCTTCCAATCCATGAGCATGGGAGATCTTTCCATTTTCTGAGATCTTTCTCCATTTCCTTCTTTAGAGGTTTGAAGGTCTTGTCATACAGGTCCTTCACTTGCTTAGTTAGATTCACACCAAGGTATTCCATATTGTTTGTGACTATTCTGAAGAGTATCTTTTTTCTAATTTCTTTCTCCACGTTTTTGTGTTTTAAGTAGAGGAAGGCTACTTGAGTTAATATTATATCCAGTCATATTGCTAAACTAGTTTATCAGCTGTAGAAGTTCTCTGGTGGAATTTTTGAGGTCATGTAAGTACACTATTATGTCATCTGCATACAGTGTTGGTTTTACTTCTTCTTTTCCAATTTGTATCCCTTTAATTTCCTTTTGCTGTCTAATTGCTCCAGCGAGGATTTCCATTACTATGTTGAATAGGTAGGGGGGCCGTGGGCAGTCTTGTAGAGTCCCTGATTTTAGTGGGATTGCTTCAAGTTTCTCACCATTAAGTTTGATGTTGGTTATTGGTTTGCTGTATATTGCTTTTATTATGTTTAGGTATTGGCCTTAGATTCTTGTGTTTTCTAAGACTTTTAACATGAAGTCTTGTTGAATTTTGTCAAATGATTTCTCAGCATATAGTGAGATGACCGTGTGGTTTCTTTCTTTGAGTTTGTTTACATGGTGGATTACGTTGCTAGATTTTCGTACATTGAACCATCCCTGCATCCCAGGGATAAAGCCTACTTGATCATGATGAATGAACGTTTTGATGTGTTCTTGGATTAGGTTTGCAATAATTTTGTTGAATATTTGTCATCAGTGTTCATAAGTGACATTGGTCTGAAGTTCTCTTTTCTTGTAGGGTGTTTGTGTGGTTTAGCAAAGAGGGTTATTGTGGCCCAAAAAATGAGTTAGATAGTTATCCATCAGATTCTATTTTGTAAATAGTTTGGAGAGTATTGGTATTAGTTCATCAATAAATGCCTGATGAATTTCTGCACTGAACCCATCTGGAACTGGGTTTTTTTTTTTTTTTTTTTTTTTTTTTTTTTTTTTTTTTGGTTGGTTGGTTGGTAGGCTTTTGATGACTGCTTCTATTTTGTTAGGTGTTATGGGATTATTTAGATGGTTTACCTGGTTCTCGTTTAACTTATTATCTGGTATCTCTCCAGGAATTCATCCATTTCCTCCACATTTTCCAGCTTTTTGCGTATAGGCTTTTGTAGTAGAATCTGTTGATTTGCTGAATTCTCTCAGTTTCAGTTATTATGTCTCCACTTTCATTTCTGATTTTTTTAAATTTAAATTCTCTCTCTTTGCCCTCTAGTTAATCTGGCTAAGGGTTTATTAATCTTGTTAATTTTCTCAAAGAACCATCTCTTGGCTTTGTTGAAACTTTGAATGGTTCTTTTTGTTTCTATTTTGTCAATTTCTGCTCTGAGTTTGATTATTTCTTGCCATCTACTCTTCTTGGGTGTATCTGCTTACTTTTGTTCTAGAGTTTCAACTGTGCTGTCATGTTGCTAGTGTACACTTTCTCCAGTTTCTTTTTGGAAGCACACAGAGCTATAAGTTTTTCTCTCAGTACTGCTTTCATTGCATTCCATATGTTTGCGTGTGTTGTGTTTTCATTAAATTCTAGAAAATTCTTAATTTCTTCTTTTATTTATTGTTTGACCCTGCTATCATTTAATAGAATATTGTTTAGTTTCTATGTGTATATGGGCTTTTTGTTGTCTTTGTTGTTATTGAAGACCAGCCTTAGACCATGGTGATCTGAGAAAATGCATGGGAGTATTTCAATCTTCTTACATCTATTGATGCTTGTTTTGTGACTGATTATATGGTCAATTCTGGAAAAGGTGATGTGAGATGTTGAGAAGAAGTTGTATTCTTTTTTTTTAGAATGATATGTTCTCTAGATATCTTTTAATTCCAATTGGTTCATAACCTCTGCTAGTTTATTTTGTCCTTGTTCAGTTTCTGTTTGCATGATCTGTCCTTTGGTGAGAGTGGGGTGTCGAGGTCTCTCCCTGTTAGTGTGTGGGGTGCAATGTATTTTTGAGCTTAATTCTTTTATGAATATGGGTTCTCTTTTTTGGACCATATATGTTAAGGACTGAGTGTTCCTCCTGATAATTTCTCTCTGTAATGATTAAAAAGTGTCCTTCCTTATCTTTTTGGATAATGGTTGAAAATCTGCTATTATTGATATTAGAATGGCCACTCTGGCTTGCTTCTTGGGGCCATTTGCTTGGAAGGTTTATTTTCCCCAACCTTTTACTCTAAGATAGTGGCTGTCTTTGTCTCTGAGATGAGTTTCTGTATGCAGCAAAATGGTGGGTTTGTTTATGTATTCAGTCTGATCGCCTATATCTTTTAATTGAAGAATTGAGTCCATTTATGTTAACAGATATTAAGGAATATTGGTTACTGTTTCATGCTATTTTTTCTTTTGAAGGTAAAATTGTGTCTGTATATCTTTCTTTTTAGGTTTTCTTGCTTAGGTATTTCCTTCTTTTTACTAGGATGTAGTTTCCATCCTTGTATTTGGTTTTTCACCTATAATTCGTTTTAGTGCTGGTTTTGTGGTGAGATATCATGTAAATTTTATTTTGCCTTGAAATATCTTCATCTCTCCATCTATGGTGATTGATAGTTTTGCTGGTTATATCAGCTTGGTCTGACACTTGTGTTCTCTTGGGGTCTGCATGATGTCTGTCCAGAATCTTCTAGCTTTTATACTCTCTGTTGAGAAATCAGGTATGATTTCTATTGGTCTGCCTTTATATGTTATATGACCTTTTTCCCTTACTGATTTTAGTATTCTTTCTTTGCTTTGGGCTCTTGGCATTTTGACTATTAAGTGTCGGGAGGAATTTCTTTTCTGGTTCACTCTATTTGGAATTCTGTAGGCTTCTTTTATGCTCATTCTTAAAGGTAGGGAAGTTTTCTTCTATGATTTTGTTGATGATATTTACCATGCCTCTTAGTTGATATAGCCTTCTAAAGGGACACTTTGTAAGGCTCTAGTGTGTCAGTTTTTGACATGGAATTCAGGTGGAAGAGTAGACAACTGGAGCACTTCTTTCCTTTTCATGGGCCTAAAGTGATAGTCAAAAGAAATATCTGATATTTTCTCTGGATTCGGGCATTTCACTGACAAATAGTTGCCTTTGCAAAATAAATGCTAATAAAAGATGTCCCCCAATGGTTTTCTCTCTGTCCAAAAACGAATGTTTTTCTATATGTATATATGTGTGGAGGCCAATTGAAATGGAGAATAAATTTGGAAAAGATTAATATTGAATTACAATAAGGTCTTTTATTCTGGCTTTATATTTTTCTATTTTGCATATATGGTATTTTAATACAAAAAATGGTATATGATTTTAAAATTTTGCCTTTCTATTTTGATATAATACAAGTCTATCGATATCTTTTATAGTAGTTTTGTCATCCAAAGGTATAGCTCAATAATGTGATAACAGAACAAACAGATATAAAGAATATCAGAAATAAAATAAGGTCACCTGTTTTCAAAGTTGTCGTAATCTTCTCTATAGAATGTCTAAAAGAATAATTTAAAGAAAACCTACAGCTAAGTGATTATAACAGTTTTACAGGGTGCAGTTTTCAAATATGTAAGTTGGTTTGAGTTTATCAATAATAAACAGGGAAATTTCATATTGGAAAACCATGTTATTATATCTGCACTACCCAGAAAGTTAATACTTAGAGGCAGTTGTCAACTGAACTGCATATTGAGTCTGCTGAAATGTAATCTGCTGAGCATTCCTATGAGGAATTTTCTTGATTATTTAAAGCCTAACAGCCTACATAAAATGTGCATGATGCCTTCTGTTGCCAGCCAGATAAAACATGAAAAAAGGAAATAAATTTGTTTTTTTTTTTTTTTTTGACTGCTTCCCCTCATTCTTGATGGCAAGTCCATAAAGCCTTTTCTGAGAAATTCTTTCAGATATTAGAGCCAATGTTTCTTAGCTTCTAATGCACACAGAAGAGCAACAGCTTTTCTGGAGGCCTCCACGACTTTAGCACAGTTATTATCAGACCAGGACTGCAGATATAATCAGCCTGTTGGAAACAAGAACTACTAGATATTTGTCTCTGGTTTGAGATGGCTATTGATGGCTACATATACTAGAGCCTTTAGGACAATATAGAAAATCATACAGAAGCATACACCACACATGAATATATTATATATGTGTGTGTGCATGCATTTGAATCAATATGTTATATAATATATAATTCTATCAGAGAATTCTGTTGCTTCGGAGAACTCTAATAAGGAAATGTAAATCTATACAACATCCCAAGTACAACAGTACAAATTTGAATAAATAACTACATGCTCTATGACCATGAAGTAGAAAATGAATATAGCCTGATTAACATCATTTTCCAATTTGTTTATTATTTCTAGACTAATTACTGAAGGTTAACAACAGATGCAGAAGACTTTTGTTTTAAACATACTGAGCATGTAGGAAATAATCCGTGTGCTATCAGTAGTAGACTAGAACTTCAGAAGAATGTAAGAGAAAGGAGGACCCAAAAACAATGCCATAAGCTATCAGTCAATTTTTAGCAAGCAAAAAAAGGTAATGGTGTCAAAAATAATTGGCATATACATTAATACAATAGTTATCTAGACATTGTATTTAGTTGCAATATAATTCTCACATATATATATATATATATATATATATATATATATATATATATATATATATATATATAAAATAGCATATGCACACATAAAAACACATACTCATACATATATATGATATGTGTGTGTTGTTCCAGAAGCAGATTATCTCACACTGAACAATGTAGATGTGCTCATTACTGAAGTCAGATCTCTTTCTGCTGATTTTAATTATCATCTCAAAAGATGATTTTTCTTAATTATTTTCTTTGTTACTGAAATCTTCAGTGACTTTTTTCCAAAACTTAATTTGTCCTATTTTGCATATTTTCATTGAAAGAGATAGAATAAATTTAATTAATCAAAGTTAATTTTAATTACTAAATGAATAAATCTTAGGATACTGTTCAAAGTATGTCTTCTGAAAAATGTATTTTTAAATTTTGTATTTGTGCTACTTGTAGAAAACAATTACCCAATGCTACCAATTTTTTAATTTAATATTTAGTACAGAATAGAGTTTATTCAAGTCATAATAGAGTAGTAGAGGCAGAGAAAGAGACAGAGAGAGAGAGACAGAGTAACAGAGAGGAATAGAGAGTAGAGGAGTAGGGGTAGACCATGATCACCTCGAGGGAGAGGGGGAAAGGTAAGGGAAAGAGGTACAATTCAGAAACTGCCAGTAAGAAAGAAGAGACATTATTGACCTGACCAGCACTGTAGACAAAATGCTACAAAGCAAAATGCCCCCATTGATATATTAAGGGTTTACAGGTTATTTGCATAAGTAACCACTTTCTGATTGGATATCAGGTCAGTTTCAAAGGAGAGAATTTATGCTGGTACTATAAATCTGGTACAAATTGTTGTCTGGGAAATCATAGACCTTAGGGTGGAATCTACAATTTTATTTTGATAAAAATTGTTTTGTCTAATCACCTTTTAAATATTCACATTACACATGGACTTAGACTTGTTTACAGTGAGTATTGCTATGGAGAACATGTCAAATTGCTAAGAATAATTGATTTTCACTCTTTACTTTTCAGCCTTTATCAACTTTTTCTCCCAACCCAAAAGGGAAGAATAGAGAACAACTCAGTAGAGAAAGCAAAATGATTGTAAGAATCAGTTAAAAAAAAAAAAAACAAAAAAAAACAAAAAAAAAAAAAAACAAAAACAAAAAAAAAAACAGTAATCTATACATGACAGGCCATCAGCCATGAGTTCACAGCATTTGTGATTACATCTGGACAATCAAATCAATCAAAACTGTAGCATGCATGGAAGAGGAACTACTATGAACACATAGGTACAAACCTACTGGCAACTGATGAAGATGAAAAAAGACAGTGTGTTTGGTGAAAGGTTGACACTACTAGGTTTTCTATACTTTAAGAAATAAACCCACACACATGAACATGCTCAAAGTACTAATTAAGTCAAGAAATTGAAATGAGTATAGAAAGTGAAGAGGGTAATGGGGATTAGAGAAAGTTAAATGGAAAACTAGAGGGTACACAAGATAGCAACACATTGCACACATACATGAAAGAGATAATTTTCAAGAAAAAGGTAAAATATAAAGATAACATGGTTCTAAAAATTATTGATCACAACCTACTAAATATGGAGACATCTTAAGATCATTGTGGTGAATTACTGTTTCAAATGTAATAATTGTTCCCACTGCTATTATTTCCAAATAACAAAACATTAGAATCACAGTTCTTTCAAGACACAGAGAAAAATCCTAACAAAAATATTTTGATGTTCTTTTTTATGCTAACACCAATAAGTGTGCACCTCTCTCAAATTTCATCAGATGTATATTTTATGCTGTAAGGCACTTTATTGAGGGGGGTTATCTCTTAAAAGACAGCAGTTGTAGCTACAAAAAAGGAAGTTTGTGTTCTTTAAGAGTATGCCTCCTGGAAAGCCAATTACACTCCAGCAGAACCCTGCATTTCCAAGTATGTTTAACTAGTATGAACCAGTTTGACAGATATTAAAAAAAAAAGTAGGACAATAAGTTGAATGGACAGGGAAAGGGGAGTGGATCTGGGAAGAGTTTAGGAGGAACACCTGCAAGGAAAACACATTGTATAGAATTCTAAAGAAATCATGATTTAGAAGAGAAAGAATGCAATTGTGATTTACTTTTACTACACCTGAAGTATCAAGTCTAAGTAACGCATTCTTTACATTTTCATGTCTACAATACAATAGACCATTAATCTTAGCAAAAAAAAAAAAAGAAAAGAAAGAAAGAAAGAAAGAAAGAAACCCCAAAAATATAGGGATGCCAATGGTATATCTACCTTGGAGATGTTCCTGTTGTTGTTTAATATGAAACGGGTTTTTGATACATAAGAGATTTACAATAGTCATTCAATAATGACAAAAAATAACTTTCCCAGTAAACAGTTAAACAAAATCTTTTTAGTTTGTGCTGTCCATATAGACAGACCTGCACATATATAAAACTGTTAGCCTGGAATATATTTTTTTTTAAAAAGAAGAAACTAGAGCATCAGAAATGTTCCACCTTTACAGGGAAAACAAGACTAGGCTCATTAGCCTTTAATGGGTTTTATTGTCTGGGGACATTGAGACAATTACTACTTGGAGAAAATGATTTAGCTAGCTGAGAAAGCTCTTCAGGAACAGTTAAATACTTCCAAATATTTCAGATTTGGTCTGTGAGTTTAACGACAATTTCTGTATGTTTGATCAGCCTTCGTTGTGGAATTGCTCTGCCCAGTGTGGAACAAGTCCTAGAAAAACAAGCAAATCTTCAGCTGTTTTTACTAAATATAGAAGTACTTAACAATTTGTCCAACCACCCAAACAGAATCACACTTTCAAATGAGTCAATCACCATGATTCTGAATCTTTTAAATGGCATCTTATTTTATTTTTCCTGTGGTGTATCTTTCTAAGTCAGAGATGCCCCAGTTTAGCAAATATTGGCTAGCTGGTATATCTTTTGGTGCAAAATAAAAACCCATTGCTCTTGTAAGGTTCCAAAAGAACATATTGCTCAGCTAAAAGAAGAATATATATTTTATAAAGGCTATATCAATTCAAACACATTGAGCTAAAATTTGGAAATAAAGGTTAAAATGCATACAAATAAATTTTCCAATTTACTGCTATATAACTAACCAAGAAGCCAATCTCAGAACATTTCTGGAAAGTATAACACATCAACACAGATGCAACATCAGCCACAAAGGGAATGTCTTTGAGCCTTGGTCATGTATTTAAAAATACATGAGAATTAAAGTAAGTCTCTCATCATGAAAAGCCATTCACTCATTTCCCCCAGAAAACTTGCTCACAGCTTTCAAAATTATACTTTATATAAAGTGAGAAAAACAAGAGTGCATACTTACAGGAGTCTTAGGCAGGGTTGTGCCCTCAAAACAGAATAGCTCTGTTCTTCCACATTGTGAGCTTATTTTGGGACCAAGCATTAAGTAAGTCTTCTAAACTTTTTCCATGGAGAAATTAATTCATGTTCACATTTAGGTTTGGTAGGAGGAACAGAACATTCCCCACTATTTGTATCTCAGCCCGAAAAACAAGTTGTAGACAAAACAAGAGGATGGACTCCTTAGAACTATTAAAATCTGCATTCTTTCTCATTTGAGCATCCCTGCAGTTGCCAACAGGAAGCTGGAGGCTTTCAGCATAAGTGCTCTTCTAAGGAGATATTTGGCAAGATAACAAATCTTTCATATGTGTCATACTATTATTAATTATCACAACAAAGCAGTTGGAATTGTAAATTAAGTCAAGAGAGTCTTACTCTATGACTTTGAAAGTTGTAACATATTAAAAAATTGGTTTGCAAGGCACAAAGTAATGGGATTTCTGAGTTGTAAATATGTGTATATTGCCTCCATATTCAATTTTTATGCCGCAAAATAGCAAACTGTGCACACTAATGATATATTATTGTAAAGCATAAATACTAGAAACTTCCTCTTGTAAAAGAAACTGTAAACACAAAGAAGCCTTTGTGTTATAGTTAAGTGCTTGCATATGGGCCTGCATGTTTGTCTGGTGTGTGTGTGTGTGTGTGTGTGTGTGTGTGTGTGTGTGTGTACCTTTTTGTGTAATAAACATAGTCTGTTTTGGAAATTATATAAAAGCATCTACCTATTTGTACATGTATTGACTCTTCAAACTAAATATGCTCTTGGAGCAACCATCAAGAGAACGGCAATGCATTCACTTTGATAATGGATTATTGAAACCAACTGTTGTCATACCTATACATATTCGTTTTATAAATATATTTATATTTATTCATATATGTGTGTGCAAAAATTGATTATAATACTCAAGTCAGAAAAGGGTTTCAAATGCCCTGGTTCAGAGCTTGAGTTACATGCAGCTGTAAGCCATTCAGTGCCCATCCTGGGAAGTAAACTGTTCTACCCTGAAAGAATAATAATCACTCTTCACCTCTGAGCCACCTCTCCCACTTCACTCTACATTTTAATACAAAGCTGTAAAAATATGAAAAGACATGGGTAAATTATATTACTTTTTCTTTACCTAAAATCACACACACACACACACACACACACACACACACGTAAAATAAAATGAAGTTATACCTCTATAGTTTAATAAAAATTAGAGTACCAGTCATGAGACTGTGTTTGAGTTATAACTCAGGGGAATCTAAAAGGTCCCCAAAGCAATGTAGGGTATTAACAATCACCTCAGGAGCGTTCCAGATTGAAAACCATATTGCTAGACACACTACATATTTCAGACATAGTAATACTGGAATCATGCTGGATGTGAACTGGAAGCCTCCTCTTTGAGGACTAGATCCTATAATAGTATATGTTGGAATAAAATCTTCTAATAGAGAAACATAATCAATAGTACTACCAGCTGGGAAATTGATGAATCAAAACAAAACAAACTTGCTAAGATATCCCAGTGTTGCCCTAATCCACTTATATGCTGCAGGTAAGCAAAGATTTTTCTGATTAGTCTTAATGTTCATTCAATATGCCTGGTACCACAAAACTAGCCAACCACCTATGGCTTTTTAGAACATGAAACTCAAAGGAGACTCTACTACTACCATTTTCCCAAACCAGTACAAACTCTAACTGAATTTTTTATGTTTATTCTTATACCCACATATAACTTTATCTCTGAGTACCACGCTCATCTGAAATATCTATAACACAGCCTCTCCCAGTTTAGGTTCAGGATCCATCATGAAAAAGGTTTTGAGACAGTTAAAAAACCAAAACATAGTTGTTGCACGATTGGGTTGTCTACAGAAGACTGGGAAACTGCGCATAAACGATAAATGGCTGAGGAATATTTTTTGAAACACTTTTCACAAAAGACACAAATAATATAAAGTATTGTTTCTTTCTTTTATTTATTTTTTTAATTTGGATATTCTCTATAGTTACATTTTGTTTTTTTTTACAACTTTATTTTAAAAACCAAAGATAAATGTACAAATTTAAACATTTTTGCATAAAAGTATATGGTTTGATAGTGTGCATTAAAGTCTTACTAGTTACAATGAGCATAAAGAACATGTAAAACAGGATGTAACCTGTAATTAGTCAAAGGTTTTTTTTGGTGTGTAAGGATTGAGCATAATGGTTTTTTCTTTTTCTTTTTTTTTTTTCTTGAACTTCACATGTAACAAGCAAGGTATGACAAGAACCTCAAGTTTTTGATGAAATAAATTGGAGAGTCTATCAGAACATGAAAAGATCTACCATGCTCAGGAATCAGTAGGTTTAAGAGAGTGAAAAAAACCATCTTGCCAAAAGCAATTCACACATCCAGTGGGATCCCATCAAAATTCTAACACAATACCTTAAATACTTTTAAAGAGAAATTTTTAATTTCATATAAAAAAAAATCTCAGAACTGCACAAATAATCCTGTATAATAAAAGAACTTCTGAAAGAGTCACCATTCCTAATTTTAAGCTGTACTACAGAACAATAGTAAAAAAAAAAAAAAAAAAGTATTGTATTGATAGGGAGAGAGTGGACATCTTAGTCTAGTCCCTGATTATCGTGAGACCACATAAAGATTTTCTCCATTTAGTTTGATATTGGATACTGGTTTGCTGTATATTGCTTTTACTATGTTTAGGTATGGGCCTTGACTTTCTCAGGGCTAATACCTAACATATTGAAGAAATCAAGAAGTTATACTCCAAAGTAACAAATAATTCTATTAAAAGTGGGGCACAGAGCTAAACAAAGAATTCTTAGCTGAAGAATATTGAATGGCTGAGAAGCACCTAAAGAAATGTTCAACATCCTGAGTCATTAGGAAAATATAAAACAAAAACAACCCTGAGATTCCACCTGACACCAATCAGAATGGTTAAGATAAAAAACTCAGATGACACTTCATGAATGGTACCTCATGAAAGTGAAAAGCTTCTGTAAGGCAAAGGATAGTGTCAACTGGAAAAGATAACAGCCCTCGGATTGGGAAAAATTCTTAATCAAGCATACATCGAACACAGGACTGATATTCAAAACACATAAAGAACTCAAGAAATTAGACACCAACAACCCAAATAACTAATTTGAAAAATAGGGTACAGAGCAAAAGAGGTAATTCTCAACAGAGAAATTTCTAATGTCTGAGAAGACTTAAAGAAGTGTCCAATGTCCTTAATCATCAGAGAAATGTAAATAAAAATGACTCTAAGCTATGGAACAAGAATAATCCTTCACTGCTGGTAGAGTGCAAAATTGCACAATTTTTTTGGAAATCAATCTAGTTGTTTTTCAAAAAATTTGGAAATAATTACACTAAAGACCCAGCTATAACACTTCTGCTCCTACACTAAGAATATCTCCACTATACTATAGAGTCATTTGCTCAAATATGTTCATGGGAGCTTTATTCATAATAGCCAGAAACTGGAAACAATCCAGATGTCCCTCAGCTGACAAATGGATAAAGAAAATGTGGTTCATTTTCACAGTTCAATACTATTCAGCTATTAAAAACAAACACGTCCTGAAATTTGCAAGCAAATAGATGGAACTAGAAAATTATCATCCTAAGTGAGGTGACCCAGACCTAGAAACACATGCATGGTATGCAGACAATTATAAGTGAATATTAGCCATAAGAAGATAAGTAACAAGGAAGGCCCAAGTGAAGATGCTTGAATTTAATAATCAGCATTTAAATAGGCATTGGAAGTAGATGGGGAGAGGGAACTGGTGATTGGTAGGGAAAGGAGGGATAACCAGGGTGAGAGATCAGGAGTAGGGGTCAGAGGAGATTTCTGTGAGAGAGAATAATAATCACTGGGACAGTACCTCTGGGACAAGCTAGAGACCTGGGATGGGGGAGACTCCAAATAGTCATTTAGGGTGACTGTATTTAACACCCCTAGCAGTAAGAGATATTGAACCTGAAGTAGCCACTTCCAGTAGACAGATAGGACTTCCAGTAGAGGAAGGGAGATATCAACCCACCCACAAAACTTTTGACCCAAAGTTTGCCCAACCTACAAGATATGCAGAGATAAATATAGAGCAGAGATTGAATGGCCGACTAATGACTGTCCCAACTTGAGACCTAACCCATGGGAAAGAATGAGGACCCTAGCATAACTGTCTTTTGAGAGATCCATCTGGTAGCTGATGGAATTAGATATAGAGACACACAACAAAAGTCAATAGGCAGAGCTCATTGAGGCATGTGGAAGATTGGGGGTAAGAATTGAGGGAGAAGGAGGGGTCAAGGACATCAAAAGAAGACTTACAGAGTCAACTAACCTGTTACTATGGGGGCTCACAGAGACTGAACCACCAACCAAAGGGCATTCAAGGGAAGGACCTAGGTCCATGGATATCTGTAGAAGATGTACAGCTTGGTCTTCATGTCAGTCCCTTAACAATTAGAGAAAGACAGTCTCTGATTAAGGAATCTGTTGCTTGCCTTTGGATTCCTGTACTCTAGTTGGACTGTATTGTCTAGCCGACCACAGTAGGTGAGGGTGTGTTTAATATTGCTATGACTTTATGTACTAGGAAGCATGGATACACAATGAGGGTACCTCTTCTTTGAGGAGAAGGGTTTTGTGAGGGTGAAATTGAAAGAATGAGGGAGATAGGGACTTCAATCAGGATATAAGGTAAATAAATGAAGAAGGAGGAGGAGGAGAAAGAGAAGAAGGAAGAGGGAAAAAAAGGAAGAAGAGGAAGAGGAGGGAAAGCCCACTCTTACTGCAACTTGATATATCAAATCTGGTTGGTATCAATGGGTGGCATCCCCTTTCTGAGGAGGAGAAGAGGAAGGGTGGATGTTAACGAGAGGTAAGAGGAGTACTTGGACGACAGGATGGAGGGAAATTTGTAATTGGGATATGAAATAAGTAACTTAATTATTAATAGCAAAACTTTGAAAATATGGTTTTGTTTTTCCTCTTCCAATATGACATCATTTAGTCTCAGGACTGTGATGAAGAAAGTTGCCACAGATTACTTGTCTTTCACACATTATACTTAAGCAGTCATTCAGTCTCATGAATTCCAACTTTTCCAAAGCTCTTGGTTCTGTTTGTTTCTCTTGAACATGGATCAATGCATTATTATTATCTTTTGAAACACAATTTATCTGAAGCCAAACATTCAAAATCAGGGTCATAGACAACCGAACAAATTAATACGTTATTAATTCCTAGTCTTCATACTTGAATATGTCCCCACAATGTTCTGTAATTTTCTATCACTACTGACTGCTCAACTCTGTTTTTGAACTTTAAATAAATGTTTCTATTTGAAATTGCTATCATTTCCCTTAGCTTTCCTGTTTCCCAGTATCTTGACTCAGCTCACAACCTAACTCAATTGTTTCAAAGACAAAAAAGAGAGAACATTAGTTTCCTGACAACAAAGATAAAACCCAAAATACATATGTATCTAGAGGATAATATTCATATAAAATACCCTCTGCCATTTTTTATGGTAGAAAGATTATTTTATTGATGCCATCCTCTTAATTGCCTTGATTAACCTTTTATCTTGCATGCTACAAGTGTGCCAGCTACATTTTCCCTTAAAATTGAAGCATTTGTTAAAGACCTCTTCAAATTCTCTTCACTCTTCAGATACCAGTCTTCATTTGTGTTTTTTTAAAACAAAATTATGCAAAGTATGTTTTAGTTTAGATGACTTTAATTCTTAACTCTTCCCTGTATTGTATTGAACTGCTATGTCTTTTCTTTCAGAGTTTAGTAGAATTGCTGTTGATAGATATTTGTCTGATGTTCTCCCAATTTGCTAACTTCTTGCAGTTAGCTTAGGGGAGCAGATAAAGTCCAGAAAGCATGTGCATGACTGTCAGAAACATGGTGTCACAGGTGTGTCACGATCCCTATGCTTTAAATCCATGAGAACAGTATGTTCTTCCCAGAGGCAGGTTCAGAGGAAAAGAGGAGGAGATGTTAAAACTCTGATGTTGAGAAATTATTAAACTTAGGCTAACACCAGTGTGTTTAGAAAATATCATCTGTAGCTTCTTCCTATCTAAAGTAGGTATTGTTTGCAGAAATTAGCAATTACAACTCATCTCCTGGATGACTGTAATTTGAAATTATTCCCCTACAGAGACCCCCTACAGAGATGAGCTAACAGTCCTCTTGCTGGATGTAAAAGGCACACTGGTTTCAAGTCTGCTGGTGTGTTTCCTTCAGAGTACTTATCCCACAAGATCTTAGCTTTGTTATATTTATTTTTTCCTGATACTAGAATCAAGTCAATATCAAAACCATTCAGGTTGTGTTGATGTTGCCCTCGAATTTTTACTTAATTTCCCTAGTGATTCTGGGCCCATCAGAATAACCACTTCAGATTTCTTGACGAGTTGGGGAATTTGCCATCATGTGATATAAACCAAAAGAGAGAACATGTATTTTGGCTCGCAGTCTTAAAGTATTTATTTATCTTGTATATTTTGACTTTATGAATACTAGGTGAGTAAGGCCATCATTGTGGCAGGATCATGTAACACATACTATGTGTGTCATAGTACACAGGAATCACAGATAGAGTAGAAAAAAACATAAACAAGGTACAGCTTTCAAAGTCATGTTCTTGTGACCTCTGCCAAGGTCCCACCTCAAAGAAATGCCACCCATGTAAATACCAGCAGCAAATGAGATCAAACCATTCATAATGAGCCATTTGCTATTGCTCTTCATATTGGACAGAAATTCTTTCCCCAACCCATAAAATATCACATGTCATCTTCCCTAGCCTGGATTGTCTTCCCTTCCAAGTTAATTGCTTAACTCCAATCTTCAATCTCCGGATGAGTTTCCTTAGCTTTCTGACTGTAAATCTGCTTCAATACATTGTAAAGTCTCATAGTAAATTTATAATTTTGCATCTATAATCTTTACACTTGCATTTTACATATCTCTTTATCATCATATCTTTAGTATATATTATACTATGTCTATCAGCTTTTAAGTGGGTTTGAAATGTAGGAAATGTTTCTGCTTCCAATAATGTATATTTCCCAAATTTCTCGTGTTATGTTCACTGACTGTACGAAGAATCATTGAATGCATATGGTATTCAAATTTGAGTCTGTGTGTATGTGTCCTCAGGGAGATAACTGTACTCAGAATGCACAGGTACTTGAGTTAACATAAAATACATACTCTGGTAGTAGTGCCTTGCCAATTATTTTTAAGTAATCTCACTGTGAAAGTGTCAGAATAATCACTTTCATTTACATTTTATTATTAATTTTACATGCAATATTCTTTTCCCTCTTCTGACACCTCCATGATCCTCCCTACTTCCTTACTAAGACATATTCATGGTTTATGTCTCTGTCTGTCTCTCTGTCTTTCATTCTCTCCTCCTCTACTGGTATGTGTCTGTGTGTGTGTATAATAAAACCAGTTTGTTGATCTTCAGTTTTGGTTTAATTTATTTCTTTTAAATTACTGGATCAGTCCTTCTTAAGGAAAAAATGTATAGCACCCTCTCAGAGTATGGTACACCTGGACTTCAAATCATTAATAATCCAAGAACCTTGTCGCAATTTTTGGTGTTCACAGATCATTATGTTTAATCTATACCCAACAAGAAATCTGTTTCCATGTTACATTCTGTCCTAAATGTACTTTAAGCTTATGGTAACTAGTGGAATTTCTATGTATGCTAGCAAACCTCTAAAAGAATTAAGTTCTTGTCCCGCGCAACCGTCTTGCCTGCAAGAACGACGCGGCACACGAAATAGAATCCTTCTGTGGTAAACTTTATTATCCTCGAGAACCAGTACTTGCTCCACGTGACGAAAAAGACGGAGAAAACCAAGAAATCCAAGAAGACGAACAGGACGAACAAGACGAACAAGATCCACGAGACGGACGAAACCAACGAGAGGGACCAACGAGAGGGGAGGAGGGGGCGGAACTATCTAGCCCGTCCCCTTATAAAGGGATCAGTCCTTGCCTTGGACGCGGAGCCCCCTGATTGGTTGAAACTCATCAGGCCCTATGACGCCACGGAAGAGGCAGAGCTCAAGAAGTGGAAAGTTACCCAGCACGTGCGCACATGGCTTGTTTACTGCTAACTCCAGCCGGATATCAGCGCCATCTTGTAATGGAGAATGTGCGGGCGGCGCCCCACAAGTTCTGAGTAAATTATTCATATAATGCTATGTCAAAATGCCTTTAAAATCTGTAAATGTATCCCTCTTTTCTTTTTTTAAATAAAGTGGTAAGGAATAATATAATAATAAAAATAATTAGAACATTTACCATTCTTTTGCCAAAATAATGCTTACATTATCAATTTACGTTGAATAAACATAAAATTTAAAAACACACACAGTTAAGTCTCAGTTTAACAATTCCTTTGAGCTTCACAATAAAATATACTTATCAATTTTAAAATTTAGTTACTATAAACAAAACCATCCTTTTAAACAATAAACATTTAGAAATTTGTGTGATACTATGATCAGTATAAATCATCCTTACATGGAAAAGAAAAATGCTATGTGAGTCTACTAATTTGTAAACTGAATCTAAAGGGGAGAATCTTAAAGAAGTGGCTAATAAAACAGTGGTTACCAGAAAGTCAGGAGATTAAAAAGGAGATAAATAGAGTAAGAGATTAAACCAAGGCATGAGGTTACAATTGAAAAGGTGGATTGTGTGCCATTGTTCTTTTAAACAGGGCTCTACACATAACTCATTCATTAATTTGTATTTCAAAATACCCGAAAGAAATACATTGAATATTTCCACAGTAAACATAACTATTTGAAGTGATTTGTACATTTATTACCCTGACTTGAGAACTATACAGTGCATACATGTATTAAAACACCACATTGTTTACCTAAATATACTATAATTATGTATCACATAATATTAAAACTTAAAGGCCACAATTTAAGAACATATAAATATTGAGTCCAGACTCAAGTCAGGAATGGTGGTGGACATCTACAGTTGAGACACTTTGGGATAGATAGGTAGAAGGATCAGTGAGTAAAGTCAGACTGAACCCAGGAGCCAATTTGCCTATACCTGGGTTATTAAAACCCTGTTTTAAAGCAAAAAAAAAAAAAAAAAAAAAAAAAAAAAAAATTCAAATTAAATCAAATCCAAATAAAACAAATACAATATGTAATAATAGTAATTGAATTGGCATATACATGCTTCAGAACCATCCTGTCCAACTCTGTGCATGCATACTACAGCTTGTCATTATTTTAGCTACTTTAAGGCATTTTTAGGAACTTGATCTCAGTGATATATCTAACAAAAGAAGGAGGAGGAGAAGGACAAGAGGAGGTGGTGGTGGTGGAGGAGGGGTAGGAGGAGGAAAAGGAGGAGGAGAAGGAGGTGTGATCATGAATTTCTAGCAGTCCAAATGCAAACAAATGGAGGGATTTGCACATGCTCTACTTCAATGAGTAAGCATCTGTGGTCTTATCAGCAGAATGTGGAACTAAAAGTGATGGTTTAAGTCGCTAGACTTACATAGGTTCTTTATAGCTCCATGATTCTCCATCACACAGAATGATTTTCAAAATGCCTGTGATATCTGTGTCTGTTTGACCGTACATACACACTCATACAAAAATCTGTGTAAGTGAAAATTGGGAAAATAAGGATTCTGGGTGTAGATATTATGCTTTTTTACTATGTATTGTATAGGATAAATTACTCAACATCTTTGTTTTTTCACACTGTAAATTTAGGTTATTAGATAAATATTTAAAGGTTCTGCTAACCTGAAATGAGTACAAATTATTAAATATAAGTAGACTACTTTTATGGGCAAAAACTTGTTTTATATATGATGAGTTTCATTGCTCATTAACACTCATTAATAGCCAAAAAGATTCTATTGCTTTCTATATCCATAATTTCTCCTAGCATCAAATTTACACACAAAATCCAATATATAATTATAAACCTCAAAAATATTAAAAAGAAAAAAAACATTATAAATTTCCAGCATACTTTTAAATGAAACATAATTTTGAAATTTATGCTTCAATGACAGATTAAAATTTTTTGACTTAAATTAATTGATAATTTGGTTCACTTTCTTACAAAATAAAATAATGAATACACATTAAAATCGAGGAAATTAAAAGAACCTTGTCTCCAAATTTAATTCAAATAACATTAAATTAAATTTAAATAATATTTGAAAATACAGAAAGGGCACACACTAAAAAGCACACCGTCCTTTAAAACCACAATTAAGATTTCCTTTGATCACACACCAGACACCATGACATTCACTTTTATATTATATTCTAAAAATATACACCCTTTTAATATATAAAATCATCAGGAAGCCTAGGATCTACAGCCTTTTATTTCCCTGTCTATAGAGTGACTCTCTAGCATCACCATAAAATATGGAAACTATTAGAAGCACTTTTCCCAAGTTAGTAACATTTTAAAAATTATTGTGCAGCAATAGGGTCTCTGAAGAACTGAAAAATGTTCTACACTGACACTTAGGACTAGTTCTGCAGTTAAAACAACATAGATTGTTAGCCATATAAAGATGAAGTAAAAGATATAACCAACTTCATGTTCTTCATTTTGATAAATAAAACTACACTCTCAGATATTTCCACTCCATCCCTAATAGTCTATGTGTGCTGGCATTAAGTGTCATAAACACAGTCCTTTAAGCAACACAGATATATTATCTTGAATTCTGGAAGTTGACATAGTGATGGTCTTACTGTATACTAGGCTCCAATAACCCACAACTTCCTTGTTTTCCTTTAAAAAAGATCATCCAAATACACTGTACCCATTGAACATGCTGAGGTAAGAGCTCCATCTCAAGGTTCATCATTTACTCATACCTGTAAAGTACTGTAATCTTCCCTATGCATAGTTTTCAGAGATGTGGCCATGTTGAATTTGGAAATCTGTGGTAGCCTGTCATTCTGCCTATCACAGATGACTAAAAATTTTATTTTCACATTCACAGAAGTTCACATCCTTAAAAAAATCACATGTGAAATCTAGAAGCACGGGGACCATTAATGGAAAGAATTCAGGTTTTGAGAGTGTGTTCCCTATGGGTTCAGACGCAAGAGCCCATTCTTGTCAGCTCCAGAATTTATGATAAAATAGTGGTTCTCCTATGGGAGTTTCATCATTTCTCCAATAAAGATCTGAATAAGATGTAAGACAAATGTTCTTTTGAGGACTATAAATATCCTGTGTAACATAAACTGCCAGTTGTTGGTATTAGGATATTAACTTATATATTATTACCAGTGAGATACTGTGATAGCATAAAGATTTGACAAGACACTGAGAGTTGTCATTATTATCAACCCATAAATGCACTCACTTTGGATTCCTTCACCTTTACAACCCTTTACTTTACACAGTGTGCTGCGCAGTGTCTTCTCTGCTATTTATGTTTGCTTGTCTAAATAAAAATAAAAAAGAACATAACCAACAATTTCCTTCCGCAATATGATATACAATGGTCGTTTTGGGGAGGCAGCGGCTGAAATAAGTTTTTCAGTAAGCCAGGTCCCTCATATGCTCTAGCACTTTTGATAATGGAGGAACATTGAAAAAACATATTTTATATTTGTAACGATTGTTTTAACAACAAGAATGGCCCATCTTTATTCACAGAATATTTAACCAAAACTTGTCAGTCCTTATGAACTGATGGAGAAAAGTCTCTAAGTGTTGTTAGAGAAACAATTGTTGAACAACAAAGCATACGAGTATCTTTGAACAAAAATGAACTCAGCTCACACATGTTCGTATTGTGCATAAGTGAGTATGCTTGCAATTAAACAGACACAGAGATGTAAAGAAAGCTTGCCAAAATATGAGTAATAAGTATCTCCGAGTAGAGATGTGAGACTTGAGCAGATGTAATGAGGATTTATTATTTAACTTAATAAAATTCCACCCATTAAACTTTAAAGTAAAAATTTTGGCATTATTATTTTAAATAAATTTATATTAAAAACTTAAAAGTGCAAAATTCTGATTTAACCGTAAACGGGAAGTGAAAGTCAGGGAGAGATAAAGGTTTAAATCTCTAGTCTCAAGTATAAATTATCAGTAAGTCCATTTAGATAGAAATGTCTGAAAAATCATTCCAGAAAAACAGGGCATCATAAAAACAGCCACATATTAATGCATGTGCACACATACAGTTCCTTCACTTAAGATTATGTTATTTAAGATGAGAATATCTCTGATTTTGCTTGTTTGATTATCCAGAACATAAACCATTGCGATTAACCACTTAACAGCTCTTTTGAGGATGGGGATGGCAGTGATTACAGTAGAGCACTGACCTCTGCTTTTATGGGAGTTCTAAATAAAATGCACTGGAACTTTAAAAGTGTAACACAATTGTTTGAGATTCATCTGATTTTCTCCCGCTTGTAAGCACATGCTTATAATTCACTCCTATCCATTCTGGAAAAAGATCACTTAAGTTTGTTAAGATTTATTTCAAGTTTAAATCAGTTCTAGAATCAGAGGAGAAAGATGAAAATGAAGGAGAGGCAAAAATAATGCAGATTTATATTCATTGAACTGTTTAATGGCTTAGACGACATTGTGCATTGTCCTGAGCTCAGTAAAAAATAAAATAAAATTCTAGACATTCAGAGATTTCTGTGTAATAGGAAGGTATGAAAAGGAGAGTTGGCAAGTAATTTTAATAAAGTGGTATGATGGAAAATTTTATATTAAAACACAGAGATGTTCTCGTGCAGACTACATCTGACCCAAAGGGTCTTCACAGAGAACTGTGGTATTTAATTGATTTGAGATAAAGCAAAGAAACAGGCAAACAAACAGAACACACACACACACACACACACACACTCACACACGAACACACACACACACACACACACATACACACACACACAAACAAATATGAGAACAGTTAGGATTGGTGGTAAAAAGAAAATCATATCAGAAAAAAAATAAAGACGGTGATGGAAGATATTGCTGTATAAGACATGACATCATTGAATAGCACTAAAGACAGATGCTCTAGCTTTTGACCTGGATGAAAAGGAATCCATTTTGAAATGTGCACAGTAATCCTGCTTTAATTTCTGTGTACTCTTTCCCTCTGCTACATTGCCTTCATACGACTCATCCTTGTTCTGTTCCTAAGCATTTCACATTTTTATATTTCTCAATCAGCCTCCCCACTCACCCCTTCTACTCTCTTGCCCTTTAAGCTTCCAAAGTTATGACCTTCATAAGTATCTTTACATCTTTACATTAATAAAACTATACATACTAGCAGCTCCCCATATACATTTAATTTAGAAATGTTATTGAACATTTAGAATCTTTTAGATACTCTAAAAAGGCCAACGTTAGATACACATCATAGATTTAGAAGGAGGAGAACAAATCCAGGTTGAAAGTAACAGAAAATACTATAATAAAATTATAGAAGCCAATTTCCCAAAACAAAAAAAAAAGTGCCTATAAATATAACATCCAGTGTATCTGCGCACAAGGACTGAAACTTGATGTCTGTCCACAAGAGGATAAACGCCAGAGGTGTAACAACTCAGACAAAGAACACACGGTTGAATGAAAACTGGATTAAGAGAAGTATCAATAAATAAATTAAACATTTTCTAGAATTGAATAAAAGTGAGCTTACAACAAACAAAAATATCTGGGACTCAAGGAAGATAGAATAATTACACCATTGCACTTATATAAACAAGCTGATGGAATCTTCCGTTAATAACTAAAAGTTTGGAAAGAAAGCCTCAGAAAATCAAGGGAGAAAAAACACCCAAAGACAGTATGGGAAGAGAAAACAAAAGTCAAAGCTGGATGTAATGAAAGAGAAAGAAAACAGCAATACAAGAATAATTGGAACAAGGAGTTGGACCTTTCAAAAGATTAGCAATAATGATGAAAATTTAGCCAAATTAACCAAAGCAAAGAAAGGAGGGCCCAGTTTAATAAACACTGTTAAAGGAATTCAGAGACTCATAAAGAAATATTTTAGAATGTATATTCTACTAAACTGGAATATCTAAAAGAAACAGGTGAATTTTTACATATATGTGACCTACCAAAATTAAAGTAAGAAGAAGTAAGTAAACCAACTTTAAATGAACAAATATCAATAAAATAAAAGCAGTAATTGAAAATCTCTCTACTCAGATACTTCCTTTCCTTCCTCAATTATAACTAAGTTCAGTATCAACTACAGCTGATGAAAGGCATGTGTGCTATAAAGGGTGGTTGAACTTATTGTTTAATGGATATTGCATACCATATAATTATATGACATAAATATTATGTTTTTGAATTTTGAGATATATGTAATAAAAGGCTGCCACATAATATGCTCAAAGAGAGAAGCCATAGAAGAATTTCAAGATTTCAAAAATATTTTATGGAAGAATTGTTTTGCAGACTTACATTGAAGGCTAAAGTACAATTATCAAGACCCTTGCCCTACTCTTCTTTTATTGGCCATATATTAAAGAGCATGCTGGAGGTTCAGAAGTGAAAACAGTATTAACTAAATCTTGGTACAAATCCTTCTGTGAATTTTTGATGATTGACAAGAGTTCCTAATGTTTTAATTTTACATTGTATGAAGTAAGAAACTGGGAAACACATTTATTCTCTGAAATAAACATCTTCCAAAGTTATTTATACAAAATACTCTCTTATGGTGTGCTAAATCAAAATTGAAAAATTAATGGTGTCTCCAAAAGTCTAATAAATAACCAATGAATTTTGAATTTAATTTGTTTTTATTAAATTTGTGTTATTTGCCTTATGGTTATAGTACTTAAATTCTATTATTAGACACTTTGTGTATAATATTATAAATAACTTTGAATTTGACTTTTTTTTAGAACAACTTTATGGAGAAAATTATCTCTTTCCCTTTGTTAATTCCATGCAAAATATTTTTTCACTGAGCTGTCTCACAGGTCCCTAAAATTCATTATCTATTCCTTCAAAACAATGTGAATTTCATAATATGGTTACATTTCTAAAAAATAACCATATTCTTTTATTTATATATAACTTAATATTAATTTATGATTTCCATTAGTGAAATTTGAGATGATCTAATGACACATTTTTTTCCAAACTTAATTGTTTCTCATTTTATTTCAGTTCCTAATTATCAGCTGAAATCAGAAAGAGATATCCTTGAAACAAAGCAAAACTATTTTCTTTACCCATTCTCTTCACTGGGAATTTTGACTTAGTGTAGCTAACATATTTTTAGACACAATTCCTCCAGTGTATATTATAATTATTTAAAGAACATTTATATTGCATTTTAGTCTTCTGAATTCCACTACCAGTCAAAGTGACATCTGAAAAAATACTGAATTATATTAAATACATTGGAATACATATCATTAATCATGGACTGTACAGAACTATATATGTCAAAAGTTGCTAACTTTCATATCAACCTTTAAGGGCTTATGTAAATATTACTCTATAGAAATACTAGTTTACAAAATAAAGTACAAAGTGACATGATTTTATGCTGTTTTTCTTTTTCTCCACCGTCTTTGTTAGAGGATGTTATTGCAGAGGTCTTTAATGAACCATGGCAAATTTACTTAAAATTGGAGTTTTTCATTAAATAAAAAAATTTCTAGAAGTGTTCCTACCATGTCTTTTTTCTGTAACAATATAAATAGCCGGGCTGGAGAGATGGCTAAAAGCACATGACTGGTCTTCTAAATGTCCTGAGTTCAATCCCCAACAACCATATGGTAGCTCACAGCCATCGGTGACCTGATGTGCTTTTCTGGTGGACATGAAGCCAGAGCACTCATATACATAAAAGATGTGAACAAATGAATCTTAAAAAAAGAAGAAGAAGAAGCCAAATAAGGCCAGAGGTCATTTGGAATCTGGAAGAACTCTCTTTTGGGGGTTTCATCTAATCTCAAGATGGGGACTGCTGTAAGCAAGAAGGAGGGCACAGAAGAGCTGAGGGAAGAAATGGAATGCCGGATGTCTAGTCACCCGAGCATATCTTCTTCAAAGACTAAAACAACGGGGGAAACAACGACAAAAGTCAGAAAAAGATAATGGTAGTAAACCAAAGTAGAAAAACTCACAAGATACTCAGACTCTAGGACACACTTGTAGGTTGTATCAGTTTTTCTTTTCCACAGCGTCTGCCCCCAGTGAACCTGATTCACCGAGATGTTTTCAGGTGTGGTGCCAGGACATGAAACTGACCAGCAAAGGCCAGAAATTAGTTGCTTGTAAATGACTCCTTGCAAGAGCTTTCTCAGATCAAATGCCCGCGTGTTCCTGACTCAGCCAAAAAGGCCATGTTAAAGACAGCTCGCTAAACAAACAAACAAACAAACAAACAAACAAACAAATAAATAAAAATATTGCAAATGAAGACTGAACTTGGGGAAGAATCTCAGTCGACAGTTACCCTGGAGATTGTCACTGTACCAGAGGTGTAGAATACCTGCTCTCACTGATCTTCCTATTCTCCATGAGGAGGTCAGCACTGTTGTAGTGAGTACATCTGAAACTCAGGCAGTGTTGGCCTATTGGGCCAGAACTGCAGGCAATGCGAAGAAATTCGAGGCAGTGCCAATGAGTATGACACCAGAAACCTATGGGGAAATCTGCTTTACGGGACAAGCCTATCCGCAACCTCAAGTGGTTGGGTTCGACTGCAGTTCCATGATGGACAAGCCTGGGTACCTGATAAGAAAAAGACAGTGATTGCCCTCTTCCTGCTCCCAGCCTACACATTTCCATCCCAGTACCTGGAGGACAGCATGCTGTGCCCCAAGTGTGTTCGTAGGAACAAGATCTTAAATAAGAACCTGGAAGAATAAAGGACAGGTATCTTCAGTTGTCTCTCACTCTCGTGTGTGATCAGCAGAACTGCAGCTGACACCGAGACTGGTGGAAATCCACATCTATGCCTTTGAAAGTGCCGTTCTCGCCCAGAAATTACAAGATATTGTGTTGATGCTTAAGAAAAAGCAGTTTGGAAATAGCCAATGAAACCACCAAAAGATCCACCTCTGTTCACTGTAATGTGTGTCCTATGTGTTTTGCTGTAAGTAGGTTCCAGGGTCGGGTATGACATCTCCAGATACAAGAGTCGCTAGTCCTGTCACCAGCACAAAGGTGTCATAGCCAGTTTGGCAGTCAACTGTAGATTTAGTGTGTGCCTGTAGCCTCCATGTGACTTCTTCCCTGGGTTATAGTTTGTTGCTAGTGTTCAGTATTTGGGTTTGTTTTCTACTGTTGTAAAATAGTACAACAACAAAACCAAACAAACAAAAAAGAAAAAAATATATATAGAGTATTAACCATTTTGATTATTTCCCCTTTGAACAAAAAGTTAGTTTGGTGGGATTCTATGTAATTATTGTGTAAGTTTACTCTGAGATTGGAATATTCCTTCTTGAAAAACGTCTTTCAAGCAGGAAGGCATCCATTCAGAGTAACTTCAGGAATTTCCTGAAAATGATCAGATTCACCTGTCTCCTCACCTCCAGAATAAAGTTACTAAGATTCAAGTACAGACAAACTTCAAAGAAGACTCTGAGACCAGACCAGTATGAAAGAAGCTGATACAAACTGTATTGCTCAAAAGAGGTTTTGGTCTTGCAAAGGACATTCTCTAACCTGTTGAGCAGCCTGTGGATTATTGTATGTTACTGTACTGTGCTCCAGAGAGATATTTAGATTTTGTAAGCAGTAACCATTCGTAGAATGGATTTAGAGATGCAGCATTCTCTGAGTCATTTCTCCTACTGCAAATAGTCCCTCACCCATGACTAATTCCTATGACCAAGCCCAAATCATTGGTTCACCAAATTGGAATTTGGCAGTATATATACATTGGTCTGTTGTGGGATCTGTATTTGGTGTGGATAGACACATGTGCTGTTTTTCCTCAGAAAAAGTCTTAATAGACCCAGTAATACAACTTTCAAATCAAGCCTAGGCTGACATTACAGTGAGTTCACAACATGATTATAGAAATGAAGTCATGGAAAGCACGACCCTGCCCTGCCTGATCCAGGGACCAGGAACCCAGCATTGGGACCTCTGTTCCCACCTGGCAGCACATGGAAAGCTCACCCCAACCCTGCCTTATCCAGGGACAGGAACCCAGCATTGGGACCTCTGTTCCCACCCGGCGGCTTTGGGGCGCAGAACAGGGCTCGTACCATCTGCCACCTGGACCTGTGGAGATCCACAGACACAGACCAGGTACAAAAGAAAGGCAAGAACATATCACTGACAACAAGATGGCAAGAGGAAAGTGAAAGAGCATATCCCAAGGAAACCAAGACAACTTGGCAACACCAGTACCCAGCTCTCCCATGACAGCAAACATTGGAATGCCAAACACTGCAGAAAAAGAAGACGCAGACCTAAAAATCATACCTAAAGACGATGATAGAGATCCTTAAACAAGAACGGGAGGAAACGCAAAAAGAATTAGAAGCTTTTAAAGAGGAAACAAGAAAAACACTCAAAGAATTCAAAGAACTAGAGGAAAACAGAACGAAAGAGATGAAAGAATGGAAGAAGGAATTTAAAACGGAAATTGACACAAAAAGAAAACACTAAAAAAGATAACCCTAGAGGTAGAACACCTAAAAAAGAAATCAGGAGTCAGAGAAGCAAACATTTCCAATAGACTACAAGAGATGGAAGAGAGAATATCGGGGGCCGAAGACAACATTGTAATGATAGACAAAACAGCCAGAGAAGATGCAAAAAACAAAAAACTACTAACGCAAAATGTCCAGGAAATCCAGGACACAATTAGATCCAGGACAAACCAAAGGATAATAGGAATAGAAGAGGGAGAAGAATATCAACTAAGAGGCACAGTGAATATCTTCAACAAAATTGTAGAAGAAAACTTCCCTACCCTTAAGAATGAGATGACCACGGGCATAAAAGAAGCCTTCAGAACTCCAAATAGATTGGACCAGAAAAGAAATTCCTCCCGACATTTAATAGTCAAAACACCAAGGGCCCAAAGCAAAGAAAAAATACTAAAAGCAGTAAGAAAAAAAGGTCAGGTAACATATAATGGCAGACCAATCAGAATCACACCCAATTTCCAAACAGAGAATATGAAAGCTAGAAGAGCCTGGACAGACATTATGCAGAACCTAAGAGAACAAAAGTGTGAGCCCAAGCTGCAATACCCAGCAAAACTCTCAATCACCATAGATGGAGAGATGAAGATAATTCAAAACGAATCTAAATTTATACAATATCTGACCACAAACCCAGCACCACAACAAATTATAGGTGGAAAACCCAATACAATGAGGGGAAGTACATCCTAATAAAAATAAGAAAACTCCTAAGCAAGAAAAACAAAAGAAGAAAGAGAAACAGACACAACTCAACCTACAAAAACAATAATAGCAGGAAACAGAAAATTCTATTTCTTGTTATCTATTAAAATAAATGGACTCAACTCCCCAATTAAGAGACATAGGCTATCAGACTGGATACATAAACAAATTTCAACATTTTGCTGCATACAGGAAACTCATCTCAGAGACAAAGACAGACACTATCTCAGAGTAAAAGGGTGGGAAAAAAACTTCCAAGCAAACAGCCCCAAGAAGCAAGATGAAGTGGCTGTTCTAATATCAAATAAAATAAATTTCCAACCAAAAATTATCAAAAAACATAAACAAGGACACTTTTTACTCATTACCAGAGAAATCTATCAAGAGGAATTCACAATCCTTAACGTATATGCTCCAAATACAAAAGCACCAACATTCAAAAAAAAAAACCCTACTAAATCTCAAAAAATACGTTTCACCCCACACAATAATAGTGGGAGACTTTAATACCCCACTCTCACCAATGGACAGATCATGGAAACAGAAACTGAACAAGGACACTGTAAAACTAGCAGAGAATATGAACCAACTGGAATTAATAGATATCTACAGAATATATCATCCTAAAGTAAAAGAATACACCTTCTTAGCACCGCATGGCACCTTCTCGAAAATTGACCACATAATTGAACACAGAAATAGCTTCAGTCAATATAAGAAGACTGAAATACTCCCATGCATCCTCTCAGATCACCATAGTCTAAGGCTGGTCTTTAAGAACAACAAAGACAATAAAAAACCTACATACACATGGAAACTAAACAATGCTCTGTTAAACCATAGCAGGGTCAAAGAAGAAATAAAGAAAGAAATTAAGGATTTTCTAGAATTCAATGAAAAGGAAAACACAACATATCCAAACTAATGGGATGCAATGAAAGTAGTACTGTGAGGAAAACTCATAACTGTGAGTGCTTCCAAAAAGAAACTAGAGAGAGCATACATCAGCAACTTGACAGCACAGCTAAAAGTTCTAGAACAAAAGGAAAAAGATACTCCCAAGAGAAGTAGATTGTAAGAAATAATCAAAATTAGGGCAGAAATAGACCAAATAGAAACAAAAAGAAACATCAAAAGAATCAACAAAACCAAGAGCTGGTTCTTTGAGAAAATCAACAAGATTAAATAACCCCTAGCCAGACTAACTAGAGGGTAAAGAGAGAGTATACAAATTAACAAAATCAGAAAGGAAAGTGGAGATATAACAACAGAAACTGAGGAAATTCATGAAATCATCAGACCCTACCAGAAAAGCCTATACTCCACAAAGTTGGAAAATCTGGAGGAAATGGATGAATTCCTAGACAGATACAAGATCCTAAAACTAAACCAGGACCAGGTAAACCATCTAAATAATCCCATAACAGCTAAAGAAATCGAAGAAGTCATCAAAAGCCTCCCAACCAAAAAAAGCCCAGGTCCAGACAGGTTCAGTGCAGAATTTTATCAGACATTTATTGCGGACATAACACCAATACTCTCCAAATTATTCCACAAGATAGAATCAGATGGAATAATCGTAACTCATTTTTTGAGGCAACAAAAACACTCGTACCTAAACCACACAAAGACCCTGCAAGGAAAGAGAACTTCGAAACAATTTCACTTATAAATAGTGATGCAAAAATACTCAACAAAATTCTTGCAAACTGAATCCAAGAACACATCAAAACGATCATTCACCATGAACAAGTAGGCTTAATCCCTGGGATGCAGGGATTGTTTAATATAAGGAAATCCATTAATGTAATCTACCATATAAACAAACTCAAAGAACAAAATCACATGTTCATCTCACTAGATGCTGAGAAAGCATTTGACAAAATTCAACACACCTTCATGTTAAAAGTCTGGGAAAGAACAGGAATCCAAGGTCCATACCTAAACATAATAAAAGCAATATACAGAAAACCACAGTCGACATCAAACTTAATGGTGGGAAACTTCAAGCAATCCCACTAAATTCAGGGGCTCGACAAGGCTGCCCACTCTTCCCCTACCTATTTACCATAGCACAGGAAATCCTGGCTGGAGCAATTAGACAGCAAAAGGAGATCAAGGGGATACAAATCAGAAAGGAAGAAGTTAAAACACCACTCTTTGCAGATGACATGAAAGTTACTTCAGTGGCTCTACAAATTCCACCACAGAACTCCTACAGCTGATAAAGAAATTCAGCAAAGTGGCTGGATACAAAATTACCTCAAACAAATCAGTAGCCTTCCTAATATTCAAAGGACAAACATGTGGAGAATGAAATTAGGGAAAAGGTACCCTTCACAGTAGTCACAATATTTATGAAAAACCTTGGTGTGTCTCTAACTAAGTGAGTGAGGACCTGTATGACAAGAACTTTAAACCTCTAAAGAAGGAAATTGAGGAAGATTTCAGAAAATGGAAAGATCTCCCATGCTCATGGATTGGAAGGATCAACATTGTAAAAATGGCCATCCTACCAAAAGCAATCTACATATTCAATGAAATCCCCATCAAAATTCCAACCCAGTTCTTCATTGAGTTGGAAAGATCAATGTGCAATTTCATCTGCAATAACAAAAGACCTAGAAAAGCGAAATCCATCCTCAACAAGAAGAAAACATCTGTGGGAATCACTATCCCTGACGTCAAGCTATATTACAAGGCAATTGTGCTGGAAACTGCATGGTACTGGTACAGAAATAGGCACGTCGATCAATGGAATAGAATAGAAGATACAGAAATGAGCCCTCATGTCACCTGATTTTTTACAAAGAGCCATAAACATTCAATGGAAAAAGGACAGCGTATTCAACAAATGGTTTTGGTCCAAATGGCACTCAGCGTTCAGAAGAATGAAAATATATCTTTTCTTATCTCCTTGTACTAAGCAGGAGTTTAAGTGGATCAAATATCTCCACATTAAACCAGATACACTGAAACTATTAGATGAGCAAGTAGGGAAAACCTTAGAACACATAGGCATAGGAGAAAATTTTCTGAACAAAACACCAATGGCTCAAGCTCTAATGTCAAATATTAACAAATGGGGTTTAATGAGATTGCAAAGTTTCTGTAAGGCTAAGGACATTCTCAAGAAAACAAAATGGCAGCCAACAGAATGGGAAAAGATCTTTACCAACTCCACATCAGATAGAGGCCTAATATCCAAGGTATATAAAGAACTCAAAAAGCTAGACACCAGAGAATCAAATAACCCTATTAAAAAATGGGGTACAGAGCTAAACAAAACATTCTCAATTGAGGAATATCGAATGGCTGAGAAAAATTTATGGAAGTGCTCGACATCCTTAGCCATCAGGGAATTGCAAATCAAAACAACCCTGAGATTCCACCTCACACCAGTCAGATTGGCCAAGATCCAAAACTCAGATGACAGCAGATGCTGGCGAGGTTGCAGAGAAAGAGGAACACTTCTCCACTGTTGGTGGTGTTGTAAACTGATACAACCACTCTGGAAATCAGTCTGGTGATACCTCAGAAAATTGGACATAGTACTACCTGAAGACCCAGCTATTCCACTTCTGGGCATATAACCCAGAGACACTCCAATATACAACAAAGATACATGCACCACAATCTTCATTGCAGCTCTATTTATAATAGCTAGAAGCTGGAAAGAACCCAGATGTCCTCAGTAGATGAATGGATACAAAAATTGTGGTACATTTACACAATGGAGTACTCCTCAGCCATCAGAAACAATGACTTAACCAAATTCTCAAGATAATGGTTGCTTCTAGAGAATGTCATCCTGAGTGAGATAACCCAGTCACAAAAGAACAGACATAATATGCAGTCACTGATAGTGGGATGCTAACCACAGAGGCTCGTACTGCCCCAGGAACAACTTGCAGACTGTGTGAAGTTCAAGAAAAAAAGAAAAGAAAATAAAAACAAAACAAAACAAACAACAACAAAAAAGTCATGCTCAGTCCTTCCACACCAAGAAAAAGTTGACTAATTCCAGGTTACATCCTGTTTTACATGTAGTTTTTGCTCATTGTAACTAGTAAGACCTTAATGCAAAGTATCAATCCTTAACAAAAGAAAAAAAATGCCAAGCACTGACACAATTGTAATTTTATACATTTATGTAAAAATGTTAATTTTTTTCTTTTACCTTTGTTTTTTAAAATATATTAAAAAAAAAAAAAAAGAACTGAAGTCATAAACTCTACAACCTCCCCATGGCATTCTGATGTTGTGCCCCTATTTGGAAAAGAAGATATAAAAAGATTTTTGGAGTCTCGTGGGCCAGTGACACCCAGAAATTAGAAGTTTTTGGAACCCGGGAGGTCGCGGACTGCTCTTCCGCGGCTGTCTTCATGCCACAGAATGAATATATTGAATTGCACCGCAAACGATATGGATATCGTTGTGACTACCCTGAGAAAAAGAGAAAGAAAGAAGGTCGGGAGGCCCATGAACACTCAAAGAAAGCAAAAAAAAAAAAAAAAAAAAAATGATTGGCCTGAAAGCTAAGGTCTACCATAAACAGCGCCATGCAGAGAATATACAAATGAAAAAGACTATTAAGATGCATGAAAAGAGAAACACCAAGCAGAAGGATGATGAGAAGACTCCACAGGGAGCAGTCCCTGCCTATCTGCTGGACAGAGGGGGCAGTCAAGAGCAAAAGTACTTTCCAACATGATTAAGCAGAAACGAAAAGAAAAGGCGGGAAGATGGGAGGTTCCTCTACCCAAACTTCGTGCCCAAGGAGAAACAGAAGTATTGAAAGTTATTCGAACAGGAAAAAGAAAAAAGAAGGCATGGAAGAGAATGGTTACTAAAGTCTGCTTTGTTGGTGATGGTTTTACAAGAAAACCACCTAAATATGAGAGGTTCATTAGGCCAATGGGTCTGCGTTTCAAAAAAGCCCATGTCACACACCCTGAGCTGAAAGCTACCTTTTGTCTGCCTATACTTGATGTGAAAAAGAATCCATCATCCCCACTGTATACAACCCTGGGTGTGATCACCAAAGGCACAGTTATTGAAGTGAATATGAGCGAGTTGGGCCTTGTGACACAAGGAGGCAAGGTGATTTGGGGAAAGTATGCCCAAGTTACCAACAATCCTGAAAACGATGGATGCATAAATGCAGTCCTGCTGGTTTGACAGTGATGTCATACAAGTCATTCCACTCACTACAGAAGACTACACAGTCAGGAAAACACCACCGCTGTGACCTTTTTGAACTACCAAGCAGCCTTACGCCATGTGCATTTATCAAGTATCTATTAAATTGTAAAGGAAAATAAAACATCGTCTAATTAAAAAAAAAAAGATTTTTGAATTGCATAAGAGAAACTGGGACAGGTACCTGACAATTATGTACCTTAGGTGGTTAGGTTTTTTGACATGTTTTGAAAATGTGATGAAGCAGGCTGACATCTCAGTTGAGGGTACTACTATGTAGTCACGGTGAAAAATGATAGCTATGGAATAGGATATCTGAACACTTTACAATAAGTATTATAGAAGTGTGATCTTGACCCTGAAATGTATACATTTAGAAGAAATTATGAAGAGAAAACTTTCTGTGTTGACTGAATGTGTGTGTGTGTGTATGTGTGTGTGTGTGTGTGTGAGTGTGTGTGTGTGTGTGTGTGTATTTATGCAAGGAAACGTAGAAGAAACTATTGCTATTTTAATTTCTTTCAGTCTCTACCTATTAATTTGAGACAGAATCTATCCCTGAACCCAGAACTCACTTTTATTTTGGCAATGCTTGAAGCCACCAAATTCCATTAATCTTCCTGTCTTCACTTTTTGTGAGCTTAGGTAATCATAATTGGGTAAAAATATTCTTAACACTCAAGTTAACTGTTCAAATTTTATCTAAGAAAAACAACCTATTTGAGCTTGGTTTTGACGCAGTGTATTATTAAAATATGATTTTGTTAGAATTGTATTTAAATATACTATCTGACTCCTTTATTGTATATTATTCATAACTTGGGAAGAAACACTAATATTGTTCTCCTGGGTTGATATTTGATAAAGAACTTGATAGACCAAAAAAGTGTTAGAGTTTTACAGAATGAGTGGTTAATCATCATAAAAGTTGTATCTAAATTCTAATGAATCTAAGTCAGGCAAAATGATGATTAATACCTGAAATGGGAATTTGGGATAAATATGGGAAAAAATTTACATTCCATCATTAAAACTTAAATGTGGAGTCTGGCATGGGACTGCATGTCTTTAGTCTTAGTACTTGGTAGGCACAAGCAGTTGATTTTCTGAGTTCAAGGCCAACTTGATCTATTTCCAGGAATACAGAACTATTCACACAGAAACTGTCTTGAAAAACAAAAGCAAACACTAAAACAGAACAAAACAAATACTCTCAAATTTCTTTCTCACTTGGATACTTTTTTTCTTGGTCTCACTTTTCTTTTCTTTCCTTTTCTTTTTATTATTTGAGTTCTAAAGAAAGAAAGAAACAAAGAAAGTCATAAGGTTGGGTGAGTGAGGTGATAGGAAGGAAGTGGGGGATTGAAAACATATTAGAATAAACATTATTTCAATAAAAAAAATTTAAAGGTTAAATACATAAATAATCTGGAGCTAATGATATAATATGAAATGGCATAGGTATTTCAGTTTACCATAACTCATTTGTAAAGGGAACTTGAAGGTATATATTCTCTTTATTTATTTATTCGTGTATTTTTGAAAGAACATGTCACTCTGAGGCTCATTATATAGTTCAGGTTGGCCACACATTTTCAGGAACTTTCTGCCTCAGCATAAGTGTTAGTTATAAAAGACAAGACCATTATGCCTACCATTTCTTGTATATATTACTTTAAATTAGTTGTAGTCTTAAGTGGCCTTGCAGAGGGCAAAAATAGGTAGCTGCAAGGATAAATGAATTTAATTGGTAATAATGAATGGTACGTTTCAGAGAAATATTAGATTTTGAGTAGATTTACCAACAAAATGGAAATGTTGATGGTAATGTATAGTTTGGTTACCTGAACTAGTCATTACACATTTGTATATACATTAAAATAACACATTGTGGCTCTCATAAATATATACAAAATATATGAGGAAAATAAGTCAATAAAGTGTTCTGTGGTCTTTACTTGAAGATTTTTGCATTTTTAGGAGTAGTCTGAGGATTGTAGAGAAATAGTTTAGTCATTAGAAACATTTGCTGCTCTTGCAAAGAACAGGAGTTTGAATCCAAGCATCTATATTAGATGGTTCATAACCTTCTCTCCTTCCTATAAATAAGGGTCCAGAGAACCTGACTCCCCTATCACCATGTTTTAGTTCTGTAAGCAGCCTAATGTACATACGCCTTCATGATTACACACAAACAAATAAGTACATATATGTGAATACATATCCTTGAAAAAATTTTAAAGTATACTAACAAAATATAAAAATGTAGGCTTAGATTTTTCAAAGCCTGGTTTATATAGAGTTCTTAAATGCTCGAGCCAACATTTTAGCCCAATGAATAAAAGTAGGGGAAAATGATAGTTAATTGAACAAGGAGGTTATGAACTTGTTTAGAAGTAATACTTAGGGTGATTACAGTTTTCTTTGTCGGGATATCAGCAGTCCGTTCCCATAGCAAATATTAAATTCAATGAGCGGTGGCAATTTAATCTGAGAGCAAACATGAAACATGAACCAATATCAGGGACTTGATCCAGCAGGAACTGTGTTGCTTTGCCTAATTGACCAAAGTCAAATGAAGTGCCAAGAATCAACCTGAATACCACAAGAAGTTCTTTTATGTGTTTCTCTCAATGAAGTGAAGACTAGCAAAGAAAAGCAAAGAGAAGTGAAGACCAGCAACACATTTCATGGAGTAACTGCAGGAGCATCAAAGTCCAGAAAAGCATTCCAAGGCATAGAATGCAAGAGTGTCCTCTCACTGTCTGTGGGGTTCTATTAATATTCTTTCTAAACATTGCATATCATCTTAAGCATCCACCCCAGAAACATCCCACACCCTCTCAAGTATCCATTTCTCCAAAACATTATATGCCCTCTCAAGTGTCTGCATCAGCAAGACATGTTCTCACAAGACAGTTTTCAGAAAGACATCATGTTACCTGAAATTTCCACTTCATAAAGCCTAGACCTTCTGACAGTTTAAGAACATGAACCTGTGGATTGAGGAGTGCAATAAGGATACTGAGTGCTCTTTCCAAAAAATAGGTTTCAGTCTCTTCTTTTAAACTTACGTTTCTGTTAGATATTTTCTATACTTACATTTCAAGTGTAATTCCCTTCTCCAGTTTTCCCTCTAGAATTCCCCTGTAAGGTGACAGAACTCTCTCATGGAGGCAGAGGGAGGAAAATGGGATAGGTTTCAGTCTCTTTCAACCACCTACAGGTCTAATTCAACTATAGTTTCAGTGGCAAGAGATCTCATGCCTTTTCCTGGCCTATCATGTCACTGCATGAACATACTGCATAGATAAACGGAAGACAAAACATCCATAACACAAAATAAAAATTAAAAAATAAAGTTCAAAAAATTCAAGGACGAAACTAAGATACATAACAGAACATGACATTCAGATAAGCATTTTACTAAAGGAAAGGCTCAATTATAATCAAGATCTGGAATGCCAAACTCATACTGATTTGACCGTGATGCCTCATAAGTACATTGTCTTTTTTTTCAGTTTTCTTATTTATTTATTTATTATTGGATATTTTATGTATTTGCATTTCAAATGCATTCCATTTCTCTCCTTTTCTATTCACCAAACCTTGCTTTCTTTCTTTTTTTTTATCTCTCTTACAACTTTATTTTAAAGAAAGAGGGGTACATACACAGATTTTTAAAGGCATTTTGGCTTAACACTATACGAATATTTTTGTTAGTAATTAATGCTTTTAGAGGCTTGCTACCATGCATTGAAATCCCACTATTTACCATAAGCATAAAGCACATGTAGGACAGAACGTAAAAGGGAAACAGATTTCTTGGTGAGTAAAGATTAAGCATAATGGTCTTTGAATAACGAAAACTGCTAAAAAGCTATATTCCTAGCTCTTGGAATATTAATGATTTAAGGTCCAGGTGTACCACACTCTGAGGGGGTGCTATATGTTTATTTTTTCCTAAGAAGGACTGAGGCTTTTTTTTTTTTTTTTTGGCCGTTGTTTGTCTTGGGCCTCATATGGCCTGTAAGTTGTTTCTGGGGTGTTCTGAGCTTTCTGGGGTTAGTATCCATCCAATTATCAGTGACTGCATATTATGTCTGTTCTCTTGTAACTGGGTTACCTCATTCAGGATGATATTCTCTAGATGCATCCATTTTCCTAAAAATTTTATAAAGTCATTGTTTCTGATAGCTGAGTAGTACTCCATTATGTAAATATACTGCAATTTTTGTATCCATACTTCTACTGGAGGGCATCTGGGTTCTTTCCAGCTTCTTACTATTATAAATAGGGCTGCAATAAACATTATGGTGCATGTGCCCTTATTGTATGTTGGAGCATCACTGACGAATATGCCCATAAGTGGAATAACTGGGTTTTCAGGTAGAACTATGTCCAACTTTCTGACGAAACACCAGACTGATTTCCAGAGTAGTTTTACCAGTTTAAAACACAACCAACAGTGGAGGAGTGTTCCTCTTTCTCCACATCCTTGCCAGCATCTGCTGTTATCTGAGTTTTGGATCTTAGCTATTCTGACTGGTTTGAGGTGAAATCTCAGGGTCGTTTTGATTTGCATTACCCTTATGACCAGGGAGGTCTAACTCTTCATTAGATATTCCTCAATTAAGAAATTTTGTTTAGCTCTGTACTCCATTTTAAATAGGATTGTTTGATTCTCTGATGTCTAACTTCTTGAGTCCTTTGTATACATTGGATATTAGACCTCTATCAGATGAGGGGTTGGTAAAGATACTTTCCCAATCTCTTGGCTGCCATATTGTTTTCTTGACAATTTTCTTATTTTACAGAAACTTTGCAATCTCATTAAGATCTATTTCTTGACCTTTGATATTAGAGCACAAACCATTAGTGTTCTGTTCAGAAAATTTTCCCCTGTGCTTATGAGTTCTGAGGTTATCCCTACTTTCTCTTCTAATAGTTTCAGTGTATCTGGTTTAATGTGGAGATCTTTGATCCACTTACACTTGAAATTTGTACAAGGAGATAAGGAAGGTTCTATTTCATTCTTCTGCAGCTAACAGCCAGTTGAACCAACACCATTTGTTGAAGAGGTTGTTCTTTTTCCATTGAATGTGATAGAATTCCACATTGTTTTTTGGTTTGGAGGCTTTTGATGACTGGTTCTATTATTTGGTGTTATAGTATTATTTAGATGGCTTACCTGGTCCTGGTTTAACTTTAGTATCTGGTATCTGTCTAGGAATTCATCCATTTCTTCTATATTTTCCAGATTTGTTGTGTATAGGGTTTATAGTAGGATCAGAAGATTTCTTGAATTTTCTCAGTTTCAGTTGTTGGTCTTCACTTTCATTTCTATTTTGTTAATTTGGATACTCACTCTTTGCCCTCTAGTTAGTCTGGACAAGGGTTTATCAATCTTGTTAACTTTCTCAAATAACGAGCTCTTGGTTTTGTTGATTCATTGAATGGTTCTTTTTGCTTCTATTTGGTCAATTTCTGCTCTGAGTTTGATTATTTCTTGCTGTCTACTTCTTTTGGGTTATCTGCTTTGTTTTGTTCTAGAGCTTTTAACTGTGCTGTCAAGTTGCTAGTGTATGCTCTCTCTGGTTTCTTTTTGGAAGCACTTAGAACTATGAGTTTTCCTCTTAGTATTGATTTCATTGCATCCCATAGGTTTGGGTATGTCGTGTTTTTATTCTCACGAAATTCTAGAAAATCTTTAATTACTTTCTTTATTTCTTTTTTGACCATGTTATCATTTAGTAGAGCATTGTTTAGTTTCCATGTGTATATGGGATTTTTGTTGTCTTTGTTGTTATTAAAGACCAGCCTTAGACCATGGTGATCTGAAAGGATGCATGGGAGTACTTCAATCTTCTTATATCTATTGAGGCTTTTTTGTGACTTACAATATGGTAAATTGTGGAGAAAATGCCATGAGGTGCTGAGAAGTTGTATTATTTTGTTTTAGGGTGAAATCTTCTGTAGATATATATTAATTCTAATCCGTTCATAACCTCTACTGGTTTTACTGTGACATTGTTTACTTTCTAATTCTATGATATATCCATTGATCAGAGTGGGGTGGTGTTGATTTCTCCCACTGTTATTGTGTGTGGTGCATTATATTTTTTGAGCTTTAGAAGGGTTTCTTTTATGAATATGGGTGATCTTGTATTTGAAGCATATATGTTAAGGATTGAGACTTCCTCCTAATAAATTTTCCCTGTAATGAGTAAAAAGTGTTTTTCCTTATCTTTTTTGAAAACTTTTGTTTGAAAATCTACTTTATTCAATATTAGAATGGCTATTCTAGCTTGTTTCTTGGGGCTGTTTGCCTGGAAGATTTTTGCCCAGCCCTTTACTCTGAGATAGTGTCTGTCTTTGCCTCTGACATGAGTTTCCTGTGTGCAGCAAATTGCTGGATTCTGTTTATGTATCCAAACTGATAGCCTATATCTCTTTATTGAGGAATTGAGTCCATTTATGTTAACAGATATTAAGGAATAGTGGTTGCTCTTTCCTGCTATTTTTGCTTTTAGAGGTAGAATTATGTCTGTGTGTCTTTCTTCTTTTGGATTTCTTTCTTAGTTATTTTCTTGGTTTCTTTCTTTCTTTTTTTTTCCTAGGATGTAGTTTCCCTCCTTTTGTTTGGTTTTCCATTTATTATTTTATGTAGGGCTGCATTTGTGGTCAGATACTGTGTAAATTTATTTTTGTCCTGGAATATCTTGGTACCTCCATCTACGGTGATGGAGAGTTTTGCTGTGTATAGCAGCTTGGGTTGACATTTGTGTTCTCTTAGGGACTCCATGATATCTGTCCAGGATCTTCTAGCTTTCATAGTCTCTGTTTAGAAGTCAGGTGTAATTCTGTCTGGTCTGCATTTATATGTTACATGACCTATTTCTCTTCCTGCTTTTAACATTCTTTCTTTGTTTTGAACACTTTGCATTTTGACTATTATGTGTCAGTAACAATGTCTTTTCTTGGTTCACTCTATTTAGAGTGCTGTAGGCTTCTTTTATGCTTATGTTCATCTCATTCTTTAATGTAGGGACATTTTCTTCTACAATTTTGTTGAAGATATTTACTGTGCCTTTTAGTTGATATTTCTTGCCCTCTTCTATTCCTATTATCCTTTGTTTTGGTCTTCTCATTGTGTCCTTTAGCACCTGAACATTTTGGGTTAGGAACTTTTTGTTTTTGCATCCTTTCTGATTGTTTTGTCTGTTTCAATGTTGTTTTTGGCCGTGAGATTCTTTCTTCCATCTCTTGTAGTCTGTTGGAGATGCTTGCATCTCTGACTGCTGATTTCTTTTTTAGGCTTTTTATATCCAGGGCTGTCTTTTTCTGTGTGTTTTCTTTATTGTTTCTAATTCATTTTCAATTCCTTCATCTCTTTGGTTCTGTTTTACTTCCTTCTTTGAGTGTTTTTCGTGTTTTCTCTTTAAAACTTCTATTTGTTTTTGGTTGTCCTTCCGTACTTTTTTGAGGGAGTTATTCATGCTCTTCTCAAAGATCTCCATCATCATCTTCAGTTATGATTTCAGGTCTGAGTCTTCTTTTTCTGGAGTGTTTGGCAACCGAGTGCTTGCTGTGGTGGTAGAGCTGGGTTCTGATGTTGCTAGGTTGTCTTGGTTTTCATTGCTTAAGTTCTTTAGTTTTCCTCTTGCCATCTTCTTGCCTTCATTATATGTGGTCTTGTTGTCAGGGATTGGTACCCATCTCACCCGTGGACCTGAAGACCTATGGGTTCAGGAAGAAAACCACTTCTGAGTGTTTGGCTTTTGGTGGGCAATCAGTGAGTTCTGGTAGCAGTGACTCAGATCTGTCTTTGTGGGGTCAGATGTGGGAACTCTTGTGAGGCTATTTGGTAGCTCAGCCCAATGCTCACAGGTCCTGTGTACCACTGTCAGGGACTGTGCTCTTTCTCTAGGCCATAACTGACCCTTCCCCCAATGACACATTGCTATCTGCTTTCTGAGGATTCCCGATTTTCTCTCTCTGGGTCTATGCATCAGACTTCTCTCTGGACCTTGTGTAAGAGGCTCTGTAGAGTTGAACTTCAAGCACTGGCTTTCCCAGGTAAACCCTGGCTCTCACTGACAAGGGACTGTGCCTTGCTGTGGGCCTGTAGCCGTTGAGCCAGGGTTTTCAGTCGATCCCGAGTCCCTATGATAGAGTTCTGGCTCCACTGAACCAACTGGAGGGCCGTGTTTGCTGCGTGCTTCACTGTGCTTTGGTTACTCACAGTGCAGTCTCACCAGGCCTGTGTCCCTGGATCTCCTCTATTCCAGATCAAGTTCATTGTCTTGACAGAAACATTTTCCATATTCAGCCACTATTACCCCTGACAGTTTTGACCTTACATTGACTTTACTTTGACCAATTTAGTACTTCACTGTCGAGTATATTTATTTTTCACCTATATTTTGTTTGCAATTATTTTAAAACGATTTTAAAAGTTATTAGATTTAGAACACAGATACCATGGGTATCCAGAATTTTAAGATTAAAGGTCTTGAGTAATAATAAAAAATGACCAGGGTCTAGCAAAATAAAAAGTTGTTGGTCTACATCTGTATGTGTCTTTCTTATGAAAACAGAGTGCACTGTAATTACTTTGATAATAAATTTGAAATTACCTATTTTGTTAATTAATATGATCACTGAAGTATTTAAACAGTAACTGTTCAACTTGCCATTAATTCCAGAAACTTTTTATAATTTTTCAAGCACTGCCACTAGTTCAGCAATTAGTATTTTATTTCACATGGAAGGAATCTGCAGCTGAGACATCTGAGACTGAGTGGTATAACCAGGTCAAGAATAGAAAGAATTCCTAATGAAAGGGGAACGTGCTCTGTTCGCCACCAAAGCTGTGTGCTGTCATGTACAACATAATTCATCTCCCTTGAACGCTCCATTCACTGTCTACAAAAATGTGAGAATATTGAGAAAAACAAGATTGCAAGAGTCTTAATAGTCCTGTTCAAATCAAATCATTTAATAAGTCACATAGTATCCATTGATGATGGCAAGTTCTGAATTCCTGCTGCCTTACCAAAGTGATGGAACTGTTAAAATGGACAAGATAATTAAAAGTTAAAAGAATAAATTTTTTCCTTTATTTTTAAGTTCTCCCATCTCTTCAATGACTCATTTGTGTAGAAGCTTCTTTGTGATCTGATCAGTTAGTTCATTTCCTGCTAATAAAGAATCATAAAATGAATGCATCTGTGTCTAATAGTAATTCTCCTTGTCTTATGGTGTGGGCTGCTCCACCGGTTGAGCATTTTTTCTTTTAAAAGAGTGATAAATTGTGGGTTTGTCTTAATAATCACCATAGTTTAAATTTGGATATTGATTTTATTGAAACAGGACAAAGTTTTAAAGATTAATACAAAGCCATTTGATAGTAGAGTCGCCTCTATGGTTTTATAGTGTTACCTTCCTCAAAGGTGAAGTCATTTCTCTGGAATATGTTAAAAACATGAATTATACATTTAAAACTGAGTGAGAAGTAACTATGTCATTAGAGATATTACTTAACATAACTGAGATATGCAATATATAGTTTTCAAAAAATTATAACCTGTCTTTATTGATTTTTATTTATTAAAAGTAGAAATGATGAAGATGATCTTGGTTTTGGATATTCTTTAGTATATTATATTAACATTGTTTCTCTTTTATTTTGAAACAAAGTTCAACTATGTAGCTCACACTATTCTTAAATTCAGGCTCTACTGCATTTTGCGGATTTAGTTACTTATTATTTTAATACATATGACAATTTGACCATGTTATTGGAGATGATACTATTATTGTGCTATGGCTAGTGCCAATAAAATGACTTAACTAATCAACTGTCTTTTTCCTTTATATTTTGGAAATAATTTTATTAATAAGCATAAAATATATACTAACCTATCATTCGCCAAACAGTTTGATTTCAATTTAAATAACTTGTTTTTGCAAAACATTTTACTGAATTTATCTACTTTTCTTTTCCCACATATTCCAGAAAACTATACATCATACTATGCTTATGATAATAAAATTAATTAAGTCTATGTGATAGTAGAAGGGAAGTATTTAAATAACTGTAGTTGAGTTCATTATTGTTAAATTTGAAAATATACATGACAATTCTGTGTGTATGATGAACCAATAATTAATTCCCTTAAAATAGCAATTTTAACAATGACATTGTCCATCAAAATTCTGGTATATTTACAAAGGCTTCTCTACAATTACTTTTTAACTTTAAGGGAAATTTTTGATTAACCAATTTTCTCAGATTGGTGTATCTTAAGTTGCCAGATTTCTTTGTTCATGTTCTATGCATCACATGTACTATAGAACTTTATTAGTGTTTGCAACAAGAGGAGGCATGTTATAATATGAAGTCTTATCAGCAACCTTCATGAGGATAAATCACCAGAGTTCAAAGGATTCTTAGACTAAAAGAGGAGGTAGCCATTTAGGTTTCAGAAATGAATCAGAAGGTATGTTAGAGATCCAAGTAGAATGTGATTACTTGTTCCTCTCCTATACTCCAACGCTATGAAAAAAGTAAATTACCAACAAAAAAGTAAATTACCTAATCAGTAACAACTTGATTTTTCCATATCCTGTGACCATTGCAAGGATGTTGAAAATGGAGAACTGTCATTTTATACGTTCATATGTTTGCATTTTATATGATGATAAGGATGCAAATTGCTGCAAACACTGAAAATCAGTATCCTAGTTCCAGTCACCCTCCAAGCTTAGAAATATATTTGCCATATAATCCAAGTATACTGCTCCTGCTATATAGACAAAAGTCTTTGTTACCTCCTACCAAGACACAAGCTCATCTATTTACTTAGCTGCACTTACATAAATTGAGTTAGGATATTCCAACTGAAATGTCCTTAACGTGATAAATAGATAATGAAATTTGATACTTAGATACAATTTTATCCATTTGTGAAGAAAAATTAAATTCTGAAAATTTATGCAAATAAATAGAGGTGAAAACTTTATACTGTGTCGAGTAACATAGATGTAGAAAGATAAACATCGCATGTGGATTTGAAATCAAATCATTAGATTACTGTTTAATTTGGAGTAACTATAGCTTTGTATATTTAAAGCAGAGGAAGTGCTGAGTATCATAGGACATAAATACTTGATGCAAATATTGCTCTTACTAATTGACATTATTGAAAACCTTCATTGTTGATTTAGGTAGACTATGATAGTGATCCAGGGTCAACATTAGGACACCATACTCCAATAAATCTTCAAATATAAAGGATATTAAAAGCATGCTTCTCTTCTGTAAGGTAGAATGAGTGGTCTTCGGTGTTCAATTTCTGGGCCTCTAAAGACTGTAGATTGTAATTTATCTTATCATCGACCATCTAGGTTTAAATATATAACACATAATTTGTGGCCTATACTAGAGGTAATGAAATCATGAAAGAATAGTAACATAATAGCATGAATAGCAGCAGCATGCTGGGCTACTGTCTTGAAGATAGTGGGTATAATAAATTTTAGATACACATTATAAATACTTTTAGACCCTGAGTGCTGAAAGGCCTTGAAAATACTGATGTGTTATTCTGAATAAACACAGAGCAATAGAGGCAGGCATTGATGTGCATGGCACATAACATTGTTTTGAGAGAAGGAGATAAACACGTGTATGTGTCCAGATTCCTCTTAGCTTCAGTCATATCTTTATATGTAGCCTCTAGGTAAAGGTGATCCTTGATAAAATAAGGAATCAGAAGCAAGAAATCACTGCCTGTAATCCCAATTCTAGCATGTCTGCAATAATGGTTTCTTTTCCAGAATTGGTGTTTATCTGAAAAAGTCTGTTTACGGTTCTGATCTCAAGGCTGAACTTTTCACAGGTAAATTAAAGAAAACCATTGTAATTGTGAAAAATTATTTTATCATCAACTATATAGGTATAAATATATGATATATAACAATATAGTGCTATATTAGAGCTAATGAGTTAAGATAGTAAGATTATTAACATAATTTTATGCCAGACTACTTAAGAGATACAGTGAATGGCCTTTCACAGAATGTGCACTTAGTTTACATTATTTTTTCCAAGATTTTGCAAAGAATAGAATAGGCACTGATTTATTATTACCTCCAGAGAGAGTGTTATGATTAATTCTTTCTCTTCCAGGTGTTTCTTGATGTGTTTTACGGTTTTAAATTGACTGCAACTGATTATATCAAAGATATTAGCTGTTTAATGCAGTGATTCTGTGTGTGCAATCTTCTAAATGCATAAAACTCCAAGGCCTTGAAACAAGGGGTATTCACATAGTTAACTACTTTTTATGGAAATAAATGCACTTCAGGGCTAAACAAACAACTTATTTCTCCCTTCCCAGATATGAAAGAATGAAAATGGCTGCCCATACCCTCAGCACGTTCAAACTGCCACCATGTTTACTACTTTAAGGGTACTTCCTAACATACATCAAAGGAAAAATAATTAGAAACATTGTTTAGATACTGTCAAACTTTTTTTTTTCTTATTAATAGAACTTAGAAGTCATCTGCAGTTAACAAACAAGATAAACTGAATTGACAGAGTAATTTTGTTCTTGATTTAATTTACTTGAATCTTCTCTCTACCTTGAAGCCTCTGGTGTTTTTCTCTATGTATTTCCAAGCCATGCACTTCTTTCGTATTACAGCAGCATTAAATGCTGGTGAAATTAACCAGTTTATGTGTTTTCTAATGACACAGAACAATGCCTACCCAGCTAGGAAAATAAATGTATTAAACAGGTAATAGCACCTTATTCATGGTTGCCAAAGTTTAATAGCTAAGGCTGCAGGCCTTGAAAACATACATGTCTTTAGAAGATTTCTTTAAATTGGAACCATGATTATCCCTGCATTTGCAGAAGCATTGATATCCATATTATGTTGTATTATTCACATTCATTCACGGGGAGATTGAAGAATATAAAGCAAAGATTCTTTTCCATAATAATACTTTTTTCTTAAGGAAAATAGATAAGAAACAAACACATATACAGTGGAAATCATCAGAATATATTCAGTGAAATAAGTATATAATGTTATTTAGTACCATCTGATAGACTACTATTTTTTGTGTGTTTGTTTTCTTGCCTCACAGCTAGACAGAATACTGACAAGGAGATGAGAAGAATATTGAATAATTCCAGGAGATCCATTTGGCCAACAAATCAATTAGATGTAACCCTATTCTGGAACTAGAAACTTTTTTCATTGACTAAAGATGGAAAGTTGGGAGTCTATTTCTGTCAATATTTGGCCACTCTATTTAGAATGTGTATGTTTGTGTGTGGGGAGGATGAAGTTTACATGGTATTACATTCCTATACTAAACCCCAAGTGTCCCTTAATTTTACCTATGTCTCCCCATATCCCATTTAACCTATACTTTCTTTACTACATGATATTCCCAACACCCCTAATCTATTATAATTATAATTGTCCTTTTTAAATAAGATATTACACACTGGTGCAGTGGTTCTCAGCCTCCTTAGTGTTGAGACATTTTAATATAGTTCCTCATGTTCTGGTGAAACCCCACCAACCATAAAATTACTTTCATTGATATTTCATAACTAATTTTGCTACTATTATAAATAGTCATATAAATATCTCCTTTACTCTCTACCTACATTTTGTGGTTATATGGATTGTAGTGTCATTATCATTTCTTTAATAAGTAACAAACATATATAAGTGAATACATACCATATTTGTCTTTCCAAGTCTGGGATACTTTACGCTGGATGATTTTTTTTCTTTCTTCATCCATGTGCTTGTAAATTTCATAATGTTATTTTTAAGGGCTGAGTAATACTCAATTGTGTAAATGTGCCACATTTTTTTAAAATCTGGCCTTCTGTTTAGGGTACATATAGATTGTTTCCAATTTCTGTCTATCCTGAATAGAGCTACAGTGAGCATGGTTGAGGAAGTGTCTCTGTAATAGGAAGAAGGACACATCAGGTACATGCCCAAAAGTGCAATAATTGTGTGTTGAAGTAAATGGGCTTTTATCTTCCAGAGGAACAGCAACAGTGATTTCTGTGGGACCATGATCCTATAGGGACTTAGCACAGTGCCAAACATTGGTTTGAATGCACTTGAAATGTGTGGAAAAATACTCAGGGACTAAATTAAATATTTGACCACTGTGAGTTGACTTTCTAGTATGAGAGCTAACATTTGCTCTTCTCTTGTGATATTAAGGTCTTTACCTGAAAGAGGTTTGATTAATGAAGAGAAGATTGTGTCAATTAATCCAATACTCAAACATTTTTTTTAAAAAAGGAAGAGGTAGAACAAACATGAAATAAATAAGAAATGTTTTTGATGAGACATCAACAGACAAATTCACAAATATGCTTTTTATTATATATGCTACCAAGACTCTATGTTAAAACACTAATGAATATGAGTGCTTAAAGTATCTGCTTTTCAACTTACATGTAGTAAAAAGTATAAAGGGGCTTTATTGACAGGTAACAAGCATTCATAATTTCAGCTCTAGGAACCCTGGGGGCACTGGATATTACATAATATACAGACATACATCGGCTCAAAATGCTCAAGAAGTTAACATACATGTGTGCCTGTGCATGTACATGCCCCCCCCACACACGTGAACACACAACTTAATTTTAAAAGGTATAAAATGGCTATTTAATTATATCTTGAGTTAAGAATATTAACTTGAAGCAATCCCACTAAAATCAGGGACTTGACAAGGTTACCCATTCTGCCCTGACAAATTCAACATAATACTAGAAGTCCTGGCCAGAGCAATTAGACAACAAAAGGAAATCAAAGGGATACAAATTGGAAAGGAAGAAGTAAAAACATCAGTATTTGCAGATGACATGAGAGTGTACTTAGGTGACCCCACAAATACCACCAGAGAAATCTTACAGCTGATAAACAAGTTCAACAAAGTGGCTGGATAAAAAATTAACTCAAACAAATCAGTAGCCTTCCTATATTAGAAGGACAAACATGTGGAAAAAGAAATTAAGGAAAAGATACCTTTCACAATAGTCACAAAAGCTATGGAATACCTTGGTATGACTCTAACTAAGCAAGTGAAGGACCTGTATGACAAGAACTTGAAACCTCTAAAGAAGGAAATTGAAGAAGATTGCAGAAAATGGAAAGATCTCCCAAGCTCATGGATTGGAAGGATCAACATTTTATGACCATCTTACTAGAAGCAATCTACAAATTAAATGCAATCCCCATCAAAATTCCAACCCAGTTCTTCATTGAGTAGGAAAGAGCAATGTGCAATTTCATCTGCAATAACAAAGACCTAGAATAGCAAAATCCATCCTCAACAACAAGAAAACATCTGCAGGAATCAGTATCCCTGAACTCAAGCTATATTACAAGACAATTGTGCTGAAAACTGCATGGTACTGGTACAGAAATAGGCACATGGATCAATGGAATAGAATAGAAGATACAGAAATGAGCCCTAAAATATATGCTCACCTGATTTTTAACAAAGAAGCTGTAAACATTCAATGGAAAAAGGACAGCCTATTCAACAAATGGTTTTGGTCCAACTGGCACTTAGCATGCAGAGGAATAAAAATAGACCCTTTTTTATCTCCTTGTACAAAGTACAAATGTAAGTGGATCAAAGATCTACACATTAAACCAGGTACACTAAAATCTATTAGATGAGAAAGTAGGGAAAACATTAGAACACATAGGCACAGGAGAAAAATTTCCTGAACAGAATACTAATGGCGTGTGCTCTAAGGTCAAAGATTGACAAATGGACTTAGTGAGATTGCAAAGTTTCTGTAAGGCTAAGGACACTGTCAAGAAAAAAAAGGCAGCCAACAGAGTGGGAAAAGATCTTTACCAACCCCACATCAGATAGAGACCTAATATCCAAGGTATACAAAGAACTCAAAAACCTAGATACCAGAGATTCAAACAACCCTATTAAAAAATAGGGTACAGAGTTAAACAAAAAGTTCTCAATGGAGGGATATTGAATGGCTGAGAAACATCTAAGAAAGTGCTCCACATCCTTAGCCATTAGGGAAATGCAAATCAAAGCAATGCTGAGATTTCACCTCACACCAGTCAGATTGGCCAAGATCCAAAACTCAGAAGACAGCAGATGCTGGAGAGGATGTGGAGAAAGAGGAATACATCTCCACTGTTGGTGGGGTTGTAAACTGATACAACAACTCTGGAAATCAGTCTGGCGATTCTTCAGAAAATTGGACAAAGTACTACCTGAAGATCCAGCATATACCCCAGAGACACTCCAATATACAACAAAGATACATGCACCACAATGTTCATAGCAGCTCTATTTATAATAGCCAGCAGCTGGAAAGAACTCAGATGTCCTTCAGTAGATGAATGGATACAAAAATTGTGGTGCATTTACACAATGGACTACCACTCTGCTATCAGAAACAATAACTTAACCAAATTCTTAAGAAAATGGATGCATCTAGAGAATATCCTCCTGAGTGACATAACCCAGTCACAAAAGAATAGACATAATATGCAGTCACTGATAATGGGATTCTAACCCCAAAAATCTGTGAACACCCCAGAAACAAGTCACAGATTGTGTGAAGTTCAAGAAAAAAAAAGAAAAGAAGAAATATGGTAACACTCAAAGATTTTACTTCTGTGAATGAAGAAATGGTGCCATGTGCTTGACAATGTGATGTATAATTTAACACCTTGGTGACTGTAATGGAACAAATGACATCTGTGTAATTTTTCCTTTCATTTTTAGGATGATATGGGTCTGCCTCTGCCATTTAGAACTTACATCCATGCATACTGGCTCTAGGAAGGTAGATCTAATATTGCAGGTATACCAGTAATTCCCATGTTACAATTTATATGTGATTGGCTGCTTTGTTTTGTTTTAACTATGGTGTTTATTTTTAGGTTGATATCAATTTGTCACATAAAGCTTCATAGACATGTAATAAAAAAGAGACTGACAAAAGGACAAAATGGCAAAAAAAAAAAAAAAAAAAAAATAGACCCTTTCTTATATCATTGTAAAAAGCTCAAGTGCAAGTGGATCAAAGATCTTCACATTAAACCATGTACAGTGAAACTATTAGAAGAGAAAGTAGGGAAAACCTTAGAACACATAGGTATAGGAGAAAATTTCCTAAACAGAACTCCAGTGGCTCGTGATCTAAGGTCAAATATAGACAAGTGGGACTTAATGAGATTGCAAATTTTCTGTAAGGCTAAAGACACTGTCAAGGAAACAAAATGGCATCCAGAAGATTGGGAAAAGATCTTTACCAACCCCACATCTGACAGAGGCCTAATATCTAAGGTATACAAAGAACTCAAGAAGTTAGACAACACAGAATTAAACAACCCTATTAAAAAATGGGGTACAGAGCTAAACAAATAGTTCTCAGTTGAGGAATATCGAATGGCTGAGAAGCATCTAAAAAAATGCTGGACATCCTTAGCCATCAGGGAAATGCAAATCAGAACAACCCTGAGATTCTACTTCACACCAGTCAGAATGGCTAAGATCAAAAATTCAGACGACAGCATTTGCTGGCATGAATGAAGAGAAATAGGAACACTTCTTCACTGTTGGTGGGGTTGTAAACTGGTACAACCACTCTGGAAATTAGTCTGGCGATTCCTCAGAAAATTGGACGTAGTACTACCTGAAGACCCAGTTATTCACTTCTGGGCATTTACCCCAGAGACACTTTAACATACAACAAAGACACATACACTACAATGTTTTAGCAGCCTTATTTATAATAGCCAGAAGCTGGAAAGAATCCAGATGTCCTTCAGTAGATGAATTGATACAAAAATTGTGATATATTTACACAATGGAGTACTACTCAGCTATCAAAAACAATGACTTTATGAAATTCTTAAGAAAATGGATGCATCTAGAGAATATCATCCTGAGTGAGATAACCCAGTCATAAAAGAACAGTCATAATATGCAGTCACTGATAATTGGATAGTAACCCCAGAAAGCTCAGTACACCCTAGAAACATCTTACAGACTATATAAAGTTCAAGAAAAACAAAGGCCAAAAAAGAAAAATTATTATGCTTAATCTTTACACACCAAGAAAACTTTGACTATTTCCAGGTTACATCTTGTTTTACATGTACTTTATGCTCATTGTAACTAGTAAGATATTAAGGCATATATCAAATTATCAAACCTTCAAAATATCAACTACTGACAAAAATGTATTTATATACTGTTATGTAAAAATGCTTTTATAATCTATATATTTATCTTTGTTTTTTAAAATAAATTTGTTCAAAAAAATTTAACTATATATATATATATATATATATATATATATATATATATATATATATATTCAGTTAAGTGAGATTTGGTGTGTATTATTTTGTTATCATTTACTAAACGTGCTTACTTTAAGTAAAATATAAAATATTATAAGGAGTGAGTCTGAAAGTACTGAAACTTATACATTATATATGCATATATACATGTGTATATCACTAAACCTATGTATTCATTATTTATGATGCTTCTGACTAGCATCACACTCAATTATTTATAGTAACTGAAGACCTTCTTAAACATCACATAATCCAATACATTTGAAAAAGAAAGTTTACTAAAAGGAAAGTCTTTTCCTCAATTACTTCTGTTTATTAAAGATAATCTTAATCATTAAATGTTGATTAAATTGCTTTGTTCCTGAAAATAGCAAGCTACACTTTGTACTGCAACTCACTCTGATGAAAGAAATTTTAACTCATTGTGTTATTCTATTCACTGTCTTGAAACTGACATTTTTTTATTATCTAGGTTCCTGAGATTAAATTGAGATAATCAGTCTTTATAGCAAGCATTTATCCATACAGAATCAACTGGAGGATGTGAGGACAGTTTTCTGATTTCTTTACCAATCTGAGTCAGTAGGAGTTGAGGACCAACCAGTGTGCAGAGTGTCACATTTACATATCTTCCTAAAACAACCTTTCAATGGCTTCATTGCTGGTTCTTGGTCCCAGGTTGTCTGTCCAGTCTTTTCAATCTCTGAGGAAGGACTCTCTCTCTCACCTTTCTATATCCCACTGCTTTGAACACTACCCACCTGTTTGAGTTAAATTATAGAAAGTAGTTAATTTTTTTTCATGAAAATGCCTATTTAATAAAAAAAATACTTTACAGCTAAGATTTTTAAGAGTCTGAAAATATGACCTAATTCTTTATTTTGTAGCCATTTCGGGTATGTATTGTTGTTATTGTTGTTTGGGTTGGGCCATTGTTGCTGACAAAGCTGCCTATGGTCGGTTTCTGCCTAAGTATAAGAGCAAAATTTGCTCAGTCATTAATGACCTAATTTTTACAACATGTAAGTCTGACATAGAATGAGGGACAAGGTTGTCACCTATGAGATTTCTGGAACTAATCACTGATTGCAAGCTTTCATGTTTCTGTCCTTCCCTTCTGGTTCCATGTGTTCTGGGGGTTCTGGATAGGTCTAGATAATTATTTTGTATCATCTCAGAGGAGTGAAACTGGAAGAATACAATAGAGTTCCCAACTCCTTTTCTAAAGAATGCTTTTTCGTAATGTCCCAACTTCATGTCCCATACATGAATTAACTTTGGAAAATGTTATCAAACATAAAAGCTCCTTCATCAGATCCAAATGTTTGTTGTTATTACTGTTTTTTTAATAATTTTTGTCGTTATTTTGCTTGTTTTTTTTAACAAAGACTGTGAATTGGGAACTTAAAAGAACTTCAGTGACCCTCGGAAATTAGGTCATCTAACAGCACAGCCCGTTTGCAGGGAGGGGTGAATTCTCTAGTCCATCTGCTTCAGCTAGAGCATCAAGTATCTCTGTGGTGATTGTTATCAATAGAACATTAGCACTTTACTTAAGCAAGCAAAGATGGCTAAATATTATGAATATTGCTTTAGAAGCACTGGGAAGCAGTGGTGATGAAATTTAAAAGTCTTGCTGGTCACCACCAAGTCTACAATGACCAAGGCATGAGGAGTGGCTGAGTAAGTAGGAAATGGAGGCTGTGTTTCACATTCATAGAGATAATCATTGGTGCAAATACACAGTAATCATGCACTGCCAGAAGAGCAACTTCCTCCACAGAAACACTGGCAATGGGAGACTACTTTAGGTCTATTAAATTTTTAATCTTTTAAATTATTCACACATAATCATGTGGGTAAAACGTGTATGTGCCAGTGTGTAGAATCTGAAAGATGGTATAGAAAGGCAGCTCCTGAACCCAATGTTCAGTTCAAGGAATAGAGGCTCTGGCTCCCCTAAAGACTAACAATTCCATTGATTTTTTTTCTCTACCCCAATGCAAAACATTTTGGAATTTCTAGTTAATTTTAGTATTGGTTGTAGTTTACTAAATACTTGTGCTCTAAATAAAAGTTATTCACTATTATATTTCTGTAGATGCACAATAAAAAGCCAAGTGAACTTTCGGTGCTATAATTTTACGTAAGACATGTGTAATGCGGTCTTCCTTTTTGTGGAAAATTAGATTATTTTTAGTTTACAGACCTTATGTACTGTGACCATAATTATTATCATACAAACCTCCTGACTCATATTTAGAAGATTTCGCTAGGGGATGACTTACTGGGGTGCAGTGCATGGGCTTCATCAGATCCAGCAGGTGATAATGAATTGATGTTCATGTTTCTGTTAGCAATTTACATTTACCCAGGGGCACATATGAGCTTCTGTTGCAGCATGAACTTGGAAAATAGTTACTAACTTAATATTCCTGGTCAGGAACTTGAAGTTTGAAAGTACAGCAGATCTTTTTTAATTTATAATGCAGGCACTTTGTTTCAGAGACAATCCAAGTTTTTTAGGTCATATATCAGTCTCCCATTGGGATATGGAAGCTTGGTGTTCTGAGTTCCCTTCTAATATACTTTCGATCAAGGCTCTTGCTTCTTAACAAAGAGCTGGCATTTCTGAGAAAGAAGAGATTCAAACTAGAATTTACTGTATATTTAATTAAACTTTTGAGAAAGTCACTGTTTTCCCATAAATTATGAATATATGGAGATGTATTCATTGAATTTCATGAAAAAAAATGGTGCAATACTAGCTAATGGATTTTCAAAACAATATAAAAAACTAAAATATTATAATGCTTAAAATAGACCAGAAAGACTATGTTATTGGCTAAAGATATGAATGTAATTATTAGGAATATAAACTTATATAGAAGAAGTGACTGATTTGACTAAGCAGAAGATGTGTGGTTATTAATATTTGAATCACAAGCTTTTGAGCCCGAGATGCCAAAATGCTTTTAAAAATCTGTACATCTATCTCTCTTTTTAAAATAAAGTTATTTAAAAAAAAACAAAAAAGAACTATTTTGGAAAGGCATATATTGTAATTTTACACTGTCTCTGAATATGTTGAATGCTTTTATCAAAAAAATATTTAAAAGATAACTCAGATAGCTCCTGAGTAGAAAATGTTTATGGCAAGGATTCTTCAACATTTTCCTCTCATAACTTCCTTTCCTACAATATATTTTACATGGGCCTAGTAATATAGGTATAAAAATAGGCATACAAATCATATACTCTTACATATTACTCATACATAAATCACCTATTTATTTTAAAACAATTTTGTTATGTGAATTATTTTCGTCTTTATTAGAGCAAAAAGAAAATTTCTATACTGATAAGTTAGAAGTATTTATTAAGCTATACATAACTAATATTTATTTTAATATTTGATATTATAAGACAAAGACATGTTAGACAACATTTTGATTTTACTAATATTTTGATGCTGTATTTTATCAAGGTTGAAAATGCAACTTCAAAAATCATGTAACACAAATGGCTGAAGCAAGTATACTCAACATTTCAAATTAGTCCATAATTTTATGAAAAGTCAAGACAAAGCTTATTTTGTGATTTTTTACAATAAAATTAGCAACTCAAACAGTATTATTTTTAAAATCAGGTATAATACAACCCGAAGTTGCATCAATGTGGCATCTGCTTGAGAAAGGTAAAAAGATAATCTCAAAATTTTGGTGTGCTATAAATAAAAGCAGTGTGTTTCCATAAAAGCAGAAAGGTTTTCATTCACTGGAAAGGACACTGCCTTTCATTTCATTGTATAGTGGTGAGCTTGTGCTTCTCAGCAAGCAATCTTGGCTTGGTGTTGTGTGTTATGACAGCACGTGATGTGCAGGCTGTATTCCAAAACTAGGCTCTGGAAATAAGCAGTGTGATACAGAATGTATAAGCTCTGTGAGAAAAACATAATATTCATTGAATGATTTGTTTTGAATTAATATTTGATCATTGAGCATCTAGAAATGAATTGACTGTTGCTGTAATGCTTCCATAAGAACAAATCACAAAGTTACTTGTAATATTTTAAAACATCTTATGATGTCAAATAAAAAAAACCACATTTTACCTTTGTTTGAATGATATTTTTTGTTAGTTCAATTTAGTCATTAGGGTTATGGAAACAATGTTATACTCCTCAAATGTCTAAATTTGACTATTTTAAATACATTTTTCTTATAGATTTTCATGACTGTTATATTCATCATTGCTCTACGTTACAGCAAACATGTAATATCTAATCTAATTTTTACTTTTATAGTATTCCTAATAAATAGAAAATAAGCGACATTAACCCAAGGCCTATTTTGTTGCTAAAATTCTTCTTAAAATTATCTATTTCTTTAATGATAGCTTTATTTTCTTGATTTCTGTGGTTTTATATATCTATCACTTTAAAAGTCTTTAAAAATATTGTAATGATAGGACATATCTCTGTACTGTCAATTTAACTTAATCTTCAAAGGCTGCAAATTTGTTATTTTAATGCTGCTAAATAAAATAAAATTATATTTTTATCTTAATCCTTACACTTAGAGTATTAACATGAAAATATGTTACATGTTCATTATGTATGTATGAATAATGAATGTACATATGTGCGTGCATATACATATAAATAATTATGTGGCAACTTATCCCTTTATATGATTTTTGGATAAGTCTAAATGAATGTACTCTCATCTTTATTTTAATTATAACCTAATATAATTTCAAAAAATCTACTATTCAGCTGTGTAGAATAATATATGAATAAGAGCACTATGCGGTCACATCACCCCATTTGGATAAAGTTAGTTAATTTTAATTTTTGCTCTTCCATCTGAACTAGCAGAAATGTGGTGTTGATATTATGCAGTGTTTGAATGCACTATCTGTACTGGCTCTTTCGTTCAATGTATTCCCCTCACCCTTTTTTCTGCTTTTGTGAATTGGTACTTAGAACATGTTAAATGTCATACATAATGCATAATTTTTTAATATGAGCATGGACAGTGAAATTTTAAATCAGATGTAAGGAGATGCCACAGATGGTAAAGGGCAGGCAGCAGGGGCGTAGAGACTTGAGTTCAGAACCCCAGAGCACAGGGGGAAAGCAACATGCTTCTGGAAACTCTTCACTAGTGAATTGAGGTGTTGGAGACATCACAACCTAAAATTCACTAGCCAGTAGGTCCATGTGAATGTAGCCATGAGCATTATGTTCCCTGACAGATCCTATCTAAAAAAGCATAAAGGTGGAAAGAAACTAGGGAAATACACTTGATGCCAACGTTTAGCCTCTGGCATACACAATCTTTCTTTCTCTTCCTGCTACTGTGAACACAAAATATCCAGATAAAAGCGACTCCAAGAGAAACGTTTGAATTGACTCACAGTCCCAGAATACAGTTCATCTATTGAAGCATCAGCAGGTAAAAATCCCATCCACAGTGAAAAGCAGAATGGAGCAAATTAACACATGTAGACTGGAACTTCCTGGCTGAATGAACCCAATTAAGAACATCCTTTGTGAGCTGGTGGGCTGACAACTCAGCTATCACCCAGGTCCAGTTCCAGGGTTCTGAATCAGATCACTCCTCAAATCTAAATCATCTGTGAATAATTAGGACTCCAAAGAGCACCAGTTCTGCTTTTCCAAAACTGCAGAATATCCATGACACAGGAAACTATAAGATAACAGGAAGAAATCCTGATCATGATCCAATATTGATGGTGTCACCAAAGTTATAGATCTCAAAATAGACTAATGACTTCCTGTAACAAACATTTGTAAGTTAAGATGTGTGGACAGAGGGGTATGGAATAGAACACACTGAAACAGCACAACTTCCACAATGACAAGTTTCCTGTGCTTCATTGTTGTTGTTATTCTTCTTCCTCTCTCTCTCTCTCTCTCTCTCTCTCTCTCTCTCTCTCTCTCTCTCTCTCTCTCTCTCTCTCTGTGTGTGTGTGTGTGTATGTGTTTTAGTGGAGGTAGGTTGCAAGGACAACTGAAGAATATGAAGGAACAGGAAGGTGACCAGGATTGAGATGTGTGATGTGCAACTCACAAAGAATCAAAAAAGTTAAACAAAACAAAAAAATAGGAAAGAAAATCCCTTACAAGCATGCTTTCAGGTCAAATCCAGTAGGCAATTCCTCTCTGGGATATTCAGGTTATGTACTGTGTCACGGGGAAAATCAAGACTGACCCTTATTCAAAAACAAATGCAAGTATACATGCATGTATATTTGCACATACACCATCACATGCAAACTCACATATTATCAAAAAAATTTTTGAAGCACAAGAAAGGAGTCACTGATAATTGGATACTAACCCAAGAAATCTCTGAACACCCCAGAAACAACTCACAGGCCATATGAAGCTCAAGAAAAACAAAGACCAAAAAAAATGAAAGCATCAGTCCTTCTTAGGAAAAAATAAATGTACAGTACCCTCTCAAAAAAATGAAGCAGTTTTGGATATTATAGGTGGTACCACATAGGGTTGAAGTGACACTGTATAAATCATTGAAAGAATGTGTCCCATTGTCTTTTTTCTTTTGTGCTAAGGTTATGGACAGATTTGGACCATGAGTTTTGGTTCAGATCACCTGAGTCAGTCACTAATGTGTACCAATGCATAAAGCTGATTGCTTTTCCATGCTTTAGGTCTTTTATCTGTAAAATAGAGATGATAATAATTACAATCTTACAGTTATTGATTAAAATGGGTTACTCTGGGTGATATACTTCAAAGTTTTTTAAGAATAAATAGCTTCCCAAACATTTAAAATGTCACTATATATTATTATTGATAATAATTTTTCATAATCATTTTCATGGATAGTTTATGTATTTACACTTAAAATATTATTCAATATTTCCCATCTTCCACCTGCACTTCCACCAACCCATGCTTCTATGAAAATGCTCTCACCCACCCACTCCAAGCTCAATACCTGGCATTCCCCTACACTAGGGAAATGAGCCTTCACAGGACCAAGGGCTTCATCTATTGATGCCAGACATTACTGCACTCTGATACATGTGCATCTGGAGTCATAGGTACCTCCATGTATACCCTTTGGTTGGTGGTTGAGTCCTTGGGAAAATTCTTAGGCAACTGCATAGAACTTGAAAATATGATCCTGAGTGAGGTAAGCCAATAACAAAATAACTCACAGGATATGCACTCACTGATAATTGGATATTAGCCCAAAAGCTTGAAACACCCAGGATATAATTCACCGATCATATGAAGCTCAAGAAGATGGAAGACCAAAATGCAGATGTTCCAGTCTTTTTTAGAAGGTGAAACAAATTACTTATAGGAGAAATTACAGGGACAAAGTGTGGAGCAAACACTTTTTGCTCTACCTGGGAAACCATCCCATATGCAGCCACCAAACCCAGTCACTATTGCTGATGCCAAGAAGTGCTTGCTGACAGGAGACAGATATGGATGTCTCCTGAGAGCTCTACCAGAGCCTTACTGACACAGATGAAGATGCTTGCAGCTAGCCATCAGACTGAGCATGAGGAACCAGTGGAGAAATTAGACAAAGGACTGAAGGATCCGAAGAGGTTTGCAACCTCATAGGAAGAACAACCATATTCAGTTGTCAAATACTATTTTTAGGTATCACTGCCAATCATTTTAGGTAAATTATACAGAGAACCAGGTAACAGCTAAAGTAACAGGTTTTCCATTTCCTTCTTACTCTCTAAAGAAACACTGATCCATTGACTGGGATGTCTTTAAATGTGCATTAAGCCATTGAAAACAAGAAAAGGCACTAAGTATATGCCAAGTCATTGGACTGACTGGCTACAGGTATTGCTTTTTCTTGGTTAAAAGGCTCCTTTTTCAGTAAATATGAGAGCAAAATAGCAGTGATTTATGGTGATTGAAGATTAGCTAACCACTAGACTTTGTATTTCCAAGAAAACTGATAAAGGCCAGGAGAAAATTATATTCTAAGTAACATTCATCCTACTTTAGACTGGAACACTCAGGGATTAACCAGCATGTCATAATTTATTCTCATAGTAAAGAAAGATGATTTGAAAAAAAACTTTTTCATTAGTATACATTTTAAATCCCTAGGTAGAAAATCTTTATGGATAAGAAAAAATGTAACAGTTGCTTCTCTTCTAAAATCTGCATTCAAGAAAAAAGTAGTCAAATGAATTTTTTATTTTTAAATCATACACATGTATGTAAATATATGTATATATACTTATATAATATAACAGCTATATATATTATATATACTTAATAAACTAACAGTTTTTTAAATTCCTAGGAAGAAAGAATTTATAAGTAACAAAGAATTGGAACAGTTGCTTCTCCCCCCTAAACTCTACATTCCAGAAGAAAAAAGAAACATGTCAAATGAATTCTTTATTTTTAAATTCTACACAAGATCCCTAGTAAAAAAACAAACTATTGAATGCTGGTTCTCAATTTTCTTAGGCCAATAAGAAAGTGTTAGCCTCACATAGGGTGGTTCATGCCAACTGAATAAACACAATAGACTAACTCATTCACTGACATATCCAGAAGTTTGTCTTCTTGGTGAATCTAGATACTGCCAAGTTGACAGTATATATTTACCATCATATGTCTAATAGTTTTCAACTTGATGTCTAAATACATAAATTTTAAACCAAAATTTCAAATGATTGTCCTTATACATGCAATGGTTATTTCATAAAGCAAAATGTATTCACATCAACTTCAATTGTCCCTATAGTTCTTAGCAATCCCCAAACTGTTTTTTGAAATATTTTTTAAATTATTTTATTGGATATTCTCTGTATTTACATGTCAATTGGTATCTCCTTCCCCCTGCTCCTCTCCCTCCTCCACCTCCACTGTTTCTATGAAGGTGCACCCATTCCCAACAACCTTCTTATCCTCATATCATTGGCATTCCCCTACACTAGGAAAACATGCTTTCACTTGACCAAAGATCTCTTCTCCCATTGAAGCCAGGCAAAGCTACCCTCTGGTAAATATGCAGCTAGAGTCATGGGTCTCACCATGTGTGCTCAATGTTTTAAACGATGAAAGTTGTGATGGGTTAGGTTGGTTGATAATGTTGTTTTCCCCATGTGGTTGCAAACCCTTTCAACACCTACATTCATTTCTCTAGCACCTTCATTGTGGTCCCAGTGTTCAAACTGATGGTTAGATCCTCGTCTGTATCTCAATGACTCTCACAGATCATCTGAGGAGGAATCCATATCTAGTTTGTGTCAGTAAGCACTTCTTGGCATCAGGAATAGTGCTTGGATTTGGTAGCTGTATTTTAGGAGGATCCCAAGGTGAAGCAGTCTATGATTGATCTTTTCTTCAATCCCTGCTCCTATATTTGACCTTGTATATCCTTCCATGACTACTTTGATTACTACTCTCCATGGCTGAAGTATCCACATTCTGGCCTTTCTTTTTTGAGCTTCATTAGGTCTGTGAATTGTTTCTTGGGTATTAAGAGTATTTAGGAGCTAGTATCTGCTTATCAGTGAGTGTATATCATGGGTGTTATTTTGTGACTAGGTTAACTCACTCAGCATGATAAGTTCTTGTTCCATCCTTTTGCCTAAGAATTTCATAAAGTCATTATTTCTAATAGCTGAGTAAATTTTGTAAATTTACCACAATTTTTTAATCCATTCCTCTACTGAAAGACATCTGTGTTTTTTCCAGCTTCTAGCTATTATAAACAAGGCTGCTAGAAACATGGTGAAGAATGTGCCTTTATTATATGTTGGAACAAATTTAGGTATATGCTCAGAAGTGGAATAGTTGGGTTTTTAGGTAATACAATATCCAATTTTCTGTGGAACCACCAGACTGATTTCCAGAGTAGTTGTGGCAGCTTGCAATTCCAACAAAGGAGGAGTCTTCCTCTTTCTCCATATCCTTACCAGCATTTGCTGTCGCCTGAGTTTTTGATCTTAGACATTCTGACTGGTATGAAGTAGAATCTGAGTGTAGTTTTGATTTGCATGCCTGATGACTAGGGATGTTGATCATTTCTTTAGGTGCTTCTCAGCCATTTGGTATTTTTCAGTTGAGGATTCTTTGTTTAACTCTGTACCCCATTTTAATAGGATTATCTTGACGTCCTGAGAAGAATGTATATTCTTTTGTTTTTGGATGTAATATCTTGTAGATATCTGTTAATTCCAGTTGGTTCAGAACCTCTGCTAGCTTTGATTTGTCTCTGTTCAATTTCTGTCTCCATGATCTGTCCTCTGATGAGAGTGGGGTGTTGAAGTCTCCCACTATTTTTGTGTGTGGTGTAATATATGCTTTTAACTTTAGTAGTATTTTTTAATGTGAGTACCCTTATATTTGAAGCATAGATGTTGAAGGTTGAGAGTTCATCATGATAGATTTGTTCTGTGATGAGTAAAAAGTGTCCTTCCCTTTTGTTTATGAAAACGTTTGGTTGAAAATCTATTTTATTTAATATTAGAATAGCTACTCTAGCTTGTTTCCTGAGACACCTTGCTTGGAAGGATTTTTTATCCTAGCCCTTTACTCTGAGGTAGTGTCTGTTTTTGTGTTGGAGATAAGTTTGTTGTATGCAGCAACATGCTGGATCATGTTTATGTATTCAGTCTGATAGTCTATGTCTTTTTATTTAGGAATTTTGTTAAGCGATATTATGGAATAGTGATTTTTGTTTCCTGTTATTTTTATTGTTTTAGGTAGCCTTATGTTTGTGTGCATTTCTTCTTTTGGTTTTCTTGTGTAATTTTTTTTCTTTTCCTTGCATGTAGTTTCCTTGCTTGTGTTGGATTTTTCCATCTATCATACTTTATAGGACTGGATTTGTTGACAGATATTGTATAAATTTCGATTTTTCCTGGAATACCTTGGTATCTTCATCTATGGTGATTGAGAGTTTTGCTGCACATATTTATGCTTGACTGGAATTTAGGGACTATGGTATAACCTTCTTCCCTCTCATATCATAGGATCCACACTCCAAGTTCTGCTGCCATCCTGAGATAGAGCCTAACATAGCTTCAACAGAGTTTGAAGTAGTCTCTGAATAAAGTCTTCTGTATATAGAGAACAACTTTTATAGGCAGGTATAAAAGGCAAATCCCTTCCATAGGGAGACAATCCCACACCGAATACAAAAGTGAAAATGCTCTGACAACCAGGATTCTGTCTCTTTGTGCTTCTTTACCACAGACACAATGCAAAAACTTCCCTCATGCTCCCACTACCATGATGTTCTTCTCGCTGTGATGAGTTGTACCCTCAACCTGTTAAGTATCCTTCAGATAGCTTCTCCATAAGAGAAAGGCAACTAATTTAAATCCAAATTCAATCAGCTGATAAACTCAATAAACAGTTTCCACATAATTTAATAACTAATTTAAAAATGTGGTGCTACAATGCGAATACCTTTTAAATGAACTGTGCACATTAGTGAAACAATATATTAAGGAACATGCAATGTATTACCTCCTTTTATAGCAGTAAAGCTGAGAAACCAACAGTTTTTAAGAAGATAAATAGCAAATAATGTTAAATTGGCGATAAATGTTTAAGGAGGGGTTTCTGGTGACCATCTTTGAGCAACAATAGTCTTTTTTGAGATACAAATGTACTATAATTTGATTTTACTTATAATTTTGTGGATCTATGTGTTTTGGCTACAGAGATGGTGCAATGATTAGGTACTTGTTGGATTTACAGAGACATGGGCTTAGTCCCTAACATATATATCAGGAAGATCTGATAACCTCTTTTGGACTGTGCAGACACTCAAAAGTTTCGTATAATAATATAACCAACACATATTTAAATTTTCATTCCTATTAGTTAATTTTGTAAGGTTGATGTTTTATATTGCCTCTATTTTGCTGTCTGAAATTTAATAGGTGCACTTATAGTATTATTTGTTCAAACATGAAAGATAAAATCAATTCAGAGGACAAAAATAATCTCTACAGACAAGACTATTAACTTTGTATTCATTTACTGTACACTAGTATCAAAAGCTTTCTGGTGATTCAGGTTTTTTTTTCCTAGATAGAGCATAAAGAAAAATCAAGGTGACCAAACTTCATGGGAATACAAAGACTTTTTTATAGCTTCATGTATTATAAAGACAGAGATTTAAGACTCATAAAAGTGTGATCAAAAGGCAATAATCAGAAATCAGTATAAAAAGAAAAGAAAAAGAAAAGAAACCATTCAAGTCTACCTGCCTCAGTGTGCTACAGGTTAACTGCCCTAAGAATAGCTGAAGATGAAAGTGTTAGTCAGGTCAGGAAACAGGGGTGCTACTTTTATAGTCCTCTTTTAAAAGGCTTTCTTTCCTTTTTGTGTTCTTTCTTTTCTTTTCTCCTTTTCTTTATATTTATGAGTTATGTGTGTGTTGGGGGGATGGGATGACCATCTACACATGTAACGGTTAGAGTACAGCCTGCTAGCATTGTTTATTTTCCTTCCATATTCATGAATGTCTCAGGATTACAGGTTATCAGACTCAACTCACTCAGTCATATTGTAGTCTCAAAAATATTTTTAATTCACATCTTATTTTGATTAATTTTCTTAATACATTTCAAATTATTTGACCAAAAGAAGAGAAAATCTTTATCAGAAGAGTTGTAATATATGCATAAGAGAACATAAATGTAACAGAACAAACTACAATATGTGATTTGACTACAGTGTGTGTGTGTTTGTGTGCCTGTGTATGTGTGTAGTGCAAATGTATAGTGTGTGTTATGTGTTAGTGTGTGTAGTATGTGTGGGTAGTTTATCTGTTAGTCTGTGTGTGTGTGTGTGTGTGTGTGTGTGTGTGTGTGTGTGCCTATCTGTCTGTCTGTCTGTCTGTCTTTTTGATTTGGTATATATTACTGTAGAGGGAAATAGCATGGATGGAAAATAAAACTTCAGTCATCTGGAAAAATTAGTAAATCCCTTTTTAATATTTTCCTCCTGAGAAGATAAAATACTATAAAACTATTTAAATATTCAATAAGGTAATACATCAATGTTTCTTAGTACAGTGTATGGTGAACAGTAAGTTTTGAATATACTTTAACTCTTAATCATTTTAAGTTATTATATTCATAAATGTTAGAAAAAGAAAAGTTACCTTATTTTGAAATTACTGTTCTTATTCCCAGAGTGTTTAAAACTCTGTATTTTTTAAGATATGTATTAGTAATAACCTAATTTATTTTATTAGCTAACACTATTATAAAACAAAACAAATCCAAGCAAAACAATCCATAGAACTGGAAAAATGTTCAAGTATGTTGTACTTTGCCTTATGTGCCCAATTCTCTGTTTTGTTCTCTTTATGTACATTTCTTGAGGCATAAGCTTAATCCAAAGAGTGTTGTTTGGTTTTGTTATTTTGAGTCTCTTACCAATGGGATCATGTTGCACCTATGAATTGTTAATTCTATGATAAATTATATATATTAATTTTATATTTGTAGTTAGTATAATTTTACTATTTGTGATAGAATATAACCAACCGCACAAACATATGAAAGAGACTATATCAAGAAATTAAAAAGAGGAACCAGTAAACTTTAATTGTTTTAAATGGTGAAAAACATTTATCTCAAAAAACATATCTACAAAAGCTTATTGTCTACTTTTGTGAAAAATTGAAAGCATTTCTCAAACATTAGTTCTATGGCATGATGCTGTTCACAAAATTGCATTAATAGTAATATCATTCACTTGTCATTGTTGGACAGTTTTATTGCTATACTTATGTACCTGCTTGCTGTTGCTGTTCACATCTTCTAATCTTACCTGTCCCCTGCATTGGACTGGAAGATTTAAATCTGTCAATAAGCTTGGTTGATATTGTTGGACTTTAAACATCCATTTTGATTTAATGTTTAAAACCAAATACTTTTCCATGTCTAAGTAAGTTTAATATATAATTTACATTTACCTAAAAATATATGAGCTCTTAGTGTTAGTACTTCTTTATTCTTGGTTAAACTTCACCGACTTTCCTATTTTGTAGGTGTTCTTATGTCCTTTATGGTTTTTTTTTTTTTTTTTTTTTTTTTTTTTTTTTTTTTTTTTTTTGTATTGTATATAAAATCCCTGTTCTTGGATGCCAGACTGTACCTGCTTTCTTATTTTTTCATATTTAGCTTCATAACTCAGACCTTTTGTCATATTATTATTATTTTTACATTCTGGAGTATAAGTAGGGTGTTATCAAAAAACAGATCTGCTGTCATTAAATTCCCAATGATATAGGTTCCTGAAAATATGATTAAAGTTATTTTTCAAATAGTGTATTTTTCTCTGAACCTACTTCTGAACAGAACTGAACAGAACTCAACATGAGGACTATTATTCTTGAGTTATTTCAGAAACTCCCCTGTCAGCCAATGGCTGTTCTGCTTGTTGCCTGTCCTTTTATGCTTGGAGCATCAGCAAATTCCTTGACTTGTCTAAGACTGTAACTCTCATTATGTTAGTTAGTACTTTATTAGACATAACAAAAGAAGTCTGGGTGACTTTCAGCAATTCTAAGCATATTTAAGATATTATTGTTATAGAGGTCACTTCTGTGTGGTTAGAATTATCCATTGAACCCTAGTAAATTAATTCACTAGGGGGTCCAGAAAATTAAAGCAACAACGCTTTCTATCCCAGAATCTACCAGCAGCAAATGCTTCTACAGATAGGAGTGGGGTTCTATGATCCCCACTTTTTTCTATAACCAATGGTCTACATTGGAAGTGTGATGTCATACCAGTGTAGATGGTCACTACTCTGAATTCGTGATTGCACTGGCTATTCCATAGCCAGAAAGTAATTCATACAGCCTCTCCCAGTCTTCCAGCCCTTAGTTTCTTTCTACTTCTTCTGCTGTGTATCCTTGAAGAGGAAGATGCATATGTCTTATCAGTCATGAGGATTTTATTAGCAACTTGAGAAACCCCAAGTCTCTGTCTTTAACTATAAAGAAACTTTCTTGATTCAGACATGTATCTATGGTTATGAATATAAATATTTAGAAGGCAGTTCTTGCTTTTTCAATATAGCTAAACAAGATAATCATGTTTCCCCATAGTGCCTGACAATGAATTCTACAGAGATATATTTTTGACCAGGTTTACAATACCAGGCATGGATTGTTCTTATGGAGTAGGTTTCATGTCCAATAATAGAGCAGTTGGCTAACACTGTAAATAGTTGTGCTACTATTACAAGAGTTCTTTCCATATCTTGACTGAGTTCCACCAAGAGTGCTGCCATGAATATAAACTTGCAGGGCGCCATTTAAGAGCTTGATTTCAATCCTTTTGGATGTAAACACAGCAGTGGGATTTTGGATCCTTTAGCAGTTTTGTTGGTGTTTGGCAGAGCATCCTGCTTTTTTCTATGGCTTCTTTCCCAGTTAATTTTCTCACCAACAGTGTAAACTGGTCCAACATTTTCTACTTTATGTTTGTTGATTATCTAAGATCCATCTTAAGAGATACGAAGTAAAATCTTGTTACAGCTTAAATATGAAGTTACCTTCTATGCCTATCTTCTATCTCTTGGCAGTTTACATGTCTTAATTTAAATGTCTGTAAATTTTTTGTCTCTTTTCCCAGGTTATACATGTTTTGTTATGTTGTTGTTATTCTGCAATTGTGTCTGCAAAATTGGTCCTATTCATGTAGTTTGTTTATTTATAAATTTTTACATTCCACATTTCATTCCCCTCCTGGTCCACCCTCTGACTGTTCTATATCCCATACCCACTACCCGCCCCCCACATTCCACAATGATGTCCCCATCCCACCCACCCCACCAGACCTCTAAACTCTTTGGGGTGTCCAGTCTTTTGAAGGTTAGGTGCATCTTCCTTGACTGAGCCCTGACCCAGTAGCACTCTGCTGTGTATGTTTTGGGGTTCTCATATCAGCTGGTGTAGGTTGCCTGATTGGTGATCTGGTATCAAAGAGATCTCGGGGTCTAGTTTTTTTTTTTTTTTTACTTGCATTTTATTTTGATTTGTGTTCCTCTGTTCTATACTAGCACTGAGCATTTTGTGTAGTTTAAAATGGTCTTAAATTTCAAAACTTCTATCTCTGCTTCACAAATGGTTGAGGTAACAGGCATTATTTTTGTGTCTACTTTACGTGATTATATGAATCAACACAAACCTTCCTATATGTAAGACAAATACTATAAGCTATATCCCCAGTAATTTGGATATTTAGCACCATCTCAAAAAAACTGTTATTAACACCATTGTTTACAAGAGTTTTTCATGTATTTTATGCTAGAAGATTGACATTTTAAATAATCTGTATAAGTCTTCAGTGTGAGTGATTTTCTTATATGTTGTAAAGCAAAGGTACATTTTAGACTTGTACCTCCAGATACCAGTTCTCCTATAACCGCTGCTGACAAATTCACCCTTTCCCATGCCTGTGTTCTTCTCATACATGTCAAAGCCCAATTGACTATATTGTATCTAGATCATGTACCTTGATATTCAGCACGTTGGAATACTGCAGTTAAATTTAATTAGCATCTATATCTTCAAATAGAATTGCTTTTTCTCCCCAACTGCCTGCAAGATCACCAACACAGATGAATCAAAATAACCCTACTGCTCTCATTCTCACTCTGGTGGTCAATTTTTGGACTTGTTTTTAATATACATGAAATAAATTATAATCCCAAATACAAGTGCATTTAATCTGTTTTCTCTGTATCACCTTTGCCTAGCTCATTTTTCATCCTCTGCCAGAGATGTACCTGTGTGTCCTTTTGTGCAGTTGATCAGTATAACAGTGAGCGAAATAGTGACAACTCTTTAGCTGTATGTCCTGATGAATGGTGTGATCTGATTCAGAGTTTTGGGTGAGCCAGTCAGTGCTCCCTCAGGATAAATCTCAGTTGTCCTAAATGTGGGACATCAGTTCTCTGAATTTATGCCCACTTCATATTTTGATTCTTTTGTCAGTATCATTCTCAGTTATCAACAGATTAATATGGCATTATCAACATGTTTTCCATTTCACAGTCAATATTTATGCTAATCAATTTTGCAGAGTTTGAAGAACCATTGATACACATTTGTAGGGAAACACGTTTTCATATATAAACCCATACTGATATTTTGATTAAGAAGTGGAGAAAAAGACAGGTATAATGCAAGAATATCCACAAACATTTTAATACTTTTTTGTTGTCTAGTATTCATTTACATTCTTCCTTGTGTAGCATCTCTACAGTTTGTGTTTTTATCAACTCTTCTTGCATCTGCACCATCTGTGCTATTGATGAAGGATACTGTGAAGGACACTGTGGTTGAACATCACTCTTGGGTTTATACTCTATTTCCCAGCCATAATCTCAAGACTGTCTTCTAGTCACATATTGCTTCTCTGATGATTATATTACTTCAATTCTAAGGTGACATGCTAAACAAATCCACCACAAATTAATACCAGTTCCAAGGTTATATGTAAAAGTGATCCTTTAATATATCGGTTTTTGTGTTCATGAGATAGGTTTATTTTGAGCTATCTTCATTGCCAGCATGAAGGTTATGAGTTTAATTTTTAGAGCAGAGTGTTGCAAGATCAATATTCCCTTCTAACTCAACTACATGCTGTTCTTTAGCTCACAGACAACCATAAGAAAATACATTTCTCTTAATGCCCTTCAAAGACATGAGAGTAAATATTCATGTTTGGCAAAAGTATGCTGCTCATAAATACAATCTGGAAAAAGATAAACTACATATTATAATGCAACATTTTCTTTCTTTTATTAGCTGGTTTAGTTATGTAAAGGTTTTTGGAATAGTGAGAATTGAATATTGCTTTCTATTTTGAATATGTAACAAACATGCAGACTTAATGTGGGTTTTATGATAATTTCTTTCTGCAGAGTTTATGCCCTAAAGTAAGTGTAAGATCCAATAAGGTTAACAAATTGCCCCAAAAAAATCATATTCTAAAAATAGAAATGTGAAAAATTATTTATGACAACTTATATACAGCTGTACAGATACATTAGTTTAAACATTATATATTTGCATATGCAATTGAACATCTACCAATATAATATGTAGACAACACTGAAGATTTGATAAAGTTATAATTTAAATAACATTTAAAATCAATACATGTTCTTATTCCTAAGATAATTCTGTCAAGACTATATAAGAGCACTCTGAATTAAGTCATTTCTTATAGAAACAATATGTCTCTCTCTCTCTCTCTCTCTCTCTCTCTCTCTCTCTCTCTCTCTCTCTCTCTCTCTCACACACACACACACACACACACACACACACACAAACCCTTCTTTTAAACCATAGCATGACTCAAGTTTCCAACAAAGGTGTGATGAAAGTAAAGAAACATTATTATTTTCTAAAGTTTATTTGTATTCAATAGTTTTATAAGTTGTATTGAAGAAAAAGCACAATTACTTAGAATTTCCATCATTTATATTTAATTATTCCCTTCTACGATTTTTTTTTGTAAAATAAAATAACAGTTTTAGAATTGGGACAGTATCTATTATAAGTATTGTTAATAATATTTGAGAATATTTTAAGTGTCAAAAAAGATTTTTGATATGTTATAACACTGACATTTACAATTTATTATAAGAACGTTTTTTGCAATATGCCATTGATTAAAAATACACAATTTTAATAAAATCTATATTCATGATTAAAAATAAGATTACTAGCAGTAGAATACCCAGGCTTTTATGGAGCTCTAGTGTTACCAGAGAATCATACCACAGGACAAAGTCTCACTCCAGGAATTTATTAAGACAAGGCACAAAGTAGCTGCCACTGAACAGCAAGCAGACACAAAATGGCTGCCTTCTAGCAGTATGCAAAGGCAGCAGTGAGTAGCACTGGGGTCGGAGTTACATAAGGTGAGCAAGAATATGCAGATTTAGAGGTAGAAAAGTACAGCAGCTGTGGCTGTCATGGGTGGTTGGGGAGGAGTGTGGGTTGGAAGGGAAGCAGAACTCCCTGAAACCTACTTCTGGATCACAGCTAAGGTTAGGACCTTAGTAGTTTTTCATTTGCTCAATAAGTGTTTGAAGTGTTTGATTTTAGAAGAGTGAATAAGGATTGTCTTAAGATTGCTGAAATGTATCTTGCTTGATTAAATTTTTGGGTTTTTCTAAGGTATTTTATGCCTATTCTAAATGAAATATCTAAGCCTTTTTGTCAAGCAAATGAATTTTAAATGTAAATTACAGAGGATTAGTGAAAGCAGATTGTACCTAGAAAAATACAGCAAAAAGAAGTCAGGTGTACTAGACTTTGCCAGTAGCAGCTAGATTACTACAAACAGTCTTTCACCATTTCTTTTTAGGACCTAAAGTTTATGTTCATTACAATTTGGTAAGTTGTCTTTCAAGGATATTTGACACTGGGACTCATGAGCACAAATCTACTGTTAGTCTATTCTTTTAAATACCTATTTTGTTTTGAAAAAAATGGTTTCTACTATATAAACAAACTCCTTTTTTCTAACTTCTGGCTATTGTTGAAAATTACTTCTTGCCACTTTTCTATGCAAGGAATGGATTAGAATAAAAACAATGTTTTGTTTTCTTGGCTGAGTGTGATGTGGGAAGCTCAACATGTGTCAGAGAGCTGGTAAGGTGGACATATGCCATGGATGGCCTGCCAAGACATGAATTTTACTAAAATTCAAACCAAAATCTTTTATTCCTTGTTTGATGGGGGGGGGAGGGGAGCCTTTAAAATCAATTATAAAAACCAGAGTCTCTAAGGACACTTTCTGCAAGCATTACGATTATGTTCAGAATTATGTCAGGGGATCTGTACTAACAAAGTAATTTCCATGCTTTTTTACAGGTCCCTTAACTTGAAAGAATGTGAAAATATAATTTACAACACATGTTGACACATCTTATTAAATTTGTGGGAACAAACCAGCGTCTTAAGAGTTTTAAATGATTCTGGAGCTTGTGTATGAAGATACACGATTCACAGTGTACGTAGAATGATATGTTAGTAAGAATCATCTTACCAAAACTACAGAATGATTAAATGCAAATTATAAGTTATGATTGTACCATCTTTCAATAAGGAAAATATGTACTTGAAAAAAATCCACAGGAAGGTGCAGGCTCTTGGGAGCCCTTCGTTCTTTTCACCTGCATCTTCCAGGTGTCCAGACCCTTTCACTGACAGAGGAAATTTGTGACTGCAGTCACTGTAAACCACCCCCAGAGACCTCTAAAGACATGGATTAGAGGAATCTTTCAACACCAGGTAAATAACAGGTGGTGATATCTGACAGATTAAATGGCAGCTGCTCAACCATTTACTCCTGTTATTATTGACAACAGTTGGGAGTTTATAATTCTGCTTCTGGAGAGATGGGATCTCGATGCCTGAGCCAAGATGGTTTAGAATATTGCTGACAAAAATTTGCAAGGAGGAGCTTGAGAGATGGCTCAGTGATTAAGAACACTAACTGCTCTTGCAGAGGTCCGGAGTTCAATTACCAGCAATCACATGGTGTCTCACAACTATCTGTAATGGGATCTAATGTCCTCTTCTGGTGTGTCTGAAGATAGCAACAGTGTACTCATATATACATAAAATAAATAAATCTTAAAACATTTAAGGAGAACAAACATGCACTCCCCCATTATTAGGTACTCATTACCTGGTTTGATTTTAATACTTCATATAGACTTTCTGTCTCTCTCTGTCTCTCTCTCTCTGTCTCTCTCTCTCTGTCTCTATCTCTCTCCATATATATATATGTGTGTGTGTGTGTGTGTGTGTGTGTGTGTGTGTGTGTGTGTGTATGTGTGTGTGTATGACATATATGTACATGTGTATATGTATATGATGTATGTGTATATGTATATGATGTATATGTATGTGTATATGTATATGATGTATATGTATGTGTATATGTATATGATGTATATGTCTGTGTATATGTATATGATATATATGTATGTGTAGAGGTATATGATGTATATGTACGTGTATATGTATATGATGTACATGTATATGTAAATGATGTATGTGTATATGTACATGATGTACATGTATGTATATATGTATATGATGAATATGTATATGTATATGAAGAGCATGCTCTTCAAGTACCCAGAATTGCTGAAATAAATTTTGGACATCATCAAGATCTCCTAAACCTGAATTTATTAGATAGAAGAAGCATCAAAGTGATGTTGTGAGCATCTATGTATTTTCATAGCTATTAAGAAAGCAGCAATTTTCAAAATGTGAACATGAGTGTGTTTGGTGGTTAGGAAAACATATATTCTCTCTTTTCTCTAGGCCAGTCATAGGGATGGATTCTCATCTCGTTAATTTGGCTATGTCTTTCCCATTTTTAACATAAGGACTAGGATAATCCCTAGCCTCATTTGAAACTATTACAATCTCAAAAGCCTTGTCATAAATTCTCTTTCCCACCATAATACCATGGTCTCTAGAAAAAAGTCTCCAAACAACCTTCTTTATAAAAATGAACAGGTACAATTTCTGCTTAAACCTGAGCAGCAAATTTGAGTTTTCTGCCAGTACATAACTTTTTCCCATGAGTATTATGGTTTTAATGATGTGTTTAATTGGTATAACATACACTGCAGACTTACTGCACACATTTTAATTTCTTTACACGACAATCTTTACTTCATAACAAATTAAGTCTCTTTTGTTTCCAACTTTTCCATGAACCATTTCACTACAGAAAGTTGAAAAAATTTTGTGACAGAAAGTGTCATTGACATTTATTCTCAGTACAAACTCTGTATTACTATGATGATATATTATAAAACATCACATAAACATAAAAACAACAACTATATTTTAAATTATGATATACTCTATGTGTATATCATTGGTTACCAGTGTTTTTAATTGAAAATTTTTATTTTAAAAAACAAAGATAAATGTACAGATTTTAAGCATTTTTGCATAAAAGTATACAAATACATATTTTCAGTACTTGGTTTCTTTTAAAGGTTTGATAGTGTGCATTAAAATATTACTAGTTACAATGAGCATAAAGTATATGCAGAACAATATGTAACCTGGAATTAGTCAAAGTTTCCTAGGTGTGTAAAGATTAAGCACATGGTTTTCATTTTCTTTTGTGTCTTTGTTGTTTGTTGGAGCTTCTCTGGGGTAAATGCCCAGAAGTAGAATAACTGGATCTTCAATTTTCTGAAGTATATGTCCAATTTTCTGAGGAATCGCCAGACTGATTTCCAGAGTGGTTGTATCAGTTTACAACCCCACCAACAGTGGAGAAGTTTTCCTCTTTCTCCACATCCTCAACAGCATCTGCTGTCATCTGAATTTTGGATCTTAGCCATTCTGGCTGCTGTAAGGTGGAATCTCAGGGTTGTTTTGATTTGCATTTCCCTGGTGGCTAAGGATGTCGAGCACTTCTTTAGATGCTTCTTAGCCATTCAATATTCTTTAATTGAGACCTTTTTTTTTTTTTTTTTTTTTTTTTTTTTTTAAAGCTCGTGCCAGAACATAATTATTCAAACAACCTAATCGAAAACTTCTGTAACAGTCAAGGTGTGGCATGTAATGTGATAATAGTTAAAGCTACTTTCCAAATCCTATGCTTGCTTATTCTTATTCCAGTATAACCACATTCACCCAATAAAGTACTATGCCCATATTTCCCCAGGATATGGCTATACATTCAAATACTGTTGCTCACATTTGTCTAATGAAGAATGTTGAGAAATGGATTTTCCCCTGTCTTTCAGCCCTCTACACTTTACTCTGTATGGAGTAACTGATGTAGAGTTCATGGGGAAAAAGACAAGATAAACTTAATGAATACTATCTACAAACAAATTTGAAATTAAACCTGTAATAAATTCTAGATTTTTGGGTAGCATTACTCATCTGCATTGCTTTTTATGAATGCCGCCGTCATGGTTGTGATTACGAAGCACGTGAGTTGTGATTATCACGCACACTGTTTTGCTATCCAATATCAAGACAACTTTAAACACCTTAGTGGAGATTGAAGAACATTTGATATTTACAATAGCTGTTTGACAAAGTGGGTTACTAGATTGATTGTGAGAGAGTGTTTTCTATACACTATGAAAATGACATACCCATGAAGTCTCATTATTATGGTTGCCTAAAAGTAATCATACCAGTTGACATGCCAACCTGGTTATATGAAAATTTTACAAAGTCCCAGTTCTGGATGATGAGCTATCGGCAACCAGCGGCTACTGAGGATAAGAATTAGACATTTTCAAGGACAAACCCCTGATAGGATATTCAATCCTAAGTGGACATACTTAGTGGAACATGTGTGTGTCAGGGGAGTGTATATGTGATCAATAATAAGTAAAAAAATGTGAATTTGAAACAGTGTGGGGGAAAGGCACAATAAAAGTTGGAAGTGGAGAAAAAGAGGTATAAAATATAGGATTACAGTATTTAATGTGGAATTCCCAGAAATATAACAAATATAGAAAGCACAAAATTAAAAGTGAAAAACTAAAATAGTTCAAGTAATTTGACTTGATGAGCTGATGAGATGGGTCAGAGGTTAAGAGCACAGGCTGTTCTTTCAGAGGACCCAGGATTAGTGCTCAGCACCCGTAGGACTCCTCACTACCTGCTGTAACTATGGGGTCTGATGAATCTCTCTTTTTAACCTCTGCTTGAATATCAAGAACATAATTACCTGCAAGACGAAATGCACACACCACACACACACACACACACACACACACACATACACACAAACACACACACACACATATATATATATATATAATAAAATACACATAAAATGTAAAACTTAAACCAATATGGTTCTTAGGGTGGAATTGTCAGCTAAAGTAGTTTAATGTTCTTTAAGTCCCAAACAATGACAATATCAAGAGACACATTAACAAGGAAAGCGAACATTTTCACAGGGTTATATTCAGCAGGATATATATTATTAGTTATTTGATAATTATTGATAGCTCATGAATTTGAGTTGAAGTAGTGAAAAGGCACAGGAAGCATTAGAATGGAGAAGAAGGACTGTAAATATGTGGTCACATTACTTATGTATGAAATGAAAGAGAGTAAAAGATTACCAACTTCAGAAGTAAATCATTGGAAGAATTCCAGAGAGGGTGAGTGTGAATACAGGAACTAGAAAAGGAAAGAAGAAAAGTAATATAATTTTATCTCACTTAAAAACACATTTTGAAATAAGAAAAATAATAATTGATATTTGAGTTGCTGAATTGAATTTTATTTAAAAATAGTTTAAATTTCCCTTTTCTTTAAAAGTGTTAAAATAACATCAATAATTAAGAATATAACAAAATAATTTGTTCCATTGATTACTACGAGTAAATGTTTGATAGGCTTATTCTTGTGTCTATATAGCTAGGGTAGTGCATCAGTTGTCGCGGTAATGAGTGGAATGTTTAAGAAATTTTGTCTAGAGTGGCTGTATGAACAGAGGGAAAATCACACAGCTACACCTTTGATAAACATCTTTCACACTTTCTCCAATGAGTGACTATTAAATAATCCCATAGAGTTCAGGAAGCTTGCATTTGTTTTATGAAATATTTAGGGAAATGTGTCCTTAATGCCAGCCTTTCTAGTTATCTTTGTCTCATTGCAAGATCATTGCCCTGGGTGGCTTTACCACAGTATTCCTGCAATATATTCATGAAAAGTTGTTTGGCTTCTCTCCTATTGCATCTTTGTTTTGCACAACCGTTTAATTTGTAAGTAATTTTAGGACTAAATTATTTTGTGGACAATTAAACCTGATGGTTAATTTCCTACTTTGGCATTTACTTCTAATGTTTTATAAAATTTTCGTCTGGATCAGAAGAAAAAGTAAATACACATTTATCATCATTATCCAAATTTAACATGTAAGATTACTGAAAGTATATACTACATAAATAATTAATAAGTTGTGTTATTTTTAACAACAGAATTTATTATTTAGTGCTAACATTTGTTTCATCATTTTCTTTTTCTCATTAGCTTAAGGTCTCACATAATTAAAAAATAATTTTCATCATATGCATATATACCCATATATATATGTATATATATATTACTTATATAAACATACATATATACCCATGTACACATGTGCATACACATACATATACATATGCACACATACATATACACATACACACATACACACAGACACACACACACACACACACACATGCATATATATATATATATATATATATATATATGATGTATGTATAAAGAGTGTGCCTGAGAGTACAGGTTTCACCTAGTCTAGAAGAGGGGCCCAATACCTAGTGCCTGGATTTCCCAACAGGTGGCTGTGAGCTATCCAACATGGAGCAGAAAACGAATCTATGTTTGGAAGCAAGAATGTTTTATGCTCTTAATTGTCAAGCTACCTTGCCACTCTGAAGATCTCATTTTTATTTATTTATTTTTAATTATTTTATTAAATATTTTCCCCCATGTATTCTAGGCTTTTCTCTACTTTCTATTACTTTCAGTGTATTGGGTTTTATGTTGAGGTACTTGATGCCCTTGGACTTGAACTTTGTACAGGAAGATAAGAAAGGGTTGATTTGCTTTTGTTTACATGCAGACCTCCAGGTAAACCAGAACATTTGTTGAAGATGCGGTCTTTCTTTCCATTGAATGTTATTAGCTCCTTTATCAAAGATCAAGTAACCATAGGTGTGTGAGATCATTTCCATGTCTTCAATTTTATTTCACTGACCTACCTGCCTGTCTCTGTACTAATACCATGTGGTTTTAATCACAATGGATCTGTAATACAGCCAGAGGTCAGGGATGGTGATTTCCCCTGGAAGGTCTTTTATTGTTGAGAATATTTTTCACCATCCTGGGTTTTTTGTTATTCCAAATTAATTTGCAAATTGCTCTTTCTAACTCCCTTTTCATTTCTGATTTTGTTAATTATGGTATGCTTCCTGTGCCCTCTGAATAGTCTGGCTAAGGATTTATCTATCTTGTAATTTTTTTTTTTAAAGAACAAGCTCCTTGTTTTGTTGATTCTTTATATAGTTCTTTTTGTTTCTACTTGATTTATTTAGGCTTTGAGTTGGATTATTTCCTGCCATCTATTCCTCTTCAGAGTATTTAATTATTTTTGGCATAGAGTTTTCAAGTGTGTTGTGAAGCTGCTAACGTAGGTTCTCTCCAGTTTCTTTTAGGAGGCACTCAGAACTATGAGCTTTCCTCATAGCATTGCTTTCATTGTGTCCCATAAATTGGATATGTTGTGCCTTCATTTTCATTAAATTCTAAAAAGCTTTTAATTTCTTTCTTTATTTCTTCCTTGACCTTGTTATCATTGAATAGACCATTGCTCAGCTTCATTGTTTATGTGACCTCTCTGTTCTTTTTGTTGTTATTAAAGAACAGCCTTAGTCCATGGTAATCTGCTAGAACCCATGAGATTATTTCAGTCTTCTTTATTTGTTAAGGCCTGTTTTGTCAATATTCTCAGTTTTGGAGAAGTTACCATGAACTGCTAAAAAGAAGCTATATTCTTTTTTTGATATGAAATGTCTTATAGATAACTATCAAATCCATTTGGTTCATAACTTCTGTTAATTGTACTCTGTCTCTGTTCAGGTTCTGTTTCCATGATCTGTCCATTGAAGAGAGTGGGATGTTGAAGTCTTCCACTATTATTGTCTGTGGTACAATGTATAGTTTGAGCTTTAGTGACATTTTTTATGAATGTTGGTGCCCTTGTATTTGGAGCATAGATGCTCAGAATTGAGTCTTCATCTTGGTAGATATTTTTCCTTTGGTAGGTTTTGGCTGGAAGTAATTATTTTCAATATTAAAATGGCTACTCCAGCTAGTTTCTTGGGACCATTTGCTTAGAAAAATGTTTTCTCTCCTCTTATTCTGAGGTAGTGTATGCCATTGTCACTAAGGTACATTTTATGTATGCTGCAAAGTGCTGGGTTCTGTTCATGTGTCCAAGCTTTTAGTCTATGTCTTTTTATTGAGGAATTAAGTCCATTGATGTTAAGAAATATTGAGTTATAATGATTGTTGTTTCTTGTAATTTTTGTTGTTAGAGGTAGAATTATGTTTATGTGGATATCTTCTTTTATTTTTGTTGCAAGAAGATTATTTCCTTGCATTTCCTAGTGTGTATATATTTTTTATCATATTCGAGATTTCCATCTATTGTTTTTTGTAGGGCTGGATTTGTGGAAACATATTGTGTAAATTTATTTTTCTCATGGAACATTTTGGTTTTTCTATCTATTGTAATTAATAATTTTAGTGGCTATAGTAGCCTGGGATGCCATTTGTGTTCTCTTGGGGTCTGAATGACACCCATCCAAGATTTTCTAGCTTTTATGGTCTCTGTTTTAAAGTATGATGTAGTTCTGATAGGTCTGCCTTTGTATATTACTTGATATATTTTTCCCTTGTTGCTTTTAATATTCTTCCTTTCATTCTTTCTTTTTTTTCTTTCTTTCTTTTGTGCATTTATTGTTTTGATTGTTATGTGCTGGGAACTTTTTCTTTTCTGTTCCAGTCTATTTGGAGTTTTGTAGGCTTCTTGTATGTTCATGTTCATCTCTGTCTTAGGTTCAGTTAATTTCCTTCCACAATTTTATTGAAGATATTTACTGGTCTTTTAAGTACAGAATATTTGATCTTTTCTATGTGTATTATTCTTAGGTTTGGTCTTCTCATTGTGTCCCAGATTTTCTGGCTGTTTCTTTTGACTGTTGTATCAATGTTTTCTATGGTATCTTCTGGCCTGAGATTCTCTCTTCTATCTTCCATATTCTCTTGGTGATGCTTTTCTCTACGATTCATGATCTCTTTCCTCTTTTTTTTTTTTTTTTTTTAAATCTCTAGACTTGTCTCCCTTTGTTTTTTCTTTCTTGTTTCTATTTCCAATTTTAGATTCTGGATCATTTGTTCACTTTCTTCTCCCATTGGGTAGTGTCCTCCTGTATTTCTTTAAAGGAGTTATTTATGTCCTTTCTCACATCCTCTATCATCATCATGAGAAACAATTTTAAGTCCAAATCTTGCTTTTCAGGTGCTGTGGATATCCATTATTAGCGGTAGTAGAACTGGGTTCTGATAATGTTATGTAGCCTTGGTTTCTGTTCTTTATATTCTTGAGGTTGCCTCTTGCCATCTGGTTGTCTCTAGTGCTATCTACCCTAGATATCTCTGACTGGAATTTGTTCTTCTTGAGATCCTTATTATGTCAAAACTCCTCAGAATGAAGGTTTCTCTCTGATCCTGTGATTATGGAATCCTCTGATCTTGTTATCCTGACTGTGTCAGAGTTCCTGGGAATCTAGCTGCCTCTGAAATACTGGAGTCTCAGTGTGACCAAGTTCCTGATGTCTGTCCTTGTGTGTGTCAGAGCTCCAGTGCTTCTGGATGTGTCTGATATCCGGGAAATCTAGCTTTGTCTGTGATCCTGGTCATGTTGGAGCACCTGTGCTCCTGTGATACTGGAGTTGTTAGAGCACATGGGTGACAAGCTTCCTTTAAATGTTGTAGGGTTGAATGAGGTGCCATGCCCAAGGTCTGCTCAGGGCTCAGGATCAGATTGGAAGGGACCCAGTGCAATGTGAAAGATCTTATTTTTTAATACATCCAAACCTCAACCTAGTTTTAAACTGTATACACACTTTCCCTTTACACTGTTTCTAATAAACTAACTGATTATTTCCTACATCTCAGTGGTGCCTTCCAATTGTCAGCCTGGATCTGATGCCACAGATAGAAGCTTGCTATAACATGATTTGTATACCATGAATATCACTTCTTGATTTCCTTCATTTAAATTTGATTTCACTTTCAACAATTTAAACATGAAGACAATTTTGTCAGAAAGCACAAAATTTCTTTTTTTTCAATTTTTAAATAAAATGTAAACAATTCTAAGAATAATAAATACAAATAAAAAATGGAAAATGAATTATACAAAAGAGACAGTTTTTACACAGAATAATTACATACAGAAAAAAATATTTATATGTTTAAATGACACTTTGATGGTTGTTGTGAATTTTAAAACAATTATTAGGTTGAGGAACTGAGAAAAAGATCCCCAGTGGAGGGCTTAGTGAAAAGACTGAAAGAGCTGAAGGGATTTGCAACCCCATAGGAAGAACAACAATATCAACCACCAGACATCCCCCCTCCAGAGCTCCCCGAGCCTAAACCACCAAACAAAGGAGAACACATGGAGGGAACAATGATTCCAGCCAAGTATGTAGCAGAAGATGTCTTTACAGGTATTAAAAAGAGAAGAGGCCATTGGTCCTGTGAAACTTCATGCCACAGTGTAGGGGACTGCCAGGTCAGGGAGGTGGGATGGAGTGGGTGGATGGAAAGAACTCTCATAAAAGCAAGGGGATGAGGAATTCTAGAGGAAAAACTAGCAAAGGGGATAACATTTGAAATGTGAGTAAAGAAAATATCCAATGAAAAAAGGAAAAAAGTAGTAAAACCAAGTAAATTACTGGTATTGCCTTAGTTTCTTCTCTCAAGTAAATGTTTTGTCTGGAACTTACCAAAAAAAAACTTGATTGTGAAAAATACTCATTTTTATAAGCCACATCCTTTAGTATAATTTCTTCTTCTTAAAAGTAGAAATTGTGGGGGTCGAAGAGACGGCTCAGTGATAAAGAACACTGACTGCTATTCCAGAGGTCCTGAGTTCAATTCCCAGCAAACACGTGGTGGCTCACAGCAGTCTGTGATGGGATCTGCTGTTTCTTTTTTTTTTTTTTTGTTTCTGAAGAGAGGTACAGCAAACCCATACATAAAGAAAAAAGTCCTTAAAAAGCATGTGTGTTCTGCTACTCAGATTCTTTAAAAGTGAAATCCTGAACATGAATTATATTTACAATGAAATTAAAAGAATAGATCAAATAATAGGTAATTATCTTAAGACTTTGAAATTATTTATATAATTCTTATGCAAAAGTTTTTGATGTTCTGTCATTTCTGTTTTTCAATGTGGCTTAAATCTTTCTGATAAGAGAGAATCTTTATTGAGATGATGTCTTCATAATGTCTGCCTTGAGTATTGTTTCCATCTCATGGAGTGGCTTCAAATCCAATTGTTAACAATTACGTGAGTTGAGAGAGCCCTTATCACTGTGGATGGCACCATCCCTGGATAGATAGTCCTCTTGTGATAAAAGACAAAAGGCAATGTTCCTTCATGATTTATGTTTGAGTTCCAACCTCTATCATCCCATCTTGAGTTCTTGCCAAATAGAGGGTTTTAAGATAAAATAAACCCCGTTCTTGGAAAGTTGCTTTGGGTCAGACTCTTTTATTACAGCAATAGAAATCCCAATGAAGACAAACACCGTCATATTTTTATTAGCTGCCAGAGAACAAACAGTCAATGGAAAAGGAAACATAAAGAAGATGAGAAAAATTAAAACAGAACAATGTTCTGACTGTGAAACTCAACTTAAACTGTGAAATCATTTTATCAATGTGCCTTTTCAGAAACAAGCACAGAAGTAGAAATAAAATTTTTGAGGGGAATATGAGAGGGCTAAATGTCTATTGCTGTGAATTTTAAATTGAAAAAAGGTTGACTTAGGTCATAATTTTAGGCTATTGTTTGGCTATCATCACCTCAGATTCTCTGAAACATTCGTCAAATATGTTGAGTAGTAGTAGGAAAAATTAGAATAGGACCTAACAAATGTCTCTCAAACCAAGAATAAGAACAGAGAAGGTGGTAAATGAAAGAGATATTATGTGTGTGTGTGTGTGTGTGTGTGTGTAGTGTCGTTTGTGTGTGTGTGTGTGTGTGTGTGTGTGTGTGTGTGTGTGTGTGTGGTGTGTATAATGTGTATCAAATTTTGAGGCAAAATCATTCAACATTTCACACAAATTCTGTATAAGATTACCAAAGTGCCTTTAATGATTATTTTATTTCTTTTTTTTTAATTGAAGAACTTTATTTTAAAAAACCAAAGATAAATGTACAAATTTTAAGCATTTTTGAATAAAAGTATATGAATACATATTTATCATTGCTTGGCTTTTTTTTAAGGTTTGATAGTGTGCATTAAGATCTTACCAGTTACAATGAGCATAAAGTGCATGTAAACAAGATATAACCTGGAATTAGTCAAAGTTTTCTTGGTGTGTAAAGATTAAGCATAACGGTTTTCTCTTTTCTTTTTTTTTTTTTCTCTTGATCTTCATATCATCTGTGAGTTGTTTCTGGAGGTGTTCAGAGCTTTCTGGGGTTAGTATTCCACTATTAGTGACTGCATATTATGTCTGTTCTTTTGTGACTAGGTTATCTCACTCAGGATGATATTCTCTAGATGCATCCATTTTCTTAAGAATTTGGTTAAGTCATTGTTTCTGATAGCTAAGTAGTAATCCATTGTGTAAATGTACCACAATTTTTGTATCCATTCATCTACTGAAGGACATTTGGGTTCTTTCCAGCTGCTGGATATTATAAATAGAGCTGCTATGAACATTGTGGTGCATGTGTCTTTGTTGTATGTTGGAGCGTCTCTGGGGTAAATGCCCAGAAGTGGAATAACTGGGTCTTCAGGTAGTAATATGTCCAATTTTCTGAGGAATTACCAGACTGATTTCCAGAGTGGTTTTACCAGTTTACAACCCCACCAACAGTGGATAAGTGTTCCTCTTTCTCCGCATCCTAGCCAGCATCTGCACCCTAGCTAGTGAGAATGCCTTCTCACCAGGCCTGTGTTGCTGGATCTCCACAGTTCCTGGTAGCAGATGGTCTGAGCTCCAGTTCTGCACTCAAAGTCCTCTGGCTGGGAATAGCCCAATGCCAGGTTACTGGTTCACTGAACTAAGCAGAGGAGCGGGAGGGAGGCACACTTTCCACGTCCTTGGCAGAGATCTCTCTGCAGAGATCCCTCTGCACCCCAGCTAGTCGGAACGCCTTCTCATCAGGCCTGTGTCCCTGGATCTCTGCTGTTCCTGGTGCCGGATGGTCTGGGCACAGGTTCTAGACTATTTTATTTCAATAGCTAAACACAAACTTCTTTTTTTCTTATATCTTTATTTAAAGACTAGAGATACATGTGCAGAATTTTAAAAGCATTTTGTCAATTCTTTTAGAGGTTTGATTCCATACATTGAAATCCCACTAGTTACCATAAGCATAAAGTACATGTAGAACAAAATGTAATATGGAGACAGTCAGAGTTTTATTGGTGGTATAGATTAAATATAATGATCTTTGAATACCAAAAACTGCCACAAGGCTATATTCCTAATTCTTGGATTATTAATGATTTAAGGTCTAGGTGTACCACTCTCTGAAAGGGTGCTATTTACTTATTTTTATTTTCCTAAGAAGGACTGAGGCTTTACTATTTGGCTTTAGTTATTCTTGAGCTTCATATAAATTTCTAAGAACAATCAAGTCTAGAATGATAGAGATCATTCTTCTATGATATCAGATGCTAGATACTGTTATTCTTTATAAGCCACAATTTTCATTAGTAGAACCAAGTTTATGCATGCATGTTCTTTCATTGTTGGAAAGTTCCATTACGTCTTATACTGTTCAACAATCATGAAAGTCTTCTTTCTTGTTGAACTAAATGAAAAAAATATATAATGATGAGAAACTCATATATTCAATTTTCTAATCACTATTATTAGTAATTTTCAAGATAATGTGTTATTGTTAGACCCATTAAGAATATCATCTTGAGTGAGGTAAACCAGTCACAAAAGACAGACATAATATGCAGTCACTGATAATTGATACTAACCCCAGAAAGCTCAGAACACCCCAGAAACAACTTACATACTATATTAAGTTCAAGAAAAACAAAGGTAAAAAAAAGTGAATAAAACATTATGCTTAATCTTTACACACCAAAAAAACTTTGACTATTTCCAGGTTACATCTTGTTTAACATGTACTTTATGCTCAATGTAACTAGTAATATTTTAAGGCATACTATCAAACCTTTAAAAAAATCAAGTACTGAGAAAAATGTATTCATATATTGTTATGCAAAAATGCTTTTAAAATCTGTACATTTATCTTTGTTTTTTAAAATAAAGTTGTTCAACTTTTTAAAAAGTGTGAAGTTTAATGAACTACCATTTATTAAACTTGTGAGGACCTTGTAAACCAATGGTTTCTAACTTTCCTAACTCTCAGATTCTGTATTATATTTCCTAATGTTGTAGTGAACTCCAACTGGTATGAATTATAATGTAAATATTTATATTTTCTGATGGTCTTGGTGACCCCTGGGAAAGGGTCATTTGATTTTCCCCAAGGGGTTGTCTGTCATCTACTAGTTGAGAACCACTGTTATAAAATTTCATGTTAAAATATAAAAAATAAATATTATGAGAAAAAATAACATGTTTACTATCTAAGTTATTATGTTACTGTAGCTGACCTGCCTTCTGTGATCTTCTGAGCCCAGAAAGTGTAGTCTCTGGCACCTTGTACCCCATCCTAAAACAACAAAGGATGAAGTCAATAACTTTTGTACTATCTCAGCGGGAACTTCCAGGCTTTATGCTTCTTGCTTGTTGGGCTAGGGGAAAGTTTGGAGCAATAAACTTCTATTGAACCAAGAAAAAAAAAAAAGAGTTAAGCAGCTGTAATAGGTTATTCTAGATTGTGCCATAGTCACTGAGATTGTAAAATGGCAGCATTGTGTGCATTAAGTCAGAGTGACCTGGATCTGTAAATGATAAGAGTAACAGAAATAAGAGCTTGATACTGTGGAGCTATTTTACTGTTGAAACATTCACACTTGGGAGTTCTCAATGCTTTATAGGCAAAGCAATCAACTTCCTCAGGTCACCATGATTAATTTTAAAGTCTTCATCCTGATCATCATATATTTGGGGATAAAATGTCATAACTAAAACCATTTTAATTTTACATAGTTATATATTTTCTCCACATTATTTCTTAGTATTATATTTCTTTCCTTAATTTCACCATAATTTTGAAAGCAATGATTATGGTTATAATGTGAACAGTTTAAAAACAGTTCCTTATTCTCTTATGTCATTCATTGTCTGAGCAAAGAATAACCTTGTTTTTGAAAGTTGATTTTTAATAAAATCATATGAAACAAAACTTTAAAATTTCATAAACTAAAATCAGTATATTTTTGATATGTGATATTTATGTACATTTAGATTGTTAAAAAAATCAGCATGTGCTGTCATGAATGTGGGGTAAGAGAATCACTACCCTAATCTTGGTGAAATTGAAAGCTTGTACAACCACTCTAGAAATCAGTCTGGTGGTTCCTCTGAAAATTGGACATAGTACAACCTAAGGACCAAACTATAATACTCCTGAGTATATAACGCAAAAAAAGGTCCAACATCTAACAAGGAAGGACACATGTTCGACCAGGTTCATGGCAGCCTTCTTTATAATGGTCAGAAGCTGGAAAGAATCCAGATGTCCTTCAACAAAAGAATGAATACAGAATTTGTGATTTATTTGCACAAAGGAGTACAACTCAGCTATTAAAAACAATGACTTCATGAAATTTCTAGGCAAATAGGTGGAACTTGAAGCTATAATCCTGAGTGAGGTAACCCAGTCATAAAAACAACATTCATGGTATATACACACTGATAAGTGGATACTAGCCCCAAAAGTTAAGAATACCCAAGAAACAATTCACAGACCTTACGAAGCTCAAAGGGAAGCAAGGCTAGAAGTTAGATGCCTCAGTCCTTCTTAGAACAGAGAACAAAGCGCTTATGAGAGGAAATAAAGGGACAAATAGAGGAGCGTAGGTCGGAGAAAAGACCATCCAGAGACTGCCTCACCTGGGTGTCCATCCAATATGCAAGAAACTCACACTTTATTACTGATGCCAAGTAGTGCTTACTGGCAGGAACCATATATGGATGCCTCCTCAGAGTCTCTTCCAAAGCCATACTGATACAGAAAATGATACTTGCAGCTAACCATCAGACTTAACACAGGGACCCAAGTGAAGGTGCTAGAGAAATGACTGAAGGAGCTAAAATGGTCTGAAACCCCATGGGAAAAACAAAATTATCAACTAACCAAACCCACCACAGCTCTCAGAGACTAAAACACCAACCAATGAGTATGGATGGAGAGACCCATGACCCCAGGTGCATCTGCATCAGAGGATAGTATTCTCTGGCATCAATGGGAAGAGAGGCCCTTGGTCTAGAGAAGGCTCGTTATTCCCATATAGGGTAATGCCAAGGCACTGACGTGGGAGATTTTTGGGAGAGGGAGCACCTTCACTCAGGACAATGTGATGGGGAGGGCAAATAAATTTGGGGGAAAGGGGATAACATGTGATATGTAAATACAGAGAATATCCAATAAAATCATGTAAAACAAGACTTCAGAATCTTCATAAACTAAACTCAGTTTGTTTTTGGTATATAGTATTTCTGCACGTTTAGATTGTTTACAAAATTTTATTTGCATATTTATGGTGAGAAACAATAATTGAGGATAGTTGATATTAATTATGGGATAAGTTATATTTTGGAAAAACTTAAAGTTTTCAATAGTTTACAGTATTTCTGAACCATTTGTATAAATTGCTTGCCAGGGTGTGACTTGTTCACCCAGATCTCTAGGAGACTATTGTGACTGGCTACAGAATGATCATAAAGAGGGATGTTGTAGACCATTTGATGAACATTTTTGTCAGGTCACTGTGTACTTTAGGGATTCTTTTACCACCTTCTCTGTCGTTACAATTTGTTTGAGAGACATTTGCTAGGTCCTATTCTAATTCCTGGCATTACTACTCAACACAATTTGACACAAGTCTGAGATAGTCCGATGTGATGGAAGCCATGCAATAGCCTAAATCTATGTACTAAGTCAACTTTCCTTATAGCTGCGGTTCAAGTCCATGTAGCACATCTCCATACCCTTTTCGAAGATACTGGTAATTTAATTACAGTCTTGAAAATAAAAAATAATGGCAACTATGACTGTCATAAGCAAATGGACATTGTCTCTCACACATTGTTGGCTGACTGAAATCATTCACCTCGGCTTTGACCATACCAAAGTATATAAAAGACAAAACTACTTTGAAATTTGTATACATTCTGACTCAATGAATGTTTTTTCACACGCTTTTGCTTTCTTTCGTTCACTCAAGAAGAGATTGCAGGATGGAACAACCACTTTGAAATTAAGTCTGCTGGTTCCTCAGTAAATTGGACATAGAACTACCTGAAGACTCCTGAGCATATACTTAAAAGATGCTCCAACACGTAATAAGGACACATTCTGCACCATGTTTATAGCAGCCATATTTATAATACCCAGAAACTAGAACCAACCTAGATATTTCTCAACAGAGAAACAGATACAGAAAATGTGATGTTTTACACAATAGAATACCACTCAGCTATTAAAACAATGACTTCGTGAAATTCTTAAACAAAGTGGATGGATCTAGAAAATCCATCTAGAAAATCTAGGTAACTCACTCACAAAAGAACAAGCATGGTATGTACTAACTGATAAGTCGATATTAGTCAAACAACTTTGAATACTCATGATACAGCTCAAGGACCACATGAATCTCAAGAGGAAGAAAGACCAAAAAATAGATGCTTCAATCCTACTTAGAATGGAAAACAAAATAATCAAGGGAAGTAGAGAGTGGGAGGAAATTGGGAGGAAAGAAGCTGGAGAAGGGAAAAAAGAGGTGCAGAATCAGGTATGGAAGGTGAATGATGAGATGTACAGAGGGTTAGGAAATTAAACAGAGGTGTGTAGCAACGGGGGATGGGGAGCTGGGGGTAACAACCAGCAAGTTCCAGATGACAGGAAAGCACGTAAAAGATGTGAAAAGGAAGTGATCTTCTCATATTTGCCATAGATTATTCAGTTTCAAGAGGCCTTGCCTATTATTCTTACTTCTTTAAATATCTTAGAAATGGTCTTAATTTTTTTATTCAAAATAAGAAAAATTCAATATCGTCCTTTTCAAATTAATTAAATGATTAGTACTATGTTCATACCTGAGGACATTTTAAATAAATATGTCACACACACTAAATTTGGATTCTCTAACATGTATGGAGTAGCATATAAATTCATAAAATATCATCCCAGATATGATTATAGGAAATACGAAATATAAAGATTGCTTCATAGGAACAATACAGTAAGAAACTATTTCAAATGAGCACCAGAAACACATATGATGTGCTTAGATCAGAGACAAGAGCCTCTTGTCTTGTAATCCCAACAATAACTGTATTGTCCTTAACCCTAGAAGAATGACCTAAGCCCATGATAAAGACAGAGAACCTGGAGTTTAGTGAATTTGAATTCTTGGTAAAGAAAGACAAGTACATTTATCCTATTGTTACCTCCCACAAAGATGCAGTGCTTTTTGTACTAGAAACCAAGCAAAATTGTAGTCTGATTCACACAGTAAAATTGTCCCATCATTTGAATCTGTTCATTTACAACTCCATGAATATCTAGTATTAATGCAGTTAGCATTTTGTATTCCAGGATGTGCAGAAATGTGACAGACATATGGAATATTGACTTCAATTACTCACATATGTGTGAATATTTGAGCTACTCTGTAGAATTCCTATTGAACATTTTTATTTCTACAGATAGAAATAAGAACTATCTCTGAAGACAATTAGCATGATAGTTTAATTCTCATCTCAACAGCAATTATGTAATTATAACAATTATCTCAATAGTATGTGACCTAAAACTTTGAGAGCAAATAAACAATGTTGGTGAATAAAACAACAGTCCCAACAAACCCTTTCAGAGTTTTAAAACCACACTGATCTCCAAATGGTTGCTCACATATGTTTATTACTTTTTTTTATTTTTAATTGTTTGTATATGTGTGGAAGAGGGGTTGCCCTGGTGATTTTAGGGTCTATAATTGCCAGAAGAGTACATAGGATGCCCTGCCTCTGGAGTTTCAGGTGATCATGAGCTGCTTAACATGGGTTTTGGTAAATGAATTTGGGTCCCTTCAAGAGCATTACATTCTATTACCCACTGAGCTATCTTCCCAGACCCAATGTTTATTATTATTAATTATAAGATGATTTATATTAGTTTTGGAGAAGTATGACCCATGGATCAAATATGGCCTACCACCGTGCTTTGAAGGCAAAATATAATTGGAATGAAAAACTAGAAATCAAGTCAGAGTATCCACATACAGATAAAAGCATAACCTTATAGTTCTGTTCTTACTGTACTTAATTAACTGTCACCTTCACAACTTCCCTTACTATTCACTTATATCTCATTTCTCATAATTGCTTTGGGGCTAGAGTCAGAGAGTATTTAGGACCTACAAAGTGTATCTACTAACTTACACTAATAGTAAAGGTGAAATTTCTGACATATTATAGTGGAATTTCAAAATGTATTGATGTGGTTCACATTTGACAGATTGGAGAATTTTGGTATAGTATTTCTTCAGAGTATATTAATATATGGTCCTGTGGAATTCTTCATGTCAGCTTTTTTGTGTGTGTGTGTGTCCCTCTAATTCACATTAATTCATTCCAATCTCTCTGGCTTCAAACAGAAACTTGCCCCAGTAGTCTAACTTTCTTCCGATCTGGACTTTTCATTTCACTAGTCTTGTGTCAAGCCTATACAGAGTTAAAGAAATCTATCTAAATTTCAATTACCTCTTGGTGCTCTGTCCCAACAGATTAGAGATATCCTGCTGACAGTTCTTCTGAGTTAATAGCCAAGACCTTAATAATATGATAATGACATTAATAAGACAACCAATATTTTAAAAAATGGACAATATTAATAGCATTTAATGTCATCATTGTTGTAGGTAGGATATAAACTCAAATTCATTTTTATGAGATCCTATGCTGAGCTCTTGTGCCAGCTGTGAGCATGACTAACATTTTCTTATCTACAAAGTATAATGAGCCCTGAATTCATCACCAGGAATATTCGACCTTGGACTTTGAAGCTAAGTAATTTTAATGCAATTCAACACTAGGGAACAATATATTTTATATTTAAAAACCTAGAGAAGAAAATCTACAATAATAGTATTAAATGAGCCCAGAAATACAGGAGATATAAGTTTTTAAAGATATAAAATGAAATACTGATTCTCTGAAAGCATGAATATGCATTAGTGCATGTATGGAAAGACACTCAAGGCAGACAAGCCCTGGCAAAGCCTGGAAAAATGAGAGAGTCCAGACACTTCTTCAGTTGGGAATTTTTAGGATATAATTTTGAAAATCATAGATTCACAGACTGATTCTATTCTAACAATGGAACTCTAAGATATTTATGGCAAAGTCTGTTGCTAAAAAGAACTTGCCAGACAAAGCATACAAAAATAACCATTTGAATCAACCAAAGCACTAGCAACGGATACAATGTTGAGACCAAGAGAGAAAAATGTGATGGCCAGTAAAAAGAATCCAGGACCTTACTCTAACATTCCTCAGACAGTTTTCTGAGAGCAAATGCACATTCAGAAAGTTTAATTCAAAGATGACACTGCTAGAGTCTTATAGAACCTAAGTGAATAGCAGATGTCTTAAGAAAAACTATTAGATTTCAAGACACTTTTTGGTGGAAAATTTGTATTTAACATTCCTAGATTTTGGCTGGTTCTCAAACTTCCTACTTTATAAAGGTATAGATATCATAAATATTTGAAGTATCATTTTTCAAACCTTTTTATCTTGGAGTTAATAAATTAATTGCAACATTTCTATAATCTCTTTCCTCCTTCAAACACTTCCATATACCTTCCTCAATCTCCAATTCCATAGTCTCTTTTTCACAGATTGTTTTTGCATGTATACATATGCACGCATATGTGTGTATATATAATACATTTATACTCTATTAATATATAAAAGTATTACAGGTTCAAAAGTATTACATATAATTTTCTTTGTATGTGTGTTTCCAAGGCTGACTTGCACTTGAAAAACCAATGGATATGCTCTTCCCTGGGGAAGATCTCCATTTCCTAGCTCTCTTCAGTTGCTAATAGTTATTTTAGTTGATATATCATGGGCTTTTTCACATCCAGTTTATCATATCCATTGATGTCATTCTGTTTAACTCACACATAGGCAGTCATATTGGTGAGATCTTATGGGTGTAGCTTTTGATGTAATGTGAAGACACGATCTCACATTGAACACCTTGATCTTATGGCTCTTACAATATGGTCATTTCCAATTTCAAAAGCCTAAAAGATGCTCTTAAAAAGTTTTGTTAGCTGGATATTTAGTTGAAAAGAAATACAATATACTGCAGTGTCATTTTTCAGCTGACCTATGTATATATTATCTGCTAGACTTGGGATTTGAGGACCTCAGAAAAGAGAGTGCTTGTTAGTGGAACTAAAGTCTAAAGCTGTGGTCAAGCTTTCTTCAGTTTCAGTATTCTTTAGTTATTGAATATAACTAAGAAAGTAATGACACAAGGGATATTCTTGGAGTTCAGAAAATTTATGATTAGAAAAATAAATACCAGTAAGCACATATTAAATATTAACAGAGCAGAGCCTTTTCCCAGAACTTTCTCAAGACAGAATAATTTAAGCACAATTACCTGGCTTGTATAGACTTTATCTGGGATAGCACAAATCCAAGGCAGAAGCCCATATCTAAATGCAGGTTACACTGACCAGATGGGTTCTACAGCTGTGTTATGACATTCAAAAATGTCTTATGAATGTAAATGGTTGTCGCAGGAGGCATGAAAACAATAACTATCCATGGAATAGCACCAGAGGTAAAAGGCCCTTTGCTGTTTTTCTTGAAGCCTCTAGCTTAGTTCCCCAAGAGACTTCTTCTCATACATTTTGCAAATATTCAGTCTAACTAAGACAAAATGAAATGTAAAAACAAAGCAAAACAATAAGACTTTCCAAAATTAATATAGATTAGCTTCCTTTTTAGAAATTCAAATTTCATTAAGTCCCAGCTCTCATATGAAAGTTAAACTTTCATTTCAAACAGTTTTAAGCTATACTACTTGGTGCCCCTCTCTTAGTCATTCTGTACTCTACCTGAGTCATAACACTCCATTTTAACAGTTCGACTCTATTTATTGTCACAAGAAACACTGTTGTCCTGTCATAGAGGAGTAATGAGAGAGTTTTTTTTCTTTCTTACCCTCCACAGTGTTGGAGAGCATCACACTATAGGCTAGGAATTCATCTCTGCTGACATACACAAAGATATCCTCACATTAGGAAAGTAGATGTCTGACCAATGACTTCCATTTGGGTACTAATAATGCTTCTAAGGGGACTCTTGTACCTCAAGGTTTCCTTCACTACTATTTTATTTACAGAATATTTAACCACTTCTGTCTTTTATATTTTCTCTTGGTTTAAGCCTTTATGCAACCTTTGATCCTTATGGGCTTCTTTTCTTTAAAAAATTCACACAATGAAACACACAATTAGATAAATAAAAGAAATTATATACCAGAGATCCATCAAGTAGATATACATTTCAAATGTTATCCTATTTCCCAGTTTCTCCTCTCCCATCGCCCTCCCCCTGCTTCTATGAGAATGTTCCTCTACCCACCCAGCCACTCTCACTTCAATACCTTGGTATTCCTCTACACCGGGGAATTGAGTCTTCACAGGACCCAGGGTTTCTCCTACTGATGCCAGGCAATACCATCCTCTGTTACATATATGGCTGGATCCGGGGGGGTGGGGGGGGGAAGCTGTCCATGTGTTCTCTTTGGTTGTTGGTTTAGTCCCTGAGAACTCCGAGGAGAAGGGATCTAGTTGGCTGACATTTTTATTTTTCCCATGTGATTGTGCACCCCTTCAGCTCTTTTAGTTCTTTCCCTAACTCTTCCATTGTGGTCAGAGTGCTCAGTCAGATAGTTAGCTACAAGCATCCTCATCTGCATCATTAAGACTCTGGCAGAGCCTCTCAGGAAGCATCTAAATCAGGCTCTTGTAAGCAAGTACTTCATGGCATAAGAAATTGTGAGTGGGTTCACTACACTTGCAATGGATCCCCAGGTGGAGCAGTCTTTTGATGACCAATTTCCTTCAGTCTCTGCTCAACTTTTTGTCCCTGTATTTTCTCCAGACAGGAGCAATTCTGGGTTAAATTTTTAAGAACGGTGAGTGACCCTATTTTCTTTAGCATGGGCCTTGCCTAATGTCTGGATATGGTCTCGCCTGGTTCTTCCTCCCCTTTGTTGGGCTTTTCAGCTAATCTCATCCCTTTTGGGTCCTGGAAGCCTCCTGATTTCCTGGTATCTAGAACTTGCTGGTGGCTACCCTCCCAGCCACCCAGTTCCCCACCTTTCTACCAACTTCCACAATTCAAAGGAATTGAAGTCACTGGAGGGAGCTGGCTTATCAATACAAACTTTTCCACTGTCTGGTTGTCAGCTTCCTGCTTCTAAAATTGTCTGCTTCCTAAAATCAAAATTTTTGATATTTAAATTATTTGTGTTATTAGCTGTGTTCTTTCAAATGTAACCTAAGAAAAGTACAATTAAAGAACAGTTTCATTGCTATAATTAAAAGTAATTTAATTTACATAGCAATTCTGATTGTAGAATGGCAGTGTGGAGCCATTGTTGTTCCAAACACTTATTACATGGTTTCCGGTTCATATTGTGCAGCTGATACAAAGCAACAGTTCACTTGGGTTTCCAGCTTGATTATGGTTAACTATAATTTGGTATGAGTGAGAGATTTACTTTTACTGAGATTCAGACAAATTTGCAAGACAAATGAGGCTGGTAGGGGGATAAAAAATGTAAATCACAGAGTGGGCAAGGGCATATAAGGCTACAGTACAATCTGTCAGGATGTACCCTGGTTAACATAAACTGTGACTATTCTCTAAGTCATGAGGAACACAGAATACTACAGCCTTATTTTCTGTCACAGATATCATGTATTATTTATAGATCTGATTTCAAATAGCATGCCTCAAACAAAATATTTGATCCAAAAACTTAAGGTGATTAAAATCTTGCTTTAAAATGGACATTAATTATTATTTAGAGATATAAGAACAATTAAATTCTGAAGAAAAATAATTGAAAAAAAAAGATTTAATTGATTTAAAGAAAATACTGCTGGTCATAGATTGTTGATTTCAAGTCCTCTGAGTGAGACATTGCCCAGGAAGGTAATAAGTTGAGTTTAAGGCTGAGGTTTCTCCTTGGTTAGAATCATCCACTCTGTTCCACATATAGAATTAGGGCCATTCTTCTTTACCTAAATTCTAGCTTTTTATTTATCTTGTCCAAAAATCACCTTAGAAGCATTCATAATAATTTTTTTCTAATATCTGGCCACAATGAGCCTCATATATAGACAAAAATACTGTTTTTTTAATTGAACAACTTTATTTTAAAAATTATAGATAAATGTACACATTTTAAGCATTTTTGCATAAAACTATGTGAATACATTTTTGTCACTACTTGATTTTTGAAAAGGTTTGATAGTGTGCATTAAAATCTTACTCATTACAATGAGCATAAATTACATGTAAAACAAGATGTAACCTGGAAATAGTCAAAGTTTTCTTTGTGTGTAAAGATTAAGCATAATGGTCTTTCATTTTCTTTTCCTTTTTTTCTTTTTTTTTTTTTTTCTTGAACTTCATATAGTCTATGAGTTGTTTCTGAGATGTTCAGAGCTTTCTGGAGTTAGTATCCAATTATCAGTGACTGCATATTATGTCTGTTCTTTTGTGACTGGGTTGTCTCACTCAGGATGATATTCTCTAGATGCATCCATTTTCTTTAAAATTTTATAAAGTCATTGTTTCTGATAGCTGAGTAGTACTCTATTGTGTAAATATGCCACAATTTTTGTATCCATTCATCTACTGAAGGACATTTGGGTTCTTTCCAGCTTCTGGCTATTATAAATAGGGCTGCTGTGAACATTGTGGTGTATGTGTCTTTGTTGTATATTGGAGTGTCTCTGGGGTAAATGTCCAGAAGTGGAATAACTGGGTCTTCAGGTAGTACGATGTCCAATTTTCTGAGGAATTACCAGACTGATTTCCAGAGTGGTTGTACCTGTTTACAACCCCACCAACTGTGGAGAAGTGTTCCTCTTTCTCAGCATCCTCGCCAGCATCTGTTGTCATCTGAGTTGTTGATCTTAGATTTTCTGGTTGGTGTGAGGTGGAATCTCAGGGTTGTTTTGATTTGCATTTTCCTGATGGCTAAGGATGTTGAGTACTTCCTTAGATGCTCCTCAGCCATTCGATATTCCTCAATTTAGAACTTTTTGTTTAGCTCTGTACCCCATTTTTAATAGGGTTGTTTGATTGTCTGGTGTCTAGATTCTTGAGTTCTTTGTATACCTTGGATATTAGACCTCTATGTGATGTGGGTTTGTTAAAGATCTTTTCCCTATCTGTTGGCTGCCATTTTGTTTACTTGATATTGTCCTTAGCTTTTCAGAAACCTTGCAATCTCATTAAGTCCCATTTGTCGATATTTGACCTTAGAGCATGAGCCACTGGTGTTCTGTTCAGGAAATAGAATGTTTAACATTACTGCTTGCAAAACTGAACAACTCAACAATTGATTTTGTGTGTGTGTGTGTGTGTGTGTGTGTGTGTGTGTGTGTGTGTATAAAATGTTAGTTTATTCTTTGAAATTTAATATAATATATTTTATCATATTGTTCAATCCTGCAAATCCTCCCAATGCCTACCTTTATTTTACTTCTTGTTCCTTTCTGTCTCTAAAAACAAAAACAAAACAAGCCAGCCATATTGACACAACCTTTTAATCCTATACTTTCGGAATGAAAATCAGTGGATCTCTGTGAATTTGAGGTCAGCCTGTTCTACCCAATGAGTTCCAGGATAGTTACACAGTGAGATTATCTCAAACACAACCCACCAATAAGAATATTAAAAAAAAGAAAGAAGAAAGAATATTAAAAACCGTGGAATCATTAGAAATGTTGGCTTATTATTCCTGAGCACAGAGTCTGCCTCTCAATGTATTTGAGATACCCAGTATCACATCCTTAATAAAAATATATGTCCCTTCTCCCAGCAGCTGTCACATGCAAATAGATTTTTAGATATTAGTGGAAAATAAATACTTTAATTAATTAATTGTACATTCTTTTTGTCATTATAAATAAAATAGATATTCTTTTCTATTGAAATGCACTGAAGAAATGAGGAATTTCTTTATGAGGAATTTTTGTAATGAGGAACATTACAAAATATATTTAACAGAGATTTATCAAGGATTAAATCTCTGATTCAAGCTTAATTCAAACCCTATTGGTTCATATAATAAAAAACATCATCAAGCAATAGGTAAATTCTGCTTTCAGCATTTATGGCAAATAATCATATTATAGTGTCACCTTCCATCAATTATCCAGTAAAAGATTATCACAACACACATGTAAACACATATGCATTAATTTTGTGTCAGGGAAAAGAAGAATATATAATTTAAGATTAAAGCTATACATCCACTTATCTTATTTTTTATGTATTGTCATTTTAAATTTTATCTCCTTTCCTAGTTTACTTCTAGCCCATTTCCTCTCCCCCTGCATCTATAAGGATGCTTCCCAGTCCACCTACTCCCTCTTCACCACCCTGGCATTCCTATACACTGGGGCATGGAGCCATCACAGGGCCAAGGGCTTCTCCTCCCATTGATGCCCAATAAGACCATCCTCTTCTACATATGCAGCTGGAGCCATGAGTCTCTCCATGTGTACTCTGGTTGGTGGTTTAGTCCCTGGAAGCTCTGGGGGTTCTGGTTGATTGATATTTTTGTTCTTCCTATGAGGTTGCAAACCCCTTCAGCTCCCTCAGTTCTTTCTCTAACTCCTGCAATCAGGTCCTCAAGCTCAGTGTGATGATTAGCTGCAAGCATCCTCATCAGTATAGGTAAGGCTCTGGCAGAACCCCTCATGAGACATCATTTAGGCTCCTGTCAGAAAGCATTTCTTGGCATTAGGAATAGTGAGTGGGTTTGGTGATTGCATAAGGGTTGGTTCCCCAGGTGGGGCAGTCTTTGGGTGGCCTTATTTCAGTCACTGTTTCACTCTTTGTTTCTGTACTTTCTCATGTGAGCAGTTTGTTCTCACTCTCTCCCTACCTGTTCAATACAGTACTTGAAGACCTAGTCAGAACAATTAGACAGCAAAAAGAGGTCAAATGAGCACATATTGAAAAGGAAGAAGTCAAAATATCACTATTTGTAGATGGTATAATAGTATACTTAAATGACATCAAAGATTCCACTGAAGAACTCATAATTTTACACTCTAATCATGGCGCTCAGTCTTTGCTCTCTTTCTAGTCCCACCCTTAAAAATCATTTTTTTCCATTAACTTTTTTTCTTTCTCCTCAGAGAAGGGCAAAACACTCTTAGGTGGGGTTTAGGTTATCCATTTGGGAGGATGGATCCAATAGCATGCAACAGACAGCCTCTGTTCCAATGTTAAAGGTCCCACATAAAGACCAAGCTCCACATCTGCTACAAATGTGTAGGAAGCCTAGCTCTAGCTCTTGCATGGACTGTGATTGGAGATTCAGTGTCTGTGAGCGCCCAAGGGCCCAGGTTAGTTGATTCAGACAGAAGCATATCTGTCTCCTGTGAAGCTTTATCTAGTAGCAAATGGATGCAGAGACCCACAGCACAATTTTGGGCAGTGTTACAGGAGTCTTGTGGAAGAGTGAGGGACAGAACCGAGTGATTTAGAGGGGTCACAAGAAGACCTACAAAGTGGTAGCATATTCTGCAAGTTAGAATTTTTAAAGCTGTTACAAGGGCAGTAGAAAATCAGCCTTCAAAGTAAGGTCTTAAAATTAAAAGTCTAAAGGTTTACATACCTGATTGTTCTAGGACCTCCCTAAGTCACTCACTTGCATGTCTTACTTACAGCCATTAAAACTGTGTCAAGCAAGTCAGCTACCTCTCTGGACAATCAGAGGTAGCAACAGAGAGCTAAATTCATGGTAATATACTTAACGAAATCAAAGTATTTTGTTGTCTTTCTTTTTTTTAAAAACGACTTTATTTTACAAAACAAAGATAAATGTACAGATTTTAGACATTTTTTGCTTAAAATTATACATTTTTGTCAGTACTGTTTTTTCAGACATTGAAATAATTTTTACATAAAACCATGTGAATATATTTTTTTTAGTCAGTACTTGATTTTTTTCAAGGGCTTGACAGTATGCATTGAAAACCTAATAGTTACAATAAGCATAGAGTACATGCAAAACAAAACGCAACATGGAAATAGTCAAAGTCTTCTTGTTTTGTAAATATATGTATATTTTTTTGTTTTCTTTATTTCTTGGACTTCATACAGTCTGTGAGTTGTTTCTGGGGGAGTGCAAGCCTCTGGGGTTAGCATCCCACTATCAGTGACTGCATATTATGTCTGTTCTTTTGTGACTGGGTTATCTCACTCAGGATGATATTCTCTAGATGCAGCCACTTTCTTAAGAATTTGGTTAAGTCACTGTTTCTGGTGGCTGAGTAGTATTCCATTGTGTATATGTACCACAATTTTTGTATCCATTCATCTTCTGAAGGACATCTGGGTTCCTTCCAGCTTCTGGCTATTATAAATAGAGCCGCTATGAACATTGTGGTGCATATATCTTTGTTGTGTATTAAAGTGTCTCTGGGGTATATGCCCATAAGTGGAATAGCTGGGTCTTCAGGTAGTACTATATCCAATTTTCTGAGGTATCGTGAGACAGATTTCCAGAGTGGTTGTATTAGCTTGCAACCCCACCAACAGTGGAGAAGTGTTCCTCTTTCTCTGCAGCCTCGCCAGAATCTGTTGTCATCTGAGTTTTGGATCTTGGCCAATCTGACAGGTGTGAGGTGGAATCTCAGGGTTGTTTTGATTTGCATTTCCCTGATGACTAAGGATGTCGAGCACTTCCTCAGGTGTTTCTCAGCCATTTGGTGTTTCTCAACTGAAAACGTTTTGTTTAGCTCTGTACCCCATTTTTTAATAGGGTTATTTGATTCTCTGGTGTCCATCTTTTTGAGTTCCTTGTACACCTTGGATATTAGGCCTCTATCTGATGTGGTGTTGGTAAAGATCTTTTCCCATTCTGTTGGTTGCCGTTTTGTTTTCTTGACGATGTCTTTAGCCTTATAGAAACTTTGCAATCCCATTAAGTCCCATTTGTTAATCTTTGACCTTTGAGCTTGAGCCATTGGTGTTTTGTTCAGGAAAATTTTTCCTGTACCTATGTGTTCTAAGGTTTTTCCTACTTTCTCATCTAATAGTTTCAGTGTATCTGGTTTAATGTGGAGATCTTTGATCCACTTACACTTGAGCTTTGTACAAGGAGATAAAAACGGGTCTATTTTCATTCTTTTGCATGCTGAGTGCCAGTTGGACCAGCACCATTTGTTGAATAGGCTGTCCTTTTTCCATTTAAAGTTTACTGCTCCATGTCAAAAATCAGGTGACCATATACGTGAGGGCTCATTTCTGGATCTTCTATTCTATTCCATTGATCCACATGCCTATTTCTGTACCAGTACCATGCAGTTTTCAGCACAATTGCCTTGTAATATATAGCTTGAGGTCAGGGATAGTGATTCCCGCAGATGTTTTTTTTTTTTTGTTTTTGAGGATGGATTTCGCTATTTTAGGTCTTTTGTTATTCCATATGAAATTGCACATTGATCTTTCCAATTCCATGAAGAACTGGTTTGGAATTTTGATGGGGATTGCATTAAATCTGTAGATTGCTTTTGGTAGGATGGCCATTTTTAAGATGTTGATTTTTCCAATCCATGAGCATGGGAGATCTTTCCATTTTCTGAGATCCTCCTCAATTTTTTTCTTTAGAGGTTTGAAGTTCTTGTCATATAGGTCCTTCACTTGCTTAGTTAGAGTCACACCAAGGTATTTCATAGTTTTTGTAATGATTGTGAAGGGTACCTTTTCCCTAATTTCTTTCTCCACATGTTTGTCCTTTGAGTACAGGAAGGCTACTGATTTGTTTGAGTTAATTCTGTATCCAGCCACGTTGCTGAACTTGTTTATCAGCTGTAGGAGTTCTCTGGTGGAATTTTTAGGGTCACTCAAGTACACTATCATGTCATCAGCAAAGAGTGATGTTTTTATCTCTTCCTTTCCGATTTGTATCCCCAATCTCCTTTTGCTATCTAATTGCTCCAGCCAGGACTTCCAGTACCATGTTGAATAGGTAGGGGGAGAGTGGGCAGCCTTATCGAGTTCCTGATTTTAGTGAAATTGCTTCAAGTTTCTCGCCAGTAAGTTTGATGTTGGTTTTGGTTTGCTGTATATTGCTTTTATTTATTATTTTATATGTTTAAGTATGGGCCTTGGATTCCTGTTCTTTCCAGGACTTTTAACATGAAGGGGTGTTGGATTTTGTCGAATGCTTTCTCACCATCTAGTGAGATGACCATGTGATTTTGGTCTTTAAGTTTCTTTATATGGTGGATTACGTTGATGGATTTCCTTATGTTAAACCATCGCTGCATCCCAGGGATGAAGCCTACTTGGTCATGATGAATGATCGTTTTGATGTGTTCTTGGATTCGGTTTGCAAGGATTTTGTTGAGTATTTTTGCATCAATGTTCATAAGTGAGATTGGTCTGAAGTTCTCTTTCCTTGTAGGGTCTTTGTGTGGTTTAGGTATGAGGGTTATTTTAGCCTCAAAAAAGGAGTTGGGTAATATTCCATCTGATTCTATCTTTTGGAATATTTTGGTGAGTATTGGTGTTATATCCTCAATAAAAGTCTGATAAAATTCTGCACTGAACCCATCTGGACCTGGGCTTTTTTTGGTTGGGAGGCTTTAGATGACTTCTTCTATTTCTTTAGGTGTTATAGGGTTATTTGGATGGTTTCCTTGGTCCTGGTTTAACATTGGGACCTTGTATCTGTGTAGGAATTCGTCCATTTCCTCCAGATTTTCCAATTTTGTGGAGTATAAGTTTTTGTAGTAGGATCTGATGATTTCTTGAATTTCCTCAGTTTCAGTTGTTATGTCCCCACTTTCCTTTCTGATTTTATTAATTTGGATACTCTCTCTTTGCCCTCTCGTTAGTCTGGCAAGGGGTTTATCAATCTCGTTGATTTTCTCAAAGAACCAACTCTTGGTTTTGTTGATTTTTTCAATGGTTCTTTTTGTTTCTATTTGGTCTATTTCTGCCCTAATTTTGATTATTTCTTGCCGTCTACTCTTTTTGGGTATATCTGCTTCCTTTTGTTCTAGGGCTTTTAGCTGTGCTGTCAGGTTGCTGATGTGAGCTCTCTCCAGTTTCTTTTTGGAAGCACTTAGGGCTATGAGTTTTCCTCTCAATACTGCTTTCATTGCATCGCATAGGTTTGGGTACGTTGTGTTTTCGTTTTCTTTGAATTCTAAAAAATCCTTAATTTCTTTCTTTATTTCTTCTTTGACCCTGCTTTCCTTTAACAGAGCATTGTTTAATTTCCAAGTGTATGTGGGCTTTTTGTTGTCTTTGTTGTTGTTAAAGACCAGCCATAGACCATGGTGATCTGAAAGAATGCATGGGAGTATTTCAATCTTCTTATATCCATGGAGGCTGGTTCTGTGTCCAATTATGTGGTCAATTTTTGAGGAGGTGCCATGGGGTGGTGAGAAGAAGGTGTATTCTTTTACTTTGGGATAGTATGTTCTGTATATATCTATTAATTCTAATTGGTTCAAAGTCTCTGCTAGTTTTGCAGTGTCCTTGTTCAGTTTCTGTTTCCCTGATCTGTCCATTGGTGAGAGTGGGGTATTAAAGTCTCCCACTATTATTGTGTGGAGTGAAATGTATTTTTTGAGCTTTAGTAGGGTTTCTTTTATGAATGTGGGTGATTTTTTATTTGGAGCATATCTGTTAAGGATTGAGAGTTCCTCCTGACAGATTTCCCCGGTAATGAGTAAAAAGTGTCCTTCCTTATCTTTTTTGATAACTTTTGGTTGGAAATTTACTTTATTAGATATTAGAATAGCCACTCCAGCTTTCTTCTTGGAGCTGTTTGCTTGGAAGTTTTTTTTCCCACCCTTTTACTCTGAGATAGTGTCTGTCTTTGTCTCTGAGATGAGTTTCCTGTATGCAGGAAAAGGCTGGATTTTGTTTATGTATCCAGTCTGATAGTCTATGTCTCTTTATTGGGGAGTTAAGACCATATATGTTAATAGATATCAAGGAATAGTTGTTTCTGTTTCCTGCCATTATTGCTTTTTTGGGTTGAGTTGTGTCTGTGTTTTTTTCTTCTTTTAGTTTTCTTGTTTAGGAGTTTTCTTGTTCTTACTAGGCTGTATTGGGTTTTCCACCTATAATTCGTTGTAGTGCTGGGTTTGTGGTCAGATATTGTGTGAATTTTGATTTGTCTTGAAATATCTTCGTCTCTCCATCGATGGTGATTGATAGTTTTGCTGGGTATAGCAGCTTGGACTGGCACTTGTGCTCTCTTAAGGAGTGCATGATGTCTGTCCAGGCTCTTCTAGCTTTCATAGTCTCTTTTGAGAAATTGGGTGTGAGTCTGATTGGTCTGCCTTTATATGCTACCTGACCTTTTTCCCTTACTGCTTTTAGTATTCTTTCTTTACTTTGGGCGCTTGATGTTTTTACTATTATGTGTCAGGAGGTATTTCTTTTCTGGTCCAACCTATTTGGAGTTCTGAAGGCTTCTTTTATGCTCGTGGTCATCTCATTCTTGATGTTAGAGAAGTTTTCTTCTATGATTTTGTTGAAGATATTTACTGTGCCCCTTAGTTGATACTCTTCTCCCTCTTCTATTCCTATTATCCTTAGGTTCGGTCTTCTCATTGTGTCTTAGATTTCCTGGACATTTTGGGTTAGGAGCTTTTTGTTTTTTTTGCATCTTCTCTGGCTGTTTTGTCTATGTTTGCAATGTTGTCTTCTGCCCCCGAGATTCTCTCTTCAATATCTTGTAATCTATTGGAAATGCTTGCTTCTCTGACTCCTGATTTTTTTTTTTTTTTTTTTTTTTTTTTTTTTTTTGGTGTTCTGACTCTAGGATTATCTCTTTTAGTGTTTTCTTTATTGTGTGAATCTCTGTTTTAATTTCCCTCTTCCATTCCTTTATTTCTTTGCTTCTGTTTTCCTCTAGTTCTTTGAGTTCTTTGAGTGTTTTTCTTGTTTCTTCTTTATAAGCTTCTGAATCTTTTTGCTTTTCCTCCCTTTCTTGTTTAATTAACTTTATCAGAGTCTTGAGGCATGATTTCAGGTCTTTGTCTTCTTTTTCTGGAGTGTTTGGAGTTCCGATGTTTGCTGTTATGGGAGAGCTGGGCTCTGGTGATGCTAGATTGTCTTGGTTCCCTTGGGATATACTCTTTCTCTTTCCTCTTGCCATTTTGTTGTCAGTGATATGTTCTTACCTTTCCCTTGTTTCTGGTTTGTGTCCCTGGTTCTCCACTGGTTGAGGTGTCAGATGGGTCAAGCCCTGTTTTATGCCTCAGAGTCGTCGGATGTGAGCAGAACTTCCAAAGTTCTGTTTCTGTTTGCTGGATCAGGCACGGCAGGGCAAGGCAGGGGGTGCACTTTTCTTGTGTACTCCACAGAGATCTTTCTGCTCCCCTGAAGCCCAGGTCTCCCACCCACCAGTTGCTCAGCCTCTATGAGCCGCTGATTTTCCTCGCAGGTAGGCCAGGCTCTGCTCTGCTTCCGCCTCCGGGTGGAAACAGAAGTTCTAATTTTCTGTTCCCATTCGCTGGATCGGGCAGGGTGGGGCAGGGCAAGTTACGGTGTGCACTTTCCTCGTGCACTCCGCAGAGATCTCTCTGCTCCCCTGCAGTCTTGGTCTCCCACTCACCAGTTTCTCAGCCTCTATCTTTTGTTGTCTTTCTAAGCCAGTGGTTCTCACCTTCCTAGTGCCATGGCCCTTTAATATCGTTCCTCCTTTTGTGGTAACTCCCAACCATAAAATTATTTCAGAATTATCCCTTTAATTTAAGTTGCTTCTGTTTTGAATTGTAATGCAAACATTTTTAGAGATAGAGGTTTGCCCTGAGGATTGTAACTCACAGGCTGAGAACCACTGTTCTAAAGTTTGTTTGTTCAACAGGTAAAAATTTTACACTGTTTCACTTTTGTGTATGTACCTAATGGCACATTAATGACTTTTTTAAGTTTATTTCCTTCTTAAGGTTGTTATAGGTTTGGCTTTTATTTGAAAATTCTTCATATAACACAATAATAATTTCTATTGAAAGACATTTTTCTGCATCTCTGTCACCTCAACACAAGAATGAAAGGCACTTTTTATCAGAAGACGATCATCTTCTCTTTCTAATATCCCCATTTTACACAATAAATCTAAAATCCTAAATTCCCACTCCTACCCCTCAACATCCTGTCCTCTCTGGGACACAGGAAACAACATATTCAACCACCAACTCTTCATAAGTTTTGTTGGGATTAGACACAAATATGAAAATCTCTGCTTTGCATTATGTTTTAAAGAAGTGTAATCTCACATTAGGCTTCTTTAATGACAGCAGCCTAAAATACCTCAGCAATGTCTTCTGAAGTGTATATTATACAAGAATTTAAAATGAAATCATGAATCACTACATACACACACACACACACACACACACACACACACACACACAAATGCTGATTTTAAATATTAGAGGCAAGGATCTGCACAGATAGTTCAGTGGGTAAAAGAACTTACTACAAAATGTGGGAGTCTGCAGTCTCTGAAACTAACAGTGTAGAATGAAAGAACTCACTCATCATTAGTGGTACCTGAATGCCTTTCCTGTGCACTGGCTGGCACAATCACACATGCAAATGCATGACTTTATAAGCAAAAATAAATAAATAAATACAAAGAAATTAAAGGCCTTTACTAAGTAATTTGTGTAATGATTTTTATAATTAGGAAGGAAAATTCTAAAGTATTTGGTTAAATTTGCATGGAGTTAAACATTATTTTTAAAAAACTTCTGGATCTAGTATCTTATGAATTTTTATATTTTACATATTTATACCAATTTTGGTGCTGACTGAAAGCTAACTTGACAGTCGCTGGGAACTAATTTTGTAGAATAAAATTTTCTTCAGAGAAAAGGGAAACAGGAAAAAAATCTCAATTTGTTTATTTGACTTAAATATCTGCAATAAATACAATGATAATTTTAAGGGCATACTATAATATATATATATATATATATATATTAATACTTTTTGAGATTAATATAATTATATTATTTCTTTCTTCCCATTTCTCCATCTAGAGTCTCTCTTATACTCTTTCAAATACATGGCATTTTCACTAAATGTTGTTATAATTCTATGTGTATATACATGTATATTCCTAAATATATAAATATAACATGCTTAGTCAGCATAATGTTACTGTGTGTCTGTTATCAGGGCTGATCTTTGTATTGGCTGATGAATTACAGTGTTCTTCCACAGGAAAGTCTATTTCTCCCACTTTTACTATTCTTCAGTTGTTCCTAGTTCTTATTGTGGGTGAGGGTTTACTGTATTTCCCCTGTGAATTTAATGTATTTATTGCTGTTGTCCTAGTTCTGGACATTTTGAGACCTTTGTGCTGTTGAGCTTTTCTGGATGTAGCTGTTGACAATACTGGAAACACAAATTCAAAGCAAATTTCATGATCCATTTTATGAGCAAACATATAAGCCTGCAAACGACATGTGAAGTCTATATTTGGTTTTGTTTATTGGGGAATGTTTCTGAAGTCTGCACAGCTCCAAGCTTAAAGCAGTGTGATTCTCACTGAGAGCACAGTCCACCAAAGGTGCCCATAGCAGTTACTCCATCCACCACACTTTTCATTCAGAAACTTGGTATCATACAGTCTTGAATTTATTATTTCTTATGTGACCATCACATCCTGAATACAAAAATAAAGGTCAAAGTACAAAAGGACCCTCATAAAAGCTTTTTTATTATTTAATAGAAATATTCCCTTGGCTAAGCCTAGGTAGCGCAGACAAACTTTCCAACAAGGTAGATTCTATGTGTCTTTTGTGTGCTCAGGAAAACGTCAAAGAAAGTAAGTTGTGGTCAGCACTTATGCATCCTCCTTTACCCTTCTGAAATATTACTGATTTTTTAAAAGCCTAAATTTATGGTCTTGGTGCTACAGTTTCCCTTGGAAATACCTGTATTCTACGCACTTCAAAGACAGATTAAATTTCAGGTGACAGCTACTTCTCAGCTTTTACTACCTCAACTGGACAGGAGCCTCTCTCTGCAGAACTTTTCAAAATGCCCAAATGCTTAAGCACACATTATTGATTTTCCTCTCTCCCGTAGGAAACATTTGCAGTTGTCTGAGCACATTTTATTTTGTCACAGATGGAAAAGAAGAATTACTCTCATCTGTCCTGAAAAGGCTAGAAATACTGGTTAATAGTCTATGAGGCACAGTGAATAAATAGAATACAACACATAGTAAAGGCATAGTGGGCTGCAGTCCTGAGGTTTGGATTGAGAAGTTCAGCTTAAAATTAGTTAAAATTAAAAATAGTCTGAAAATTCACCCAAAACTGAAGCCATTTCAACATGTCTTCATATTTTATTATTAATGTATGTAAATATACTGTGAATATTGTATTCATAATTTCAGAATTTTTATTCTGATGTAGCATATTTAGAGAATATTGGTGGAGATAATTAAAAGTTGACCTTAATAGGTATAATAAGGAGATGGGTTGAAGTGTTAATTCTTAAAAATTACAAAGAAATTTTGTTTTTATAATTTTATTGGCTATTCTCTGTATTTACATCTTAAATGTTATCCCCTTTCCATCCAGTCCCATCACCCCTACCCCTCCATTTCCTTTCATGAAGGTGCTCCCTTTCCCAACCCCCCTCTCCAATCCCAGCTACATGATGTTCCCCTAAACTGGGAGAATATGCTTCACTGGATGAAAGAACTCTTCTCCCATTGATGGCAGAAAATACATATGCAACTGGAGCCATGGATCTTTCCATGTATGCTCATTGGTTGGTGATTTAGTCCCGAAGAATTCTAGAAGGTTTGAATAGTTGATAATGTTGTTTTTCACATGGGATTACAAACACTTTCTTCCCCTTCAGTCCTTTCTCCAGCTCCCTCCTTAGGATCCCCATGCTCAGTCTGATAGTTAACTGCAAGCATTCTCAACTGTATCTGACTCTGGCAGAGTCTCTGAGGAGGCATCCATATCAGGCTTCTGCAGTAAGCATTTCCTGGCATCATAAATAGTGTCTGTGTTTGGCAGCTGCATAGGGCTTGGATCCTCAGGTTAGGCAGTCTCTGGATATTTTTCCCTCAATCCCTGATTCTCTATTTGTCCCTGGATTTTTCACCTGAGTGTTTTTATTTATTTCCCCTTCTAAGAAGGACTGAGTCATCCACATTCTGGCATTCCTTTTATTTGAATTTCATTAGGTCTGTGAATTTTTCTTGTTATTTAGAGGTTTTGGGGACTAATATCTCTATATCAGTGAGTGAATACCATGTGTGTTCTTCTGTGACTGAGTTACCTCATTCAGGATGATAGTTTCTAACTCTGTCCATTTGCCCAGGAATTTCATAAAGTTGTTCTTTCTAATAGCTGAATAGTATTTCATTATGCAAATGTACCACAATTTCTGTATCCATTCCTCTGCTGAAAAACATCTGGGTTCTTTCCATCTTCTAGCTCTTATAAATGAGGATACTATAACCATGGTGGAGCATATGTTTTTGTTATATGTTGGAGCATTTTTTGGGTATATTTCCTGGAGTGGAATAGCTGGGTCTTCAGGTAGTACTGTGTTCAGTTTTCTGAGGAACCTCCAGATTGATTTTTAGATTGGTTGTACCAGCTTCCAATCCCACCAACAATGGAGGAGTTTTCCTCTATCTCCACACCCATGCCAGCATCTTCTGTCAGCTGAGTTTTTGATATTCGACATTCTGACTGGTATGAGGTAGAATCTGAGGGCTGTACAAACAAGTTTCTATTATTTCAAAAAGAAAAGACACAGCATTGTTTTTAATCATTATGCACAATTCTTTTGCTATAATTTAAATAAAAAATATTATACAAATTTTGAATGAGAATGTAATTCAAAGTATGTGGTTATTATAATATGTACTTATCTATGGCATACATCTTATTTTTTCATTTTCATTTAATATACATGTGTATGAATGAGTATACTTATTAAATACCAAGACTCCTATTCTTTCAAAATATTATTCACTTTAATTTAATACTGATTCATAGTATTTTTTACTAGTACATATTGTTCAAACATTCTAATTACTACTCTGAAAGTATTATGTCTGGGGGAAAAAGGAAATAAGTATGCATGAAAAAGGTCGATCTATAAAGCAATTAAATTTTTTAACAAATAACATTCCAATAATGTAATAATTTGTTTGGAATATTCTGGATAAATACACAAGACAATCAGACTACAATTTGATTTTGAATAAACCAAAAATGGTAAAAAGAAGATTTATTGATATCAGTCATTTCACTTAGGGTTAGAACTAGTAGTCATGCATAATTCATATATTTAAAAATAACACTCCAAATCCTTCTACCTGCCCCCAATTAATTGTTGTTCTCTGTTTACTCAATGATTTTCAAATACAGCCAAGAACAATATTTTTTCATCATGTGAAATTCATGGGATATGTTTTAGAATGATTAAATGCTGTCTGATAGCAGAAGCTGTTGGATCATCATAATTCTCATAAAAATTTCAATACTATAAAGTAGTTGATTTTCTGTCCTTGCTGCAAAAAAAAAAAAAAAAAACCCTCAAAGGTTAAAATAACTCCTGAATTATTGAATCTATGTGTGGCTATACAAATGGAAATATTTTAAGCTCCTCATGCGTTGAATGTGCAATTTGAATCCAAGTGCTATTTTCAAAATGTTCTAGGTTTTATTTTAAAAACACAAGCTGTCTTTTGAAGTATTTATATACATTTTAAACTACAATTTATAAACTGACAAGCTGTTTGCTTTGTCCTCCATAGAATTTAAATGTTTCTAAGTTTTTAAAAAGTATTTGATATTTTTTGAAATCATGTATATATCTGGCTGGATTATAATAGAGCCCGAGCCCTGAGCTCATCACAGGATAACATTCTAACAAAAGGAGACATTTCATATTCTCTCATTTAGCCAAGGCCAATCTTTATGAAGCTTAGTCATTTCTTCCTTTTGCTGGCCTCAGCAGGCATCTCTTCCTATTGTCCACTTCTACTACTATAAGTATAAAATTGGCAGATTCTGTTTGAATATCTGTTGTCTCCTAATTTAGTTAAAAGATTACATTTCAATCATAATACTTTAATTTAAATATTAATCTAATTTTTTAAAATAAATATCTAGTTTAAAAAGCTAAAGGTGTTTGAATTCATTGACAAGATGTTTTCAGGAGTAGTGATGCATCCACCCAACTACCTTGAAGAGCTCTGTTCATTATACATATTCAATTCATGTATATACACATGTTTAATTTATATATATAAATAATATATATTTTATTAATAATATAATCAATAAATTATATATATATATGTATATTACTCATTCACTCACCAAGATACTTTAGAAGAAATTCTTTCAGAAGAAACAAGATTTTCTTCCTTTGCTTGCCTCTTCTCTGGGAATTAAAAGGCATTGAAATAACTAGTCTTCAGTTTGTAGATGTCCTCTGCTAATAGACATTGTTTCCCTTTTAACTGTAATTTCAGAAAGCATCACGAGAAACTATAAGAAAGCACTGCAGTTGAAAAAATTGGGGTTAGAAAGATGGATTGTTGAAAACCTTTTGGTTAAGTCTTTTGCTGGATTGTAAATAAGACCATTATTGGCACTTGACTTTATTTACATTCTGGGGACATCATTGAAAAAACGAATAACCAACAATAATGCATAAATTCAAGCAATCAATTAAGATGATACATATGTAAATGATACACAGAATAATGTATAAGATGATTACATAATGACACTAATCATTTAATTAGTGAATTAAAATTTAATCTCCCACATTATCGCAGTCAAATTAGCCAAGAGGACTCTACACAGGGATATGACCCACAATATCCGTAAGACAGAATAAAAGTACTCCAAAAAATTCTTTCCTGTTCCACGAATCAAGAACATATTTCCTCAGACTTTTCATAATTAAAATATGTTTAAACCAAATCAAGGACCATGCCCATGCAAGACTATTAAGTATTGATTTCACTGGAATATTTCGTCCTCTGATCTGTAGAAGGCTTAAAAACATACTTGAAGTCAGTGTGATAATAATAAAATGATGCTTAAGGGGGTTGGGAAAGTTAACTTGGTTCTTGTGATGTTCTGAGGAATATCTCAAGAGCTCCACATTAAAAGCTGCTTCTTTCAGCTGAGTCTGCTATCAGGAGCAGTGACATGAGGGGAAACTGCAGCTCCTAAACAGCAGGTACTCACTTCCTCCAGTAATGGGTTGGTCAGTATCCTCAAATGTGATCTCTGGGGACAGCCGGAACCCAGGGGTGCTGGTGCTGAATTGTAGACCGTGTGAGTTTATGCACGGTAAAAATGATAGAAATGGTATTCATTTAGAGAATTGTTTTTAATCTTCTACACACAGATAAACCGAGAGTAAACGATATGAAGCTTATATAGTATGAGATGCTCAAGACTATTTTCCACCTGAAAAAGTATTTAGATGCTTGTACTTCTACATATGTTTTAACTAAGCCTTAAAATTGTTAATCCCATTTATCTACAGATCCATTAAACACAAACATACACCATAATAAAAGAACAACAAAACTACCTTGAAATTTCACATTTTGGAAGTAGTTACCTTTTGAAATTGTTCTTCCGGAGTTTGTTTTATGAAATATTCACGTGACAGGACTGTCATTAGAAGAAAATAATATAGCCTTGTAGAAAATTGATATGTTGTATTACCTCCTTTTGGTGATGGGGCATTGGGATGGGAGGTTCATGCCTAGAAGTTCTAAAAACTACCAGTTACTATGCAGAGATTGAAAACGAACACACAAAATCATGGTAGTGAAGTTTCAAAATATTAAATGCATTCTAAATCGCCTTATAAAATGACTGTAGTGGCTGTATATAAATTTTCTGTTGAGGTTTGAATAAAAAGGTCCCACATAGGCTCATATATTTGAATACTTAGTCAACATGGATTTACGGTAGTTGAAAAGGATGAGGAGGTATAGCTTTGTAGAAGAAAGTCTGTCACTGCAAGTGGGCTTTGAGTTTTAAAAAGCCCACACCTACTCAGTTGCTGCCTTTTCCTCTTGTCTGTGGGAATAAAAATACAAAACTCTCAGCTACCTCTCCAGCGTCACATCTGCCTGCATGCTACAATGCTCGCTGCCATGATGTTAATGCACTAACCTCCCAGAACTAAGCTTTCTTTATGAGAGTAACCTTGGTCTCGGTATTGCCTCATAACAACAGATCACTCAAACAGTTATCATTCACCCTTTGAAAGGACATGGACAAAAACAATAAACTTACTGGAAAGAACTTACTACTTATCTAGTACCTAAGGCCTTGATGTTTTACATATTTGGGACAGCATAAAAATTCTTTTGAATGTTTTCTTAATATATTGCTTAATTCCTCCAGCATCTCAGTTCAGAATTTATTGCTCTAGTGACGATAAATGCATTTCAGTCCAGCACAGAAAAAGAAAATCTTTAATAACGTCTAGACTTAAGGTATATGCTAAATGCTAGAATAATGAATGAATTATCTTAAAACACAATTTTAGAAGTGAGAACACAGTAACCACGGTCACACTGCTTGGTTTTGTACTTCACCACTTCCTTTAAACTATCTGACCTGAGTTAATTACTCTTATGACTCTTGATTTCATATGTAAATTATTATTATAACCTCTCTTACAAGATTGTCCCAAAGAGTAAGTGTGATATATCTCCAAAGAAAATAATGCATGCTCAGTTGTTTATTCTATTATTGCTTATTTGTTACTAGCTCTTATACTTTAATATGCAGTGTCTATCATATGCAATTATTATACAGTGCAATGCCTAAAGACACTGAAAAATTCTTTACTCAATATTTAGTCTATGGAGATTCTTCTGATCTGCATGGAAAGAACATGTCTCACCAGTTATGGCATTATCTTGGTAATGTACCTCAGTTAAATTCTGCTGCAAAACATAGGCATCCCAGCAAGTTGAAAACTCTGTCAGGGACTTTTAAGAATAATGAGAAACCTAAAAGGTACATTAGAATTTACCATGATATGCAACTATCATAGAGATAGTGAGATTATAAGAAGTCAGAAAGAATGAAACTCCAGACCAGTATAAACTAAATTGTAGAATGTTGATTGTGCGTTGCTAGTTGAAGGTCTGATGATCTTAGTATATGTGTTATGAAACCTTTATTAATAGAGAGAAAATAAAGAGAAAATAAATGAGGCAAACCACAAGTAGGCATTTAAAATTATGGTACACAGAATATGTATACATATGGTGTGCTTGTGTGATGTCTGTTTATAGCTTGATAAATCTAATCAACATTGTTTGCATGTACATGTGTTTAAGGGTTGTCCACTTGGTATTGGATTACCAAAGATGAGGTTAATTATGGAAGATTAAGTCTCTCTTGACAATCTTTAGTTTTCTTTCGCTCTTATTTGAGTTTGGGGCCTGGAGATATCTTTCTCACCCATGTTGACATGCCACTTGGTCTTATTTAGTCAGCCATATTTTAGAGATTTCTTGACTTTACCTTCCATACAATATCTAGATGACATAATCTTGCATCACACTTTCTGTTTTTTTTTTTTTTTTTGACTCTGACAATATTACCAGCACCTCTTCCATGTTGTTACCTGAACCTTAACTCCAGGAGTTGTGCTGTCTATGTATCATTTGATGCTGTGTCCCCTATTGTCTTTAATTGTGACTAGTCCCCTGTTTGATAATCCAATACCAAGTGTTCAACCCTTAAACATATATGCATACAAGAAACATTAATTATATCAATTAAGATACACAAAAATGTATGTATGTATGTATGTATCTATGTATCTATGTATCTATGTATCTATGTATGTACATATGTATGTATGCATGTATATTCTGTGATTGGTGGCAGTTTTCTGAAATAGTCTCCCTCCACTAAAAAATGATGTCACTTTTGCTTATTTTTTATATTTCTATATTTTAATGCTTACAGTATAAACTTGGAGAATAACTATCAACGTATATAAGCTATGTAATAAAATGCTATTCTATTATATTTTAGAGCTATTGAAAAATCAATTGGATTGCAAAAGCAACTTCATGTGCAGAAAAATTAAAGCAATTACTAGAGTTGGTCCTTTATAAATTATCTGGAAACGAAGGCACGCTTATATGTTTCTCTTTGTAAAGACTATTGTTCTTCAATGTATCATATGGTACATTCTAAGCCTCTACCAAAAAATAAAGTTTTTCTGTTGTAACTTCGCAATAATAACAGATGTAAGCAACATATAAAGTTTTGTAAACTTCAACGCTGGCATTCAAGGTTTATTTTGATTTCAGTAATTATTTTAGATTTCAATAGTTTCGTACCACATTTATTCAGGGTCAACAGAAAGGGGACAAAGGAATTTGGGAGGAAGGGAAGGGGGAGCAGGATCAGGTGTAGGAGGAGACTTGATGATATATAGAGGGTAAGAAAATTGAACAGAGGTGTGTAGCAATGGTGGTTGAGGAACTGGTGGTAGCCACAAGAAAGTCTCAGATTCCAGGAAAGCAAGAGGCTCCCAGGACCCAACTTAGGTGAGATTAGCTGCAATGACCAAGGAATGGAGGAGGAGAACCTGATGAGACTATATCCAGAGGTTAGGCAAGGCCACAGCTAGGGGATGAACTCACTCTCTCATCTCCAAATTTTTAACCCAGAATTGCTCCTACCTAAAGTAAATAAAGGGACAAAGTGTGGAGCAGACACTGAAGGAAAGGCCATCAAGAGACTGCCCCATTCCATGTACTGTTCCATCCCATAGACAGACACCAAACCCAGACATTATTGCTGATACCAAGAAATGCTTGCTGACAGGAGCCTGATATAGCTGTGTCCTGAGAGTTTCTGAAAGAGCCCGACCAATACAAATGCAGATGCTGGCAGCCAAGCATTGGGCTGACCATGGGGACCCCAAAGGAGGAGATAGGTAAAGGTCTGAAGGAGATGAAGGGGTTTACAAACACATAGAAAGAACAAGAATATCAACCAACCAGAACCCCAAGAGCTCCCAGGGACTAAACCACCAACCAAAGAGCACACTTGGAGGGACCCAGGGCTCTAGCTGTATATGTAGCAGAGATAGCATTATCTGGCATTAATTGGAGGAGAGGCTCTTGTTAATGTGAAGGCTACCTGCCCAACTGTAGGAAAATGGCAGGGCAAAGAGGTATCAGTTGGTGGGTGGGTAATCATTCTCATAAAAGCAGGGGAAAGGGAAGGGATAAGCAGTTTGCAGAGGAGAAAACAGGGAAAGGGCATAATCCCATACATTAAATCAAAAATAAATAGATAGAAGGAAAATAAAAGGCATTCACCTAATACAGAAAAATGAGATTCTAACAGTGACAGCTGGTGACTTCTTGGATGTAAAAATTTAGTAGAAAAGAAATTCATAGGAGAACAGTCTTAAACACTATATGAAAGAGGTAAGGCCATCAGAAAAATATAAGAGACATATCAAAGCTATTCTGGAAATAAAGTAGTCCTCATACTTGGAAGGTGAACTTGAACTGATAGCAAATCATCAGCTGAGAATATATGGATGAAAAGTCAGTGTGATGGATGAAGAGCAGTGGGAAGTGACTCTCAGTGATACTCAGGAAGCTGAGAATCTGTGTAATCAGAAAGTCAGAAAGACAGTGGATCTGCTGGAACTCTGAAAAACTTGTTTGACAGACCATCACAACAAAACACAGCATTTATCTTGCTGCTCATTGTAGAAGCACTTGCCTGTACTTTATGTGAGCATAGACTCAGTCGGCACATGGAGAGAGGCATGCGAGCACCCACAGTAATGAGCCACGCTCTGAGATGGAGGTACACAGTGCTCTTGGAGCAGAGAAGAGCATAATAAAGATAAATGAGACTTGGTGTCTTCTCATGTGACTAAATATTTGAGAAACACTTTAGGATGACAACCAGCTTATCTTATATGCAAGAGGTAGCAATGCTTACTTTAACCTCAGTACTATCAGCTCAATCTGCTGACAGAACCACAGTGAATTTATCCTTATAATGTTTGCTCTCAGTAATTTGCGAAACTCACATGCCCATTTCATAATGTGTGCTTCGACATCATAACCTTTTATATTCATCAAAAAAATGCTGATTTTGAATTGTAGCTCCCTGAGATTGAGAGCAGAAAGAGAAATTCTAAGTTTTGATCTCCTCATTATGATTGTGAGAAAGTTAATTCTCTTGAAAAAGTGAAGATTTAATTTCTCATTCTTCGAGTCAATTACAATGAGTAGCAACACTTTCTATTATCAATGTATTTTATTTATTCATTCATCAGTTCTTAAAAGTTGTGTATTTGTAGAATAAAAAAAGTAAATTGTTGCCCTACATTTTTGTATCTGAAACTAAAAATTGTGATTAATACTTCTTAATTAATTTTTATTTTTGATATTGCAATATAATTATATCATCCCACTTTTCTTTCCTGCCTCCAGACTCTTTCATATGCCCATCATTCTTCTTTGCCAAATTCAGGGCCTCTCTTGATTAGTATAAGTTTATTTACTTATGGGTCCAGAGTTACATAGTTGATGCCAACTCCAAGCTACATTTAAAATAATATGTCTAATAAGTTAATACTTCAAACTTAACTCTACCTCCATTGACTACTGTCATGACTCTAGCTATATAGTCCTCTTTTTAAGGTTATAATTTACATTTTTATTAAGATCCCTTCTGTATACCACAGTCTTTTTATTTATTTTTTTTTTCTGAAGATCAGAATCCACTTGACTGAGGCAGCAATTGCCATCTCTAACAAAGGCTGGATTCCTCACATTTTCAGGGTTTGTTTTTAAACAGGTCTGCTTAAAAAATACATGTTTGTAGGATATTTTGTTTCTCTATTGCCAGTCTGCTTCTGCAGTGGTGTTACTCATATATAATTTAGTACTAGCCCTTTAAGGTGCCTTTGCAGTTTGTCTCCACTGCTGGTCTGGAAGGGGCATTCTTCTGCATTTTTAATAGGTCTGTACCACCTGAACTCTTATTTTTACCTATTTTTCCCTTTGCCTTGCTTTTGTTTATCCATACAAAGCTTCCTTAGCTAAATAATAGATATATATTTAAGCTGACATTCCAGAGTATTTGGAAAATTTCCTAGCCCTAAAGGACTGTATGCGAGCCAAGAAAACTCATGCCTGCTCTGTTCTGATGTTTCTTTCAGGGACTTGCTAGTAAGCAACTTCCCTACATGTAAAATCTTCATGCCTATGCCATCTTTTTACATTAATTATGCTTCTGAAATAGATGTAATGGTTTCAAATATCCCTTTTCAGATCTAAACAGAGGGACAGAAAGCAGATATGGTATATAAAATGTATACATCTACAACTATGTCAGAGATTTATACTATTACAGAATAACAGTAGAAACAGAGCAACTTTTTTTCTATGTGCTATCCCATTGTCCTCAGCTGTAAGATGGCTCTAGACTAACGATTGTGTTGCACCATATCAACTTTAGCTCCACTTCTCAGTGGTTTTATCTGAGGGCTTCATACTGTTCTCCTAGCAGCCCCCTTATCCCCCTACATTCTCTTTCCCTTCCTCAGCCTGTATATTTATGTGACATTCAACTACTGAGGCCCTTCTCTATATCGTTTTTCAAAACCCCCATTTCTTGTCAGTTAGAGGATGTGCTGCCAACCCTGAGTGGCCGGCTGAGCCTCAGCAGTTCTAGGCAATGTGACAGCCCCTGTAATTTAGTGATAAAGAAAGCCATTCTGAAGGGGAATGGGAACAATAAGCGGGCTAATTAATGACAGCTCTAATCTGTGGAGATTCTGTCTTGAGAAATGAATCTCTAGGCTGCTTTTCAGAAACCAGAGCATATCAAAGTTTCCAAAATCTATGGAAAAGCTGGATATACATAGCATTTAAGAGCATAATCTTTCAAAAGAACTATTCCTTCAGAGTTACTTACTTCCAGGGTAGTGAGTGCTGTGCTTTCTGACTTCATCAAATACCTGGTTTTAAATAAAACCTTTTGGCTAATCTATGATATGTAACAGAACAAGACATAGAAAATAACTAATTTTCATATTATTTGTTCCCTATAGAAATTGATTCAGTTCTCAAAATAATTTTCCCTATATTCTCAAAGTTAATTTTGAGTGTCTTAAATTTTTATATATTTTTTTCTGTAAATATATTTTCATACAATTTATTCTGAATAAAATTTTCTTTTCCCCAAACTTTCCAAGTTCCATAACTTTCCTGCCTTTCTCCATCTAAATATATACCCTTTCGTTTTCTCCTTAGAAATAGGCATTTAAATAATAATTAAACAAACCAAACATAATTAGGACAAACGTAAGAAGAAAAAGAGCCCCCCCCCCAAATAAAAGTACCAAAAATCCATATAAATATTAAGACGCACACAGGAATCTCATGATAGAATAAAACATGAAGCCATAATATATAAAAATGGCCTGTAAGTTTAAAAGCATTCTCTGACAAAACATTATGAGATAAAGAATCTCCATAAATCCCCTTGAAGTCTTTTGTGTTGGTACATATTGCTGGGTATCCAGTGTGTCCTTAAGAGTAGTTTGTATTCCCAGTGAAACTCCTTTGGATAAAACTAATTTTTGTTTCCAAGTGGTGATTGGAGGTAGTGTGTGGGTTAGGAATACGGGCTTGTGTCCCTGGGGTGCCATCTGGCACAGACACAGAAGGCCGAGTATGTGCCGCCTGAGTGAGTTCATATGTGCATCAATACTGCTTTGTTTAGAGGAACTTGTGTACTTGATGTCTGCTCTCACTGCTGACTCAGCCTCCAGGTAGGCTTCCATGTGCCATGAAGGAAGAGATTTGATAGAGACATTCCATTAAGTACTGAGTATTCCAAGGGCTCTTCCTCTGTTTAGCTGTGGGACTCTGTGTGTGTGTTCCCATTTACTGCAGGTGGTTGTTTGTCTAATGATGGCTTAGCAAGGCACTGATCTATGAGCATAGCAGAATGTCATTAGGAGTCATTTTATGATGATGCTCCTTTTGCAGAACAGTAGTACTAATTTTCCTTTAATTCACTGGAATATCTGTCTAAAGTTCTTGGCCACCTAAAAAGTATTGATGGTGGGTTCCATTTCATAGGTGGGCCTTAAATACAATCAGATAGAAGTTAGTAGATTACTCATACAAGCTTTGTACCACTATTGCACTAGCACATCTTGCAGACAGGTTATTATTGTAGGTCTAAGGGTTTGTAGATGTGTTTATTCTATTTCTCATTTGGAAACCCGCAGATAGCTTAAGTAACATGAAAATGAGTATGTAGGAGTAATGGCTCTAGGTAGGTACCAGGTAGACTTTTATACATTCAGTGAGTTGTGTTGGTGTTGATTTGGCACTGCTAGAGTCATCTGGTTAAGAGAGATATTCAGTTGTGCTCAGTTTGTCCCATTAACAATTTAATTCAAACTGCCTTCAGATATGAATATGTTTTAAGAAGCTTTTCCTGAATTAGTTCTAAGCATTAACCCTCAAATAGTCCTTGTCTCTTAATTACACCACCCTGCTCCCTCTTCGATCCCTGTTCTCCTCATTTGATCTGTTCATCCCTGCTTCTTCCACACTATACACTCATAATTCTCCATTCTGGTTTTCTTTCCTATAGAGATATTTTTCTTCCCTCCAGTTGCTTATTTCTATGGTTAAACATATCTGAGCAGGCTTATTTTTTTCCTTACAACTTTATTTTTTTTAATAAAGAGAGATACATGTACAGATTTTTAAAAGCATTTTGGAATAAAACTATATGAATATATTTTTGTCAGCACTTGATTTTTGTAAAGGTTTGATAGTATGCATTGAAATCTTTATGCATAAGCATAAAGTACATTTAAAACAAAATGTAACATGGAAATAGTCAAAGATTTCTTGGTGTGTATAGATTGAACATGATATTTAAATACCAAAAATTGCCACAAGGCTATTTTCTTAGCTCTTGACTTATTAATTATTTAAAGTCTCGGTGTACCCCACTCTGAGAGGGTGCTATACATTTATTGTTGCTTTTTTGAAAGTCTAAGGATTCCACTTTTTGGTCTTCCTCTTTTGAGCTTCATATGATCTGTGAGTTGTTTCTTGGGTGTTTAGAGTTTTCTGGGGCTAGTATCCAACTACCAGTGACTGCATATTATATCTGTTCTTTTCTGATTGGGTTACCTCATTCAGGATAATATTCTCTATGATGCATCCATTTTCCTAGGAATTTCATGAAGTCATTGTTTCTAGTAGCTAAGTAGTACTCCATTGTGCTGGCTTATTTTTGATTTAACAACTAAAATCTAAAATGAAAGCTATTACCATACATTTTTTCTGGGTTGACTTACCTCACTCTGTTTCTTTTTTAATTCCATTCATTTACCATAAAATTTCATAATTTTATTTGATAATGGATGAGTAATATTCCAGTGTATAATAGTACCACATTTTCTCTGACCATTTTTCCACTGATAAATATCAAGTCAGTTTCCAGTATCTGGCTATTATGAGTACTGAATGAACGTGGCAGCAGATGCTGGTGAGGTTGTGGAGAAAGAGGAAAATGCCTCCATTGTTGGTAGGATTTCAAGCTGCTACAACCACTCTGGAAATCAGTCTGGTGGTTCCTCAGAAAATTGCACATAGTACTACCTGAAGATCCAGCTATACGACTCCTGGGCATATACCCAAAAGTGCTCCGATATATCACAAGGGCACGTGTTCCACAATGTTCATAGCAGCATTATTTATAATAGCCAGAAGCTTGAAAGAACCCATATGCCCTCCAACAGAAGAATAAACACAGAAAACATGGTATATTTACAATATGGAGTACTACTCAGATATTAAATACAATGAATTCATGAAATTCTTAGGCAAATGGATGGGATTAGAAAATACCATCCCAAGTGATGTAACCCAATCACAAAAAAACCACACATGGCATGCACACACTGATAAGTGGATATTAGCCCCAAAGCTCAAAATACAGTACATAGACCACATGAAGTTCAAGAAAAAGGAAGACTAAAGTGTGGATCCTGCAGTCCTTCTTTGATGGGGGAAAATAGTAACAGGAGGAAATACAGAGACCTTGTGGAGCAGAGACTGTAAAAAAGGCCATCCAGAGACTTTCACCTGGGGATACATTCCTTGTACAGTTACCAAACCCAGATACTATTGTGTATGCCAAGAAGTACATGCAGGCAAGAAACTGATGTAACTGCCTCCTTAAAGGCTCTGTCAGAACATGGCAAAAACAGAGGCAGATGCTTGCAGCCAGCCATTGAACTGAGAACAGGGTCACCAGTGGAAGAGTTAAGGAAAAAACAGAAATGCTGAAGGGGCTTGCAACGCCATTAGAAAAACAATATCAACCAAACAGACCATCCTTCCCCAGAGCTCCCTGGGACTAAACCACCAACCAAAGTGTACAAAATGAGAAACTAATGGCTCCAGCCTCCTATGTAGCAGAGAATGGCCTTGTTGGACATCAATGGGAGGTGACTATCTTGTTCTTAGGATGGCCATGGTAGTAAAATGCCAGGTCAGGGAGGCAGAAGCATATGTGGGTGGGTGGGTGGGTGTGTGGGGGAGCAACTTTACAAAAATAGGTGGAGAAAGGATGGATAGGTGGTTTCAGAAGGAGAAACTGGGAAAGACAATAATATTTGAAATGTAAATAAATAAAATATCTAATAAAATGAATGGCATATAGAACCAAACAGAGAGTTCTAAATTGAGGAATATCAAATAGCTAAAAAATACTCAAAAAAATGTTCAACGTCCTTAATTATTAGGGAAATGTACATTAAAACAACCCTGAGATTCCACCTCACAGCAGTCAGAATCACTAAGGTAAAAAACCCAGGCGAGAGCAGATGCTGCCAAAGATGGGAAGAAAGAGGAACACTCCTCCATTTTTGGTGGAATTGCAAGCTGTTACAACCACTCTGAAAATCAGTCTTATGGTTTTTCAGAAAATTGGACATAGTACTACCTGAACTCCCAGCTATTCTACTCCTGGGCATATATCCAAAAGATGCTCCAACATAGAGCTTCCTTAGTATGAATACTTTTATTATTTGGAATATTTGTCTAATGAGAAAAAAATTCTTTGACTTTATTTTATGCAAAATTTTCTTCATCTTCTCAGTGAGTTAGTATGCTGTGTTTGTTGTTTGTTCCATGAATAATTCTTTCTAACTCTAGACATTTTCGTTCCAATGGGGAGGTTCATTGCTAATGTCAAACTGTTTAAATTTCAATATGTTCAAACTTTGCTAAAGTATTTTTTATTTTGATTCATAATGCTAATTAATTGTTAGGAGTTAAAATATTCTGTGTTAACCCTTATTGAAATTATAGTTGAAATAGTTTTTCTATGTATGTTTGTGTTATGATTGTTGCCAGATATATTGAGCATTTCTCTGAGTGTAGCATGCACTTTTATTTGGAATTTCTCTAGTATTTTTAATAACAACTTTTAATAAAACTATGAATGCTTTACATTTTATTATCTCCATTTTTAGCCAAATTGTTTTGCTAACATCATTATATTTGCTATTTATTGATTTATTCTCTGCCTCTAGTTTTGTGTAAAATGTGCTTAATTTTATTCTCATAACAAACTAACACAAAACACATCAAAATGACCTTTGCAATGAGGTTTAACTCTATTATACAAATTGGGAGAGGTATGGTCTCTAGTTTCTCAACGTGGAAAATGTTGTTCTTCCTCTTATGAAAGAAAACTAGCTGAAAAACTCATCAGATGTGCATCGTGAGGAAATAGATTGCATGAAATATGATTTCTAATTAGCCAGCAGCATGTTTAACTCAAATCCAGGACTCTGTCACAGAAAAATACCACACCATTAATGAATTTTTGGCCAAGTACATCCAAAATTATAAAGAAAATATAAACTGATAATAATCATTTGTGTTCTCATTATGAATAAATTTAGGCTTACTACCTCTCTTTCACTTCTGCAACTCAGAGAAGCCGGGCACTCTTCCAACTGGGCTGGAACGGAAGGATAGAACCTTAGCTGGGGCAAGTGGATTAGGCAGGATATTGGTCAGCATGAGTGAAAGAGAACAGCTTTCTCTAAAGACAGTTTTGAGTGAAATAGCTCTGTAAATTGGGGTGTGGAAAAACAGGGGTTATATAAACATTGGGGGGGGGGATAATGATTAGTGGGTATCAATGTATTGGCTAGACAAAGGGGTTAGGAATGCTCCATTTGTTCGAAATCAAATTTCAGGTGCTTATCCTGGGAGAGGAAGTGTAATCTATAACCTGGACCCCAGATATGTAACAATGAGAAGGTGGCAGAATTGGGGATTACAAGGATATATGTGCTGATACATGCAGGCCCAGAGCAGGGAAAAAACAATATTATGAGCGCTGGTCTCAAGATGATATGTTTGTGATATGGACATATTTCTATTAAACTCTTGCACTGGACTACATCCTCTGGTCACAAAGCATTCCAGTCTCACACAGGATTGCAATAAAGGAAATTTCTTAAAATGTTTTGAGATGTTGTCTAAATATACCTTCTATGAGGCACTGTGGAAGCTCTCAGTAAGTACTTAAAGAGTAATAGAAGTTCTGAGTAAATATGCATTGTTGATATGACCATACACTTGTCTAGGACCAAAGCATTCTACTTATGGGGAAATTGTAAATATTCCCAGTGGATCCAGTTTGAGTGTTTAGTAATTATTGAGCAATGTGTGTTAAATCTATCTATCAATTTTCTTCTAGATTTTGCAGCCTGCGACTGCTGCTTGCAGGCATCTCCTATGGAGACTGACTCCTGTCCTGTGCGCTGTACATAATGAAGATGCTGAAGTCCCACATTGCTGTGGTAGTTGGTGACGCAATAGCAGCATGTATACAGCTCAAATGATCTCCAATTTTTGTATGTGTGTCTGTCTCTTCTTCACTCTCTTGTCTTCCCTGTCAGGCCAAGTCGCAGTATATTCCTTATAAAAGAACTTCATTGGTTTTCTATTCTTTTATGAAAATATGCCACCTGTTAATCATCCATTATTTCAACTGCTGAAGAGCAAAAGGAATAGTGTGACTTCTATAATTATTGAGGAAATTAATCCCTTCAAATAAAGGTGAATAAAGAAATATGTTAGTAAACCCTTGCTAGATAAAAGTGAGGTCATGTGATCAAATCTCTAGAGCCAGTAGGAAGCTGATAATATTAGCAAGCTTCTACCGTTTCATCACTTCTACTCTAAGATGGAAGGCAGAGAGAAGATTTCCCCATACCCACAGTTCCAGCTAGCCTGGCATATATGATGATGAACAAAATTCCTGTCTCAAAAAGGTGAAAAGAGAATGTCCACACTCATTCCTTGGCACTTGTACTCAAGTATATCTCTACCTCCATAATCTCTTTCTCTATCTCCATCTCTATATGCATATCTATATCATATACAGTTACACACACAGACCCATACACAGATAACATACACACACACATACACACACATACATACACACACATACATACACATACATACACACACATATACATACACACACATACACATACACATACATACACACACATACATACACACACATACACACATAAACATACACACACACATACACACACACATACACACACATACACACACATACACATACACATACACACACATACACACATGCATACACACACATACACACACAAACACATACACACACATACACACACATACATACACACACATACACACACACATACACACACACATACACACATACACACACATACACACACACATACACACACACATACACACACATACACACACACATACACACATACACACACATACACACACACATACACACACACATACACACACATACACACACACATACACACACACACATACACACACATACACACATGCATACACACACATACACACACAAACACATACACACACATACACACACATACGTACACACACACACATACACACACATACACACACATACACACACACATATACACATACACACACATACACACACATACACACACATACACACACATACACAAACACATACACACATACACACACATACATACACACATACACACACATACACACATACACACACATACACACACATACATACACACATACACACACACATACACACATACACACACACATACATACACACACACATGCACACAATTGTTGATCTGAAATATATAATTAATCTCCCGAACACTTTTCTGCATTCATCATTATGCTTTGGGTGAACTTCCTCCGTCCAGGAAATAGACCTGTTAGAATGTGTTGCTGCTGCTGCTGCTGCTACTGTTAATCTCTTCTTCTGATGTATGAATGTGAGGTTTGAAAAAAGTCAGACTGGACATAGAGACATTTTATTTTATTTATTCATCATTTAAACAAATAAATAACCCAGCATATTGTCAAGATAAAAGGTTACTCTCCTCAGAGTGATAGTATGACTTTATTACAGAAGACACCATTACTGCAACTTGTTGCACACAGAGAATAAAGGTAGTTACTACCCTAAGCCTTCATACTCACAGGCTAGGGTTCTGGGTAGAGAAGGCACTCTTCAAGTTGCCAAGGGAGGAACACAGGCACCAACTCAATTATAAAGCATTTGCTTTAGCATTTTGTCTGGCCTGTGAGATATGCTAGTGGCACAAAGCTTGCAGAAATAACCAGCCAATATCTGATTTGACTTAGGCTCACTCTCCAAAATGGGATCCATACCTGACATTGCTTGGTTGAACAAGGACCAAAGACCAGAGACCCCAGGGCCCTAAGATAAAACCAAATACTATTGATAGCAAAAACAAAAACAAAAAACAAAACAAAAAAACCCATAGAAAACAGTGATATACTATTTCCTAATAACATTCAACTATACTCATAAATCAGTGCCTTTCTCGGCCTTTATTATCTTTTTATACACAGACATATGTGAGGGAAAATGTATAATTTCCCATGTTTTTTCAGACACCCTTACTGTTATTGTTGAGGAATTTTGATATCTTAAAAAGTGAATTCTGGGATGAATTCATTCCAGGTTGCATATACCCAAAATGGATGGAGTAGGATAGGAAAGCCTGAGAATTGGCATTTGCAGTCACCGCAAAGATCATGTAATTTTTTTAGTCTCTCTCAATCCTGAAGGTCTCTAAATATATGTATTGATTAACACTTACTTCATACAACATTATGAGGTATCTAGATGCATGTTCCCTCAGGAAGATAACTGACCTGGGTGGTGATTATAGCTAAAGGCAGTAGCCAGAAGACAAATATCATTTGTATAGTGCCAACTCTTGATATTCCCAGAAGCTGGGGGAAAAATGCTAGTAACTATGACATAATTTAGGGAAAAGGGTTACATTTACAAATTTTACTGGCTATATGTATTTATTTTTAATTCTGCAAATTCTTTTATTCTCTCCGTGTAAATTTTCATTAAATAGAAGTTGTTCTTTAATAGTAATGTGGCAAGTGTTTATTAATACTCATTTTAAAGGTAGTGTTACAGGTTTAGGAGCTGTGATATGCCTTTTTCTCTGTAAGAAGTCTTTCATGTATTCTACTGCTATGCTTTCCTGCTTACTGTTCTATTTATAACCATAATCCATTTTGAATTGATTTTTTTTTGTGAGTGGTCTGAGATGCCAGTGAAGATTCACTTTTACACAAAATTCTCCCGTTGATCCAGAACCTCTTATGTGAGTTTAAAAATACAAAATTTCACACAGTTTTAGTTTGGATTTGATCATAAATAAAATATTGCCACAAACATGTTTTGGATTTGCTACTTTGGATTGGTTTGGGGATTTCTGGTAAGTCTAAGAAGACTAGGATGTACTTTTATATTTCTGCTTTCTTTGAATTGTGTTTCATATGATAATTGAGACAAGAATAGGGATTTGTCTATAAACACTTGATTACATAAAATTTTATGAAATTTTATCAAGTTGATATAGACAAAATTAAACATGTACAAAATGTTTCTGAAAATTAATGAGATTAAAATTTACTTGAAAAGAAACGGTCATGAGTATGAAAACTACATCTAACATGTATCATGTTTAGAAATATGCTCCCAGATTTTATGTACATAAACGAGAATAATCCAAGCAATCTTTTATGACTACATTTATTTCAACTTAACTATAATTCAGAAATAAAATAAATAGATTTGTTATTTTACATATTCAAAATAATAATTGTGTTTATATACTGGGAGATGTTATTGAGTAACTTGCATTGTAGAAATTTATAACAAATTAAAAAGGACTGTGAGATAAATATTTCAAGAAAAAAAAAGATAAAAAATATCAGTAAGAATGTCATTTGACAACTAACATTGAAAAGCTAATTATTTTGCCTTTTGCTTTTTGAAATAAATATAATTTTAAACAAATTTGTTAATAAATTTGTAAAAACTGAAATAAATGGTAGTGCTTGAAAGACATATTTTAACATAAAAATGTATTTAATTTTTATAAATAGTATTATGCAACCAATAAAAATAACTTCTGACAAATCTAAATAACTTCTCAAAAATCAAAATACATTCCTTAGTATCTGATAAACACATGTGACAATAAAAACCCTCCAACAATACAAAAATTGTGGTACATATACACAATGGAATACTACTCAGCCACCAGAAACAATGACTTAACCAAATTCTTAAAAAAATGGCTGCATCTAGAGAAGATCATCCTGAGTGAGATAACCCAGTCACAAAAGAACAGACATAATATGCAGTCACTGATAGTGGGATGCTAACCCCAGAGACTTGCACTCCCCCAGAAACAACTCACAGACTGTATGAAGTCCAAGAAATAAAGAAAACAAAAACTATACATATATTCACAAAACAAGAAGACTTTGACTATTTCCATGTTGCGTTTTGATTTGCATGTACTTTACGCTTATTGCAACTAGTACGTTTTCAATGCATACTGTCAAGCCCTTGAAAAAAATCAAGTACTGACTAAAAAACATATTCACATGGTTTTATGTAAAATTTATTTTAATGTCTGAAAAAACAGTACTGACAAAAATGTATAATTTTAAGCAAAAAATGTTTAAAATCTTTAAAAAAATAAAAAAAAATATTTTAGTATAAAAAAAAAACCCTCCAACAAAGTTGCCATACACAAAAAAGAATATTATAAAATGCAAGCACCAGCATAAAACAAGTTTTATAAAATGCATAATATTTCCAATTATTACACAGAATATTGATTACTTTAGAACCAAGCTTTTTTTTTGAGGGGGGGGGGTGAGATTTTGTTGTTGTTATTTTTGTTATTTGGTTGGTTTTGGTTTTTAATGTTGTTCTTGTTGCTCTTTTTATTTTGTAAATTTCTTTCAACTTTATTTTTGAAAACAGAGATTCATGTACAGATTTTTAAAAGCATTTTTGCATAACACTATATTAATATATTTTTGTCCATACTTGATTTTTTTACATGTCTGATAGTATGCATTAAAATCTTACTAGTTACAATGTGCATTTAGTACATGTAAAAAAAAACATAATATGGAAATAGTCAAAGTTTTCTTGGTGTGTAAAGATTAAACATGTTTATTAAATACCAAGAACTGCAACAAGACTATATTCTTAGCTCTCAAATTATTGATGATTTAAGGTCAAGGTGTACCACACTCTGAGAGGGTGCTATACACTGATTGATTGATTGATTGATTGATTGATTAAAATTCATATGATATGTGAGTTTTTTCTTGGGTATTTAGAGCATTCTGAGGCTAGTATCCAATTATGAGTCACTCCATATCATGTTTGTTCTTTCGTGATTGCGTTACCTCACTCAGGATGATAGTCTCTAGATCCATGCATTTTCCTAGGAATTTCATAAAGTCATGTTTCTAGTAGCTGAGTAGTACTCCACTGTGTAAATGTACCACAATTTCTGTATCCATTAATCTACTGAAGGACATCTGGGTTCTTTCCAGCTTCTGGCTATTATAAATAAGGATTCTATGAATGTGGTGGACCATGTGTTCCTATTAAATGTTTAAGCATCTTTGGAGTATATTTCAAGAAGTGGAATAACTGGGTCTTCAGGTAGTACTATGTCCAGTTTTCTAAGGAACTGCAAGACTGATTTCCAGAGTGATTGATTGTACCAGCTTACAACCCAGTGTTCCTCTTTCTCCACATCCTGGCCTGCATCTGCTGTCATTTGACATTTGATCTTAGCCATTCTGAATGGTGTGATTGGGAATCTTAGGACTGTTTTGATTTACATTTCCCTGATGACTAGGGATATCTAGAATTTACTGAGCTGCTTCTCAGCCACTTGATGTTCCTCAATTGAGAATTCTTTGTTTAGCTCTGTACGCCATTTTTAATAGGATTGTTTGATTCTCTGGAGTTTAACTTCTTGAGTTCTTTGTATATACTGGATATTAGACCTTCTTTTGGAGGCACTCAGAGCTATGTTTTCTACTCTTGGTACTGCTTTCATAGCATCCCATAGATTTGGGTATGTTGTGTTTTCATTTTCATTAAATTCTACAAAATCCTTAACTTCTTTCTTTATTTCTTCTTTCACCATGCTTTCATTGAGTAGAGCATTGTTCAGCTTCCATGTGTATGTGGGCTTTTTGTTGTCTTTGTTGTTATTAATAACCAGCCTTAGTCCATGATTATCTGATCGAATATATGGTAGTATTTCATTCTTCTTATATCTATTGAGACTTGTTTTGTGACTGACTATATGGTCAATTTTGGAAAAGCTGTCATCAGGTGTTTGAAGAAGTTGAATGCTTTTTTTTAGGATGAAATGTTCTGTAGATATCTGTTAATTCCAATTGTTTTATAACCTCTGCTAGTTTCTTTGTGTCTCTGTTCAGTTTCTGCTTTCATGTTCTGTCCATTGATGAGAATGTGGTGTTAAAGTCTTCCACTATTATTGTGTGTGGTGCAATATATGTTTTGAACTTTAGTAGTGTTTCTTTTATAAATATTCATGCTCTTGTATTTGAAGCATATATTCTTAGAATTGAGAATTCATCCTGATAGATTCTTTCCTGAAACAAGTAGAAAGTGTTCTTTATCTTTCTTGATAACATTTGGTTAACAATCTATGTTATTTGATATTAGAATGGCTACTCCAGCTTCTTTCTTGGGATCTTTGCTTGGAAGGATTTTTTTTCCAGCTTTTAACTCTGAGGTAGGCCTGTCTTTGTCTCTGAGATGAGTTGTGCATGTATGTCCAGAATCTTCTAGCTTTCATAGTCTTTGCTGAGAAGTCCGGTGTAATTTTGATTGGTCTGCCTTTATATGTTATATTTCCTTTTTCCTTTTCTGCTTTTAGTATTCTTTCTTTGTTTTGAACACTTGGTGTTGTAACTATTATGTGTCAGGAAGAATTTCATTTCTGGACCAATCTTTTTGGAGTTCTGTAGGCTTCTTTTATGCTCATTGTCATCTCATTCTTAAGGCTAGGGAAGTTTTCTTCTATGATTTTGTTGAAAATATTTACTGTGCCTTTTAGTTGATATTCTTTTCTCTCTTCTACTTCTATTATCTTTAGGTTTGGTCTTCCCGTTTTTTCCTGGATGTCCTGGACACTTTGGGTTAGGAATATTTTGGTTTTTTCATCTTCTTTTATTGTTTTGTCTGTTTTCTATGTTGTCTTTGACCCCTTAAATCTTCTCTTCCATCTCTTAGTGATGCTTGCATCTGAGACTCCTGATTTTTTTCTTAGGTTTTGTATCTCCAGGGTTGTCTCATTTGGGTTTTCTTTATTGTTTCTATATCTGTTTTCAGTTTCTTTATCTGCTTAGTTGTGTTTTACTGTAGTTCTTTAAGTGATTTCTCCTGGTTCACCTGGAATTGTTTAAAGGAGTTATTCACATGCTTCTTGAATCATCATCACTTTGAAGTATATTTTCAAGTCTATGTCTTGTTTTTCCGGTGATTTTGGCAATCTACTATTGCCGTGGTGGGAGAGCTGGCTTCTGATGTTGCAAGGTTATCTTGGTTTCCATTGCTTAAGTTCTTTTGCTTTCCTCTTTTCCATCTTGTTATCTGTGACTATAGGTGATCTTGTCAGTGACTGGCACCTGTCTCTCCTGTGGTTCAGAGGGCCCATATGCTCAGGAAGAAAACTGCTTCTGAGTGTTTGGCTTTTTATTGGCAAGCAGTGAGTTCTGATGACTCAGTTTTGTCTTTGTGGTCTCAGTGTGGGAGCTCTTGTGAGGCTGTCTGCTCTCTGAAAACTCTTGCTATGACTTCTCTGAGCCTATGTGTCAGATTCACCTCTGGTCCAGGTGTAAAAGCACCTGTGGAGCTGTTCTTTGAGCACTGCCTTTTCCAGGCAGATCCTGAGATGAGATGACAGAGGCCAGGTCCTCACTGTGGGCTGGACAGGACCCTTTTTGGAAAGCACAGCACTCTCTACATTCTGAGAACTACTGGCACAACTTCACTGCGCCTGTGCCCCAAGCTCTCTGCTGGTCCAGGTGGAAAAGGGCTTGTGAGTCTGGTCCACAAGCATAGCCTTTCAGGGCAGATCCCAATTCTTGCTGGCAGATGACTAGCCCTCACTGTGGGCTGGAAAGACCCTTTTCCAAAAGCACCGCCAAGCACTCTCTGTGCTCTGGATACTCACCGCATGACCACACCAGGCCTGTGCCCCAGGCTTTCTGCTCTGTTTTCATTTTTATAAGACAGTGTTTCACTGTTTATTTCTAGCTGACTGGAACTCACAACAAAGTAGATTGAGCTTGCCCTAAACTCATAGATTCACCTGTTTCTGCTCTCCAAGTGCTGAGATTAAAGGCTTCACGTTTTGTGTTCTGTTGAACCTGATTATATTCTATAAAGATAACTAAGATGTGACTAATTTGGTTTTTATTTTGTAAGAATTTATTTCTCTTAACTAATTTTTCAGTATGAAATTGTAAAGACTAGTCTTGGTTTTCCACTTGGCTGACCTAGGAAGAGAGAATACCAAATGAGCAATTACCTGCATCAGATTATCCTGGGGGTATAGCTGAGTAGTATTTTTTTGATTGATAAAGTAAAAGTTCCCAGCCAACTCTATGTGGTATCATCTATGGGTACATCTTGGCTGCCTAATAAAGGTGGTTGAACTGTACTGTAGGAGCAAGACTGAAAGCATGCTTCCTTCATGGATTCTGTCTTCCTCAGCTGCTTGGCTATTTCATTGGCAATTAACATTTCAATTGTTATCCCCTTTCCAGGTTCCCTTTTGCAAATCCCTTATCCTATCTTTCTCCCCCAATCTTTACTAGGGTGCTCTGTCACCCATCCACCTACTCCTGCCTAGTGTTCCCCTATCCTGGTTCATCCGGCCTCCACAGTAAGGGGCTCCACTCCCAGTAATGCTGGATAAGGCAATTCTCTGCTACATATTCAGTTGGAGTTATGGGTACCCCTGTTTATTCTTTGGTTGGTAGTTTAGTCTCTGGGAACATTAGAGGTCTGGTTGGTTGGTATTGTTCTTCTCCCTGTGAGGTTGCAAAGCCCTTTAGCTCCTATAGTTCTTGCCCCAACTTCCATATTAGGGTCCCCATGATCAGTCCAATGTTTGGCTGTGTATGTCTGCATTTGTATTGGTCCACCTCTGGCAGAGCCTCTTAATTTTTGTCTTCAGTTTATTCTGCCTTGATTTCCCTTGATGATTTTCTCCTGTGACCTGTACGGTGATACAAACCTTTCCTCTGCAGGCAGCTTTTGAAATCAATTATGTAGCATCCATAAACTTTTATTAAGAACTATTTTCTAGCTTCTAATGAAGCTTGGGGTTTGAGTAGCATCATATGCCAGGGTCTATGACTGATGGAACTTCTCACATCGAATAAGATGTTTCTTCACATGGTTTGCGATCACTTTTGTGTAGTGTTGCCACTGAGTGCATAGGTGCCCTTCACTAAACATCTGCTGGATAAGTAAATGTAGTATGATTAAGTCTGTGAATATGTTTGATCAACATTTCATAATTTTGTCCAATTTTTTGTTTGTTGGTTGGTTGGTTTGTTTGTTTTGTCTGATCTATTAAAGGGGGAAAAACGGATCTGACCACTCCAATTGCCAACTGCTTGCCCTCTTAGTTACAATGACGTGCTGAGCTAAAATGCATGTGTGTCTTTAGCAAACAATTTCATAATAAATACAGTAAGCATATATTCTCTCTGAAAATAAAATAAAAAGTAAGAATACAAAACCCTGTATAGTAGTTTCAGAGCTTTTATTGTTAGACATTTTATTTTATAGTTGATCACATATTTACATAATCTCAAACAGTATAATAAGCTCTAAATATTAGAATATATTCTGTTGGATGATATTAATGCAGCATAGTAAATTATATCAAAGAAATAAACTTCTAATTTTTGAGAATGCAAAACTATAATGCATCATTTTATACAGATTTATGCTAAAATAACTATTATGTTATTAATTTACTACAAAAATGGAATTAAGATTTATTTGACAAAAAGCAAGTGACCATGAATTTGAAAAATCATTTAAATGAAAGACTATACTTTGCATGTTATTTTCTACTTCTAAGCTAACTTCTGAGAGAAGATGAAAATGGCTAGGTAAGTTAGAATCACTGAGAATTTCAAAGATTCTGTATTTTGTTTTGAGGCCTTAAAGTTTAAAGTTGACTACTCAATTGTGTATCCTAAGACCAAAAAAATAGGTGGGAATAAAATAAAAATAAGAGTAGCCTTAGCTTAATTAATGTCCAAAGTAATCAAAATTTAAAATTTTGACCCAGAATTATTCCTGTCTTAAATAAATACAGGGACAAAAATGGAGCAATGATTGTAGGAATCCCAGTTCAGTGACCAGCCCAACATGGGATCCATCTCATGGGTGGACAGCAAATGTTGTGCTTCAAGACATGAGCCTGGCATGGCTGTTCTCTAAAAGATTCTACCAGCAGCTGACTGAAACAGATGCAGATACTTATTGCCAACCACTGGACTGAGGTTGGAGACCCCTATGGAAGAGTTAGTGTAAAGATTGAAGGAGCGTAAGAGGATGACAACCCAATATGAAAAACAAGAATATCAACTAACCTGCAGCCCTGGGAGTTCCCAGAGACCAGGCCACCAGCCAGAGAGCACACTTGGGCTGGAACATGGTCCAAGGCACATATGTAATAGATAGCTGCCTTGTCTGGCTTCATGGGGAGAGGATACACCTAACCCTGTAAAAAATTTATGCCTCAAAAAAGGTTGAGGGAGCACTCTCTCTGAATCAAAGGATAGGCAGAATGGGTAAAGAACTCTTGGAGGGAGAACCAGGAAGGGGGGAAAAATTTGTAATGTAAATAAATAAAGTAATTTAAAAAATAAAATTCCACAGCAGATGGAAACATAAGGACTGTGTTTGTAATTATTTACTGTCATTAATTATCCAAAGTAATTTTAAGAAAAAAACATAAATATGAACAGATTTTGAAAACTAAGAATGAATGCTTGACAATATCTAATACAAACAAATATGGTCATAGGGACTAATTATAAGATGATTGTGGACGTAGGAAAAACATCACCCATTTTGAGATCACTAAGTATGTTCAGTTTCTAAACTTTAAGAATGAATTCAAGTAAAATCAATGAAAAACTAAAGGAAAAGATGAGCAAAGTGGGTAGGTTTAGAAATTATAAGTGGTACGGGCTTGATTCAGGTAGCAGAAAACTTGTCCTAAAGACCCGAATTCAATCCCTAGGACAAACATAGAGAGTCTGTTACAGTAGACTGCTTTTATAACTTCAGCACTTTTTTTGACTAGTTACTCTAGAAGAATTAATTCAGAATAGCCACATTGTATGAAGACATAAGGTACAGGATGATTGAGGAAGAAAGGTGACAACTTATGGCTTCTACATTTACTCAAATGTATATATGCACACACTCATGAACATATAAATACATCAGATACATGCAAAGTCAATAAAATACATTGCATTTTTACTTTAATATGAAATGTATCCCATAAACTCACATTCTGGGGACTTATTGGACAACTGGTGGGCTCTGTGGGAAGTATGTCTGTATATGAAAACTCTGGCCTGATGGTAATACTTCATTAAATTCACAATATGTTGCCATTATTTGTATATGGGGCAAAGTATTAGATTACATCTGGTTAGATCCCATCCCTACTGAGAATTTATTTTTAAATTATGACCTCAACAGTGTTTTATTTGGATAACTTTACCAAACATAGACAACATTCAATTTATCCAACTAGAATAAAAAAATTAATAAATAAAATGAGAAAAAAAATATTTATTTAATGTGGCCACATTGAAAGAGGGACAAATAAATTCAGTGACTCCCAATTCTATCTTCATGTATCTTAAAGTGAGATCAAAGTTTAAATAGGTCACCAGGAACATGCCCATCTAGGGGGTTGTGTGTCTGTGTGTGATGCTGTCCATACGACCCTGTCAAAGATTCTGTACCGTTTAAATTGCTTTATGAAAGAGGAGAGTGGGGTATAGATTCAAGCTCTGCTGTCCTAGGTTTTTTTGTTCCTCTTTGCTTGTTTGTTTGTTTTTCCATCTCAACATGAGATTCTTGAGGAAATCCAAATTTCTTGCAATCTTACAGCTAAAATATCTCTTTCTAATATATTCATTTCTACCAGGTCTGTTACAATAATATCCATTGCTGAAATTTGAATTCTACTTACTGTTATTGTAATTCTAATTACATAAAAACAAGAAATGTGCATTTTCTTCATAAAATGAACCCCATAGATAATTCACATAGTGTTTACATCTAGCAGCCATCAAAGTTACCAATAGTCTTTTTGATTACTCATGATGTATATATAGTATAGAGGGCTTGTTATGTCCAGGACATTACTCTTTTCATTTAATTTCTTTAAGCTGGACATCATCCTTCAGACTCACAAATTCACTTTGGGCCTTATGCATTTCAGGAGTAGAGCAAAGTAGTACATTGTAAGTGTCAGATCCAAAAGAAACTTGGGGAAAATGAATAGCTGTGGTACTTATTAGCCTACCAACACCCACCCTGATCGTCAGCTTCATTTAGTCCCTGTAATTTCTCCCAGCTGTTCTCAACATGTACTTCATCTGTAACTTCCCCAGCTCACAGTCTTCCCTTCTCCCAGCTTTTCTTTCCCAAGTAACTCAGCCATTTTGGACATGAGCTTTTGAATCCTCTCTCTTCGCCCCATCTCTCTTGCTCTTCTCTCTTAGTCCTCCTCTCTCCTCTACCTCCTTTCTCATTCCTTGGTCTAGTCGGCTGGCCATATCCAGTCTATTTTTTCTCCCTGCTCTGGACACTTCCACATGCTTCTGGCTGGGCTTTGCCTCATTTGCACAATCAAAGCCTTCCCCTCAACCATACATGACTTGGAGCAATCATGTACTCAATTTATAAAACTAGTACCAAACCAATTAGTCTGCAAAGCTACTGTTAAATTAGTTAGGGCTTACTGAACATAGAGAGGACTTAAACTGCTGAAATCAACCTTTTAAAATGATTTTTACTTGGCAAAATGAGAATTGTTACAACAGTAATGTAAAGTAAGCATGAAATCAGTTCAGGGCTCCTCTGCCACTAGGGAGGATAAATTAAATGCAGTTGAAAGACTTATGAAAAACACACCATTCAGGGAATTTTATGCTTCCTTCCTTATTCTAAAACCTATTTCTTAAAGTGGTATTTATGGTCTTTTGGTGTTACTGGCTAGATACATCCTGTCTGTCCTGCCCACGTTTCCTACAGTGGGGTTCATGGCAGCTGCCTAGCAGATCTTTCTGAACACAGTTTCACCTCTGCTTAGACACACTGCGATAACAGATTAATCCTTCTAAAATACTATTTTCACTGCACTAATCTTTATCATAAGCCTGCAAAATCCCCTAATGGCCTGTCACATTGAGTTCATGTTCTTATGCCTGTCTTATAAAAAATTCAGACACATGAATTAATCTTTACCTTTTTTGCTTCAGCTCCTCTGAAAATCCCTAGACTTCTGCCTTCCTTGATTCATATTCAAACACACGGCGATGGTGGACAATGACCTATAGAATTAAAGTGGAAGAGTAAGGGGTGGGCAGGCGGGCAGAGAATAAAAGAAAAACAAACACAACTAACAAGGACCTCTGATGAAAGCATCTGACAAAGCAGGGTGACTGAAACTTGTAATCTGTGTTGTTGTTGTGTGAACGCAGAGGACAGCAGTGGAAGGAACGGGTGTGTCCTAGTCATGTGGGGCAGAGGTGGGTCCACTATCAATGAAGCAGATCTGCAGGGAGAAACTTGTGAGTGAGATATCATTGATTTATCAAGTTTTTTGATGAAAGCCTCTGTAACATCACAGCTGTCACTTTTTAACGGAGTTCTTAAGACTTAAGTTTGCATTTAAGTACAGATTGAAAGTGACATTATTGCTGAGTGGAGTCCTATGGACCTACGATATATAACTTGGTTAAAGTATCCATATCACTGGAAGCTAGGAAGTGCTGCCAGAGTTGCCATGTTACTAAGGAAATCAAGATTTTCCTCTCTGGCTTCATGGTCATATTAAAACTTTAAGTATGAACCTAATGAAAAAGTGGGAACCAATGTAGTGAGAGAATAGATGAAAACTTGCTAGAGTATGCAAGCTGTGGACCCAGGGGCAGAGCAGAAGAGGAACATGGAGAGGAGAAGGAGATAAAGCCATGTTGCTAGAATGAAGCAGGCATGAAGCTCAGCCAGAGCAGGTACTTAGTGGCAGGAGGTACTTCAGGGAAAAAAAAAAGCAAAAGAAACAAACAAAAGTCTGAGGAATTCCTAAGAGTTAGGTAAAGCCTAGGTCCAAAATAAGACAGAAAATCGACAACAGTGGCTGTGCTTTTTCTGAGTAGTTCACTAAAAAACATTTGAGTAATTCAGAACAGCTGTCAGGCTTGAAAAGCTCTATGACCCGAGCTCTGTAATCCACTGCACTGGGGGACAAGAATGCTGGGAATGGAAAGTGCAGTATCTCATAAAAGAGTTAAGCATTTTATGTATTCAGCATGGCTTAAGGGAAGCCTGTTTTCCTGAAGGTCTCTGGCAAGGTGCTTAACTTACCTAACTTGAATGTTTGGTCTCCACCCAGCCCTGAAGTTTCATCGTTTGACATCTGATGAGAACAGAACAGTTTTCTCCTTAATGGGCTCCAGTGTTACTCTCGCATAGGCATAAACCTAGAGTCAACTGCAGAAACACCATAGAAAGAATGCCTTTGTATGTCCACTTGCATTTTAATATTTGATACAACATTTTTTTCATGAAATAATTACCTTTTTCTGGGTGGTTATTAGAATAAAGCAATGACGGGGCAGGGAGAAAAATAGAGACAGCATAATTAATTGCTGCTGATTCCAGAAGGCTATATGTAAAGATTTTAAATATTACACACACACACACACACACACACAAACACACCAAGAGAGAGAGAGAGAGACAGAGATAGAGACAGAGGGGAGGTGGAGGGACAGGGGGAGAGAGGGAGAGAGGAGGAAAGAGACAGAGACAGACAGAGAGATATGAAAGAGACACAGAGAGACAGAGATTATCAGGTTGGAAGATGCAGTTATGGTGAACATCATCTAAACTTTACAAAATAATAAATATACTGAAACATCTCACAACACTGCATTAACTGATAAAATTTTATGTTCTTGTAAATCAATTATAAAGTTAGCAGTTATAAAACTAATCTGAGTAGCTATATTATTTTCATGGAAATTAGACAATATAACAAAGCACTTTCGGGGGGTAAGCACAACATGATATGCAAAGAAACTATTGTACTAACTATTCAAACCATTATCACATATGTATGTACTTGACAAAGGACACAACGCTGACATTTTGTTATTACTTTTCTTGTTGCTGTGGTTAAGTACCAACAAGAAGCAATTTCAGGAAGGAAGTAGAGTGTGCTCTGACTTGGGCAAGAGAAAGAGCTTTTCCATGGCTGGAAAAACATTGTATCCATGAGGGAAGGCATGGCAGCAAGGTTAGGAATGGAGGGTGGCTGATCACGCATAGAGTATGTAGCTAAGAAACAAATAGGTATGAGGAAGTGGGGCAGTACTACGAAAACCCCACCTCTTAGCGAACTACCTCATTTCCTCCAGCAAGGCTCCACCTCCTAGAGGCTCCATAGTTTTGTCAAATAGCTGGAGACCAAGTATTGAAATAGACAAGCTGATGGATAGAAACTCACATTCAAACACATCACATATTACAGAAAAAAATAGAGAAATTCAAAAATTTTTCTGTGTCTTTAAACATAACTGTCTCAGTAATTACTAAAATAAGTGAAGTAAAGATATGGGTGACTAGATCAACACTGTCAAACTTACATAATTAACATATTGGAGCCCTGTCTACCACTGAAGTATTTGGTAGCAAAGAATTGAAGTTATTTTCATGTTGAAACAACTAATATTTGAACCTATGACACTGAAATATTTGGTCATTTTTATACTGACTTATTAACTGTGATTATCTCACACCTTAGACAAATATAAACCCACAGTGTACTGTAGACTTTATAACTACAGTATACACTATTGCATTGTAGGCTGCACAAATGTAACATAGCTCGGGACAAGTAATGTGGTGAACTTCCATTTTATGAGGATTTTTTAAAATTCTAATGCAAACAGAAGAATAAATTAAAGATAATTTGGTAAGTTTGGTACTACCAGCTGTCAACCTTTTATCCTTGACAGACACTATTAGAGAAAGAATGTATTTCCATTCAACATCATTCATAGAGAGAAAGACTCTCAAGTCCTAAATCTGAAAATTGGATTGCACCAGAATATATTGACAGTTTAAATCTCAGTAATAAGGATAAGCTCAGAGAAAAATTTTAATAAGGCACAAATTTTCTAAATAGATCTGTTGTCCTAAATACTAAAATGAGGATCCGCAGTTACTGGTCCTGCACATTCTCATCCAGTGAAAGGTTGGACCTGCCTTGCTGCATAATGACATCATCCTACATAGAACCTTCTGTTAAAAAACTACAAAAGTAGTAAATATGTGCATTAAATTTTGTTCAATATCATTCATTATTACACCCACAAAGACACACCTGCACACCTGCTAGAGTGGCTCAAGCAAGACTAGAATTAGAAGCACACACACTCAGTTCATGAAAAGTGTTTGAGGACCAGAAAGCTTCCTGTTTTGTCAGTTGATAGAATTCCAAATGTGTCCAACATTATTGGACTGGATTTGACAGTGTCTTATAAACCAGTAGGGACTCAGTACAAGGCTTAGCATCCTAAGTATCTAAGTGAATTACATACAGAGATATGTTTACAGGAAACTGTATCAGTTTTATTCACATGCATGAAAATTAGTGATTATTTACATTTTCATCAACTGATAAACCAGTAAACACTGAACATACAGGACATGAATTCAGGGGTTAATTTTAATTAAAACTAAATAGTGTGTGTTGTATTATGTTTTACCATAGTATTCTGAAGAAAAAAAAATAGTGTTGATTCCCTGTCTTCAGCTTCTCCGATATCTTCCCTCTGTCCCTCTTTCCTTGTACTCTTTGACCCCCATACAGCATCCTTTCTGCTTTTAAACCACAAATATCAAATCAATATAAATGAATTATTGATTTGTCAAGAACATTGATGAAAGTTTAATGCATTTTACTAAGTGAACCATACACAATACAAGGAAAACAGCATACACAGTTAGTTTTACTTCCATAAAATTGTGGAAAAATTCAAGACTATAACTATCTAACTGAACAAGCAGTTGCCAGGTATATGTCAAGATGAGATGCTGAACTCAAAAGAGAAATCTTATAAGGAAATGAGGATATAGCATTGAGAACTAGCATGTGGTATCAAAACCAGGAAATGTTCACTATAAAGACACATTTTCAATGTACATCCACTTTAAAGTATAACAAAAGTGTGGATAAAATTCAGGATTAATTACATACTATAAATAAACAACTTATTGCTAAACAAAAGAAAAATGAAAGAATTTCATTGAAGAAATGAGAAAGAAAGGATCTGAATAAATGACTGGAACTTGTTTGTGTAGTACATGGTTAAATACAAAAAAGAACTATGAGCTCTGTGCTTTCTTGGTAAGTCTCCTTCTCAAAGTGTATTGTTGAGCAAGGTAATAATTGTATGCATGCTAGATTTTAACTAATAAGTATATACATAGTAGATAAATGGAACTAGATTTCTAGTAGAGGAAAATGTAATCAGCCATTATGAAGAGACTATAGGGAATTCCATGTGTTGGATAAAAGCCAGAGATGTTTTCTTTAATATATTTACAAATAAATATTTTTCAAGTTAAAGGCAGAAGTGAAGATATGAATATTCATTATCTAGGGAAGACCTACAGACAATGATGTTCTAGAAATAACAAGTTCGCTAAGCCCAAGTGCTGTAAATATCATGCTTCTCAGAAGGTCATCAAGGCCACTAGAGAAATGTCTGATTTGAATGATGGCACAAGGAAGATAAACATTAGAATGTCTTGTAATCTCAAAAAGTAAGAATAGACAATAAAAAGGTGAAGAGCAAGTACTTTGAAAATACACCAGATGCAGTATAGAAACATTTCCCTTGTCTAGGCAGAAAACCAGCAAAGTAGTGTTGATGTTCCCAATCAAATATCTCTGCCTGGAAAATATGTCAAGAATGGGCAGAAATGGGACACAACATTGCAAATAGTTCAGCAGACTAAGATCTCTGGCCCTTTAGCTCTCTATGGTTGCTCAATCCTGAAGCAAAATTTTTCTTGCTTGTTCTGAGGTTAAAAACCACTGGCTTAGATGATGCTTAACAATGGGGGAAGAGATTAAGTAAAGAATTAATTATTATGGCTTCTTGCTCTTTTGCACAGAAGTTTCACCTCTCAGTTGCTAGGTAGGAGAGAGATTTACAGCAATAAACTTTTATTGAAACAGGAGAAAAGTCATGCTCACAGAAGGAAAAACTTGTACATAAGCAAATGCGCAAAAACACACATACATTTGAGTACACATTCATACATATAGTTTCATTATCATAAATTTAGTTTTTGGGCCCCATAATTTGTCTAATCACCTTACATACTTACATAGACATGCCTATACTTATATAACTGTGGATATGGAGTAAAAGCAAAAGTGTTCTGGATGAAAAATAAGACTCAATTTCTATTGCATAGAAAAAGAAAAAGCTTCTATCCTTTTATTGCCAAACAAATTAAACCTGTATCTGGTTTTTTTTTAAAGGGATTAAAAAAACCTTTTGTGCTTTAGTAATACTAAGCCTGCCTTGCTAATAAGAAAAAACAAAAAAAACCTGTTCTGTCCCATGGTAAGGAGGAGATTCTTGCCAGCTTTTTCTGCTCTCTCTGCAACTCTTTTTGTCTCTCTTTCTGTGTTATACGGAATGTTCTCTGCTTCTTCCTACGTCTGCTCTTGGCACCTAATATCTTGGCACCTAAAGTTTTTTGTACTTTGTTCAGGAGAATAGCTCACATGTTATCTCTTTCAAAAGTCACCATATGTTTAGACATAAATTTAAACCATAAATTGAATGAAAGGTTTATATCATCGATGTTTTCATGTGTTCCATTAACACTAGTTGTCTGGCTAGAAATATACTATCTGTCACTAGCTCCACAAGTTCATTTGAGGGTCTAAACTATAGTTCTTGTGCCTAAGTTAACATTGAAATTTTGTATAGATCAACCAAGTCATAGCTTATCTTCTCTTCTTCCACCTAAAATAAATCATTCATTTTCAGTTTATGTCCTTTAGCTAATTGCTTTATAGCCTAAAGGTATGTATTCTTTATGTGTAAATGCTTGCTTCATATCTAATTAACTCATTACACGTGAAGACTGGCAGAGTTCTAATAGCAATTTTCATATCAGGCAGAGCTCTAGTTGCAGACCTAATTATAAAGGCCTTAATAATTACTAGTATAATTTTATGAATTCTTATAGAATCATTATTGGAAATTATGAAATCATCAATTTGTCTATATAGCATCATTAAAAGATAATACATCTTTGTTGATCTGCAGAAAACCTATCAATAGGGTAGGCTTATGCCCATGGAATGTTATAATTTAATAATCATATATCATTATTTAAACAGCAGGAATCAAATCATAAAATGTCAGCTGCTGGGGCTTGCATATATGGGTTCAGTACATGGTGATACCCTTGAGAGATCACCTGCTACCCTTTATTTAGGCTCCCGACAAGCTATATAAATATATGGATATTAACTGATACAAACAAACAAATAGGATACGACAGCAATACCCCTCAAATATAAACAAGTCAATTAGAAAGCCTGGTGATAATTCTATGATATGTATGGTGGTGGAAGACATTTTAGGGCAAATGAAAACATTTGTAGCTTCAAAGTACCTCTGACATGATACTGTAAATATATGGGTGTAGCTAATGTTCACAATTTCTTCAGTATCCCTACTTTTCTGAGAGTGGATATTAATTCCTTGCACTTGAGTGCAGAGGGTCTTTCCAAATCAATCTACAATATAGAAAATGTGAAAGGATAACCAGTAGCTTTCCAGAGGATAACAAATATCAATGTATATTGAGACTCTGTATTGAATTCTCCAACATAAGAGAACATAGAAAATTGTTGGGGATTTAATAAATAAATATAATTGTCTGTTTTAGTTAATGATGCTGAATTAGTATTGTCTTATCGCTTTTAACAAATTAATACTGTTTTATAAGGTGTTATAAAATAAATTTCAAGTGTTATCCCCTTTCTGCCAATCCTATCCCTGCTCCCCTCCTATTGCCCCCATGAAGGTGCTCCCTCTCCCAGCCTCTCTCTCTTACCTCATTGCCTTGGCATCCCTCTATACTGGGGAAAATGAGCCTTTACTGGATCAAAGTCCTCTCTTCTCATTGATGTCAGAGAATGCTATCCTCTGCTGCATATGCGCCTGAGGCCATGGGTCTCTTCACAAGAACTCACTGCGTGGCGTTTTAGTCCCTAGGAGACATTGTGGGTTTGGTTAGTAGATAATTTTGTTCTTCCCATCTAAGATGATTGTATTTCTTAATTATTGTGAGTTAAGCAGCAATGAACATGAGCATACAGATATATCCATAGTATATTCCTGGATATAACTATACCCAGATATAATATAAATAGGTCACATGGTCATTTTACTTCTAGGAATTTAAGAAACATCTAGTCTAATTACGAAGTGGCTGGTGTAGTTTAAACTCTCATTAACAGCATAGACAAAGGTTTCCCTTTCACTACATAACAGCACCATTTTTATTGATATTCTCAATGATAGCTGTTCTGGATATGGTGAAATGGACAGACCAATGAGAGAACACAGTCATAAAAAATTCTCAATAAATCAAATTCATGGTCATAATCATTCATTATGATCAAATAGGTTTCATTCCAGTGATGCAGAGGTGATTCAAATTTCATAAATCAATATATGCAATGTCTGACATAAATAGACTTAAATAATAATCACATACTTATAGACACAGAAAGGGCCATTTACAAAATTCAACACCTTCCCATGTTAAAAGTAAAGGAAAATGTCTAGGAATGTAGGGAACATAAACCAACATAATTAAAGTTATAATAATAAACATATAGCCAATATCATATCAAAGAAAAAAGTTCAATACATTCACAACTAACATCAGGAACAAGCGAATAGTTTCCACTTTCTCTCCTCATATTCAATATAGTTGTTGGCAGTCTTAAAACAATAAGATAAGACAGGAATAAAAGAGATACAATTATAAAATGAACTCATGGTATTCCTATTTGTGATGATTTTATACATTAAATAGCCTAAAGACAGCACCAAAAAGCTTAGAGCTGATACACACCTTCGGTAAAATGACAGGATATAAAATTAACACAAAATATCAGTAGTTTTCTTATATCACAATGACAAACAACTGAAGGAACTATCAGGGACTCCATAACACCCATAACCACACACACACACACACACACACACACACACACACACACAAATAAGTAAAACACTAAAGACTCAATGTAGGGATCCATGGAATCATAATTGAAAGCATATTGCTGACTTAAACATAGGTCAACTGCCCCATGATCCCTTGGGCTCTTAGGAATAATAATGTTTTCTATGTAAAGTTTAGTTATGTCAAATGATGTTTTGCTGGGGCACACAGGGAAACACATGTTTTGCTGGAGCAGATATTAGAAAGAATATTTTCCTGAAGCAGACACAGGTGAAAGAATGATTTGAAATGGCAAACACGTGAAAAGACCCATGGTGGAGTATAAATATGACACTGTCTGGTGCAAGACAAGCAGTGAGTATTGGACTAGTTTGCTCTGCCTCACGATTCTTCTTTATTGACAAGCATGCATTTGTTCCACTTACATTGCACTTTAGATCTCAACAAACATTAAAGCTAGTATTCAATGAAACGCCCCAAAGAACTGCCTGTCAAGTTTCTGCAGCAGCTTGCCACTTCAGTAGCCTCATCTAAGGTGAGTTGGTGAATCTTGCAGTTTCTTCAGGATTGAACTATACAACTGATGGTTAATACCTGATGTCTGCTTGCTGATAGGACTAGACTGTAACTGCTGAGTTGTATTTGGTGCTGGCTGCAGGAGTGAATGGCTAAGAAAGATCAAGCTTGTTCCTCAAAGAACTACTGCTGAACTGGTCCAATTTCCCTAATCCTGATAACTTTTTTTTCCCCTCTTTTTTTTTTTATTGGATATTCTCTGTATTTACACTTCAGGGGTTATTCCCTTTTTTCCAATCCCATCCCCCCCCACTCCCATTGTCTTCATGAGGATCCTCCCTCTCTTAACATTCCTTCCTCTCCCTCCTCAGCTCCATGACATTCCCCTACACTGGGAAAATGAGCCTTCTATGAATCAAAGTCCTCCCCTTTCACTGATGCCAGAGAATGATTATCTGGGCTGCATATGCACCTGGAGCCATAGGGCTCTTCTTAAGAACACATTGGATGGTGTCTAAGTCCCTGGGAGCTATAGTAAGTTTGGTTAGTTAATAATTTGTTCTTCCCATGGGGTTGCAGACTCTTTCAGTTCATTCAGTCCTTTCTCTAGCTACTTCATCAGGGGTCTGTTTTTCAGTCAAATGGTTAACTGCAAGCATCATCCTCTCTATCAGTATGGCTCTGGCAGATTCTCTGAGGAGGCATTTATATCAGATGCTTGCCAGTAAGCACTACTTGGATCAGCAAGAGTGCTTGTGTTTAGTGGCTGCATATGGGATGGACCCACAGGTGAGGCAGTCTTTGCATGATCTTTTCTCCAATCTCTGCTCCTCTGTTTGTCTCATTATTTCTTCTCATGAGGGTTTTTTTTTCTCCCTTCTAAGAAGGATGGAGGCATCCACCTTCTGGCCTTCCTTCTCCTAGAGCTTCATAGTTTCTCAGAATTGTTTCTTGGGTATTCTGAGCTCTTTGGGCTAGTATCTATTAGTGAGTACATACGATGAGTGTTCTTTTGTGACTGGGATACCTCACTCAGAATGATAGCTTCAAGTTACATCTATTTGCCTAGGAATTTTATAAAGTCATTGTTTTTAATAGCTGAGTAGTACTCCATTGTGTAAATGTTCCACACTTTCTGTATCTATTCTTCTGTTGAAGGACATCTGGATTCTTTCTAGCTTCTGGCTACTATAAATAAGGCTGCTATGAAAATGGTGGAACATATGTCTTTGGTAGATGTTAGAGCTTCTTCTGGATCTATGCCCAGGAGGAGTAGAGCTGGGTCCTCAGGTAGTACTATTTCCAATTTTCTGAGGGACCTCCAGATTGATTTCTAGAGTGGTTGTATCAGCTTACAAACTAACCAACATTGGAGGAGTGTTTCTCTTTCTCCACATCCTCACCAACGTCTCCTGTCACCTGAGTTTTTGATCTTCACCATTTTGACTGGTGTGAGGAAGATTTTCAGGGTTGTTTTGATTTGCATTCCCCTGATGACTAGGGATGTTGAGCATTTCTTTAGGTGCTTCTTAGCCATTCAATAATCCTTAATTGACAATTTTTTTTCTTTAACTCTGTACCCAATTTTAATAGGATTATTTGATTCTCTGGGGTCTAACTTTTTGAGTTCTTTGTATATATTGGATACTAGCCCTATAGCAGATGTAGGATTGGAAAAGATGTTTACCCATTTTTTGGCTGCTGTTTTGTCCTCTTGACAGTGTCCTTTGCAATTCCATGAGGTTTTGTCAATTTTGGCTCTTAGAGTTTAAGCCATTGGTGCTCTGTTCAGGAAATTCCCCCCTGTACCTACGTGTTCTAAGCTCTTCCACACATTCTGTTCTATTATTTTTAGTGTACCTGGTTTTATCTGGAAGTCTTTGATCCACTTGGACTGTAGTTTTGTACAAGGATATAAAAAAGGATCGATTTGCTTTCTTCTGCATGCTGAATGCCAGTTGAACCAGCACCATTTGTTGAAGAGGCTGTTCTTTTTCTATTGAATAGTTTTAGCATCTTTGTCAAAAATCAAGTGATCATAGGTGTGTGGGTTCATATCTGGGTCCTCGATTCTATCCCATTGTTCTACCTGGCTGTCTCTGTACTAATACCATGCAGTTTTTATCATAATTGATCTGCAATACAGCTGGAGGTTAGGGATGGTGATTATGCCAGAAGTATTTTTATTGCTGAGAGTAGTTTTTGATATCCTGGGTTTTTCATTACTCTGAATGAATTTGCAAATTTGCTCTTTCTTACTCTATGAAGAATTGCATTGATATTTTGTTGGGGATTGCATTGAACCTATAGATTTCCTTAGGCAGGATGGCCATTTTTTTTTATGTTGATCCTTCCAATCCATAAGCATGGGAGATCTTTCCACCTTCTGAGGCCTTCTTCAATTTCCCTGATAACTTTTCTTTCTATTGGGAGGTGGACAATAGAAGAGATTGAACCCTTATTAAAAACAGGTTGCAAAAAAAATGTACACTTACATTTGACCTTTATCCAAAATCCTTGTGTTTGGAATCTATTAACCGTAGCTTCTTCTTTCACTATAGCTTCAATTGAGAATACTATGATTATCTAATTTGCTGGCTCTACCTCATTCTTATTAAAACAATGTGTTTGGGGGTTGTTGTTTTTGTTTCTCCCTCAGAGCACATGGCTCAGCTTTTCTGTATGTGTACCTGCCATTCATTCATTTGCTATCATCACAGTTAGTTCAATCCCTCAGATGTTCAGGTCACAACAAGTATGTATAACCCAGGAAACAAAAGCCCCCTATAATATAAATTATAAGACACTAAAGATGCTTTGAAATATATTAAGATAATTTAGTGCTTTGGATCATACATTGTGGTTTGATAAGGTTCTAGTTAATTATAGCTATAAACAAACTGCACCACTCATATTCAGTATGGAACAGATTACCATTATTTGATGTCAAGCTTTTGAGACATTTTGTAGCATGTCAAAAGTACTTATGATACTCGAACTGTGTGATAAAATTAACTTTGCCATTATGTCTTATTAATATTATTTCTATTTTGTGTAATAGAACAAAGTCTTTATTTTAAAACAAACACATAAATAAATTCCAAATAACATCTCTACTCCTGGTTCCACAGTAGCAATCACTTCTCTGACAAAGTTTATATTGAAGATTATACTATAAATTTGTCATGATTAGTAATTTGTTCTACTCACGCTGTGCAGGCATTATTTAAAAAAAAATGCTACTATAATTTTATATGAAACAAGGGCTTTGCAAAGGAGAATTTGAATGCTCTTCACAAAGACTAGCATCTTAGTGCTGAGACTTGGTAGATGTTGTGATAAAAAAAAAATTACTGCCCAGGGATGTGCGATGTGCCAGGAGTTGCCAGGCAGTGCAGATGGCACTCTCTATGAGAAGACTGAAGTTAGGAAACATACGGTTTGGTGATTCTAATTTCAACGGTTGTGTGATATTTCTCTGGAAGTGTTCAACAATCTTGTTGAGAACCTTAATTTTGCTAACAAGGCATAAGGTAATCAAGAGTTAATTGTACTTATAAATAAAATGGTGTCTTCAGACTTAGTTTAGTTACTCCCTACTTGCATGCCACTTTGTTCTCCACTGCTTCTCAAGTAAAATGTTATCTCCTCAGTGCTATGTGCAACACACACACTTCTCAGCGTGAAATCATCTTTCCTCCCTCACATCCCACTCTTAGCAGCCGCTATTTTCTGGTTCCTTTGATCCAGTCTGACATGAACAGAGATACTCAAGTCTCAGTGTTTTCAAGCTTCTTTAGATTTTCTTATGTTCCTCCCCCTGTTTTCTAATTTCCACATGTCACATCTTATTCTGATATCATAACTTATTACATGAAATAAAACCCCATCGTCTCTGAAAGACAAAAAAAAAAAAAAAATAGAAAGAAACATATCACTCAAGTCTTTTACTTCTCGTACCTGATAACCATAAAGCCTCTGCAAGCAGGAAAGTCTCACTATCAGGGTGTTCTTTACCTTGTTTTACACTTGAATGGGCAAAGGCTAAAACTGATTGCAGTTTTGTCTCCTACATTACTGTTTTAATCTATTTCAAATTAGTATTGCTGGAATTATATTTTTTTACTGATGACACATCTTAGCTGTTGAAAATTGAGGGTGAGCTCAAGATAAATTAAGACAATAGGAGCCAGAATGTATTCCTATTATACAAAGCTAACAAATCATGCAAAATAGTGCATTGTGTAATGAAAGATCTGAGAAGGAGAGTGAGCAAGAGAGAGAAAGGCAGAGACAGATACAGAAGTACAGCGAGAAACACAAAGAAAAAAATTAAGTCCCCAAATTTTTATGATGATCTCCCAAGAAGAATTTCAGGCTACTTAAATACTCTTTTATAATATTCTTTTGTGTGAAGTGAGAAGTAGTTTCGGTTAATGTAATAATCTTTCAGCTACCAGGCAATGTTCCTAACACTAAACTATTTTCTAGTCCTATCAAAGGCCAGCTTCGACACCACAGGGTAAAATGAGGAGGGCCAAGTGTGGAGCCAGTGATTGGAAGATGATGCTGGTAGGGACCATTACTTGTAGTCCTGATGAGGGCTGGTGCTGACATCTATCATGGGCAGCTGCTCCTGGCAGCAAATTATTAGAGAACAGAAAGTGACAGAAAAATCCCCCCTCACAGACACAAACACATACACACACAAACACATACACACACACTGAGTGTATGGACTACTACAGCCTCCAACAACTTCTCACATACATGTGCATACATATATACAGACAGACAGACATATTGGATAGATGAAGCAAAGTCCCAATTAACTTTACAGATAAATATTCGGATGTATACAGAATACAGATGATATACAGATATGAAGATACAAAGATACACATATCTACATATAGAGACAAACAGATAAACAGATACATAGGTAAAACACAGATACACAGATACATAAATTATACATAGCTATATATCTGGAAGATGGTACATACTCTAATAAGTTGACTCCAACAACATTAGTTTTTCACTTGGACTTTTTATATCATTTAAGACAGAGTTCTCTATATCCAAAGAAATGTATTTTATAGCTACAAATTCCCATTTTCTAAAAACAATGATCATTAAAATATATTCTTCAAAAGCAAATTTAGATCATTATAAAACAGGACATTACAACAGGGTTACTGATCATGTATTCTTTTGAAACTCATACCTAACTAAACATTTCGTACCTATCTTTTTAGTCGTTCAATGTTACCCAATAAAATTTAAGCAAGTCAGTCTACAGTAGCAAGTTTTTTTGTTTTCCTATGCTTAGCTGGCAATAATTTGTATTTATGAAGAAACAGATTATCATCTCTTTTACGTCTTATTTTTGAAATCTGTCATGGCCTCTGCTGCAACTCTTGTCTCCAGGTTCCTGCCTCAAGTTCCTGCCCTGACATCTCTGGATGGAATTATCAGCTATAAGATGAAATAAATCCTTTATTCCCCAAGTTTCTTTTGTCTTAGTGATTTATTACAACAGTTTAAACACAAAGTACCAGAAATAGCATAGACATTGTTATTATTAAAAGGTCGGTTAATAGTAATAAAATTACATAAGGACTATAGATGTTATTAATACTTTTATATCATTTCTTAAAAAGTAGAGGAAATCCTATACATATAAAAAAGACATGAAAGGTATGAAAAAAACTCAACTTGAAGTTCTAGACATGGAAATATTTACAAGGAAGAATAAAACAATGGCTGAGTTTATAGCATATAATATACTTAAGCAATAATTTAAAGTTTTTCAAACAGCCAAAGTACAAACTAAGAAGAAACACAAAAAATGTCTAGAGTACATTGGTTCAGGATGGTGAGGATAATTTATCGGCTTAATTCCCTTTCCTATGAGTATGAGCTGTACTTATGACTTGTTCTAAATGACTAGCATCAACAAAAAGTTATGGCCAAGGAATTCTAAGATTAGACCCACAAAGTATTATGTTGTCTTCCATGACAAAAATACTAAATCTCTCTCTCTCTGTCTCTCTCTCTCTGTCTCTCTCTCTGTCTCTCTCTCTGTCTCTCCGTCTCTCTCTCTCTCTCTCTCTCTGTGTGTGTGTGTGTGTGTGTGTGTGTGTGTGTGTGTGTGTGTGTGTTTCGAGCCATGACACAAAAACACCCAGAATAAATTTAGGTCTCCATTTATAGGGTTAACACATAAACTGCTGAGGCACCTCTGCAGGAGAGTGTTTGTCTAATATGTAATAGCTATTGATTCAAAGTGTAAAACCTAAAAGAACATCTATCAAGTCTGTAACGGAGCCCACTATGGAGCACATCTCCATTTTACTCAAGTGTATTTGCGGATGAATGACCTAGATGTTGACTTCCTCACTCTGTGTCATCAGATCTGAGTTTCCCTTGTTTACCATGATAATGCAGTAGGTTTTATTCTCAGATCATTGTGGAGACCAGTCCAGTTGTTTGTTTTCTGTCCCTTGGGTCTGTCTTATCATTGTTTTTCATGTATGTTGTCTCATATGATGCTTCTCTGGAATGTGTCATATCAGAGTATATTTGCTGAAGCAGACACATGAGAGGATGTTCTGCTGAGAACAGACACGTGGTGTTTTTCTGGAAGCTGACTTATGATAGGGCATGAGATGTTTTGGTGAAACAAAGACTCAAAAGGGCACATGATATTTATAAATATTATATACATACATATAAATACAACTCCACAGGCAATGAGGAAACACTCTTGCATCGGTTAGACTTGCAATACTTTGCTGGTCTTTGCTGACCTCCACTTGTGACTTCATAGAACTTCTTGAGAACTTCCAGAAGCTTCTTTCTGCTCCAGCTGACTCATGCAGATTAGTCAGAGCCTCAGTTTCTTTGGAGTTGAGGCACTGCTACTGATTCGTGTTGCTTTCTGCCAGTTGGACTAGACAGCTGGTAGTGATATGTGTTTGGACTGACTGCTGACATCCTGACAACTGAGATTGGAATTGTCTCAAAGAACTTTTTCTAAACAAGTTCAAACACCCTTTGTCCTATGAACCATTTCTCCCATAACTTTCATTGGTGGGCTAAAAGGGAGGTTGAAATGCTGAGAATCTTTATTAAAGTACGTTTTAAGAAATCTAAACTTACATTGCTATATCAAGGTTTTCTGTTTCTAAGCACTGTGTTAAAGCTTGCATACACATTATCTTATTAAATGTCGTTATGCAAGATGCATAATGTCATCTTTAAACAACTACTAAAGTTCAGGTAATATGTAAATAGATCAATTAGGAGTTGTCTCTTTCTATTTGCAGTGTTGCAGTCTGAGTTTATTACCACTAAGATATACAAATTTCTGCCGAGAATTTAGCAGAAAGAAACAAATCCAGATCTTGGCAGTCCAAGCCATTACTAAATGGCAAATAATTGCTACATCACCCCAGTGTGACAGTACTGAGCAGAAATCCTTAATTGTCTGGCAGTATCAGGTTCTCTTAAAACATGTTTTGACAACATAGAAAGAGAATAAAAGAATACTTTGCATGACAAAGAAGGCATTTAAACTGAATAGAACTGATAAACAGATAAAACTTTTAAAAACCCTTTGTTAGTATGAATCTCTACTTTCTTTTATATGAATACAGACATTCAATAATGTAGACAAATTTTAAGGAAGGTGAATATTTTATCCAAACCCATTATTTTGTCTTAGTTTTTGACCACCTTGTCTGCACTGGCCAGATTTTTTCAGTTCATAGCATGAATAAAAAAAGAAATATCTTTAACAATAAATTACTTATATATCTAGCTGATTATTCAATAAAAATTATGACTACTATTCTTTTCTTATATACTCAAGCAATATTTTCTTTAAGTTGCTTAATAATTAAGGTTATATATTTAGTGCATATTTCTACAAATGTATTTATTTTTATTTATTCATCTATATTTAAAAAGGTCAATTCACTTCTTTCTCCTCTTCAGTCCAACTATTTTTCTCAAATTCATATTTTCTTATTCTTTAATTACTATTATAAACATGTATAAATTGATAAATATAACCCATTACATCTGATTAGACTTACCTTTATTTATTGTTTTAGGGTGACTCTGGTACTGGTTAACTTATTTGGCCAGAGCCACATGACTGAAGCTGGCCAGTTCTGCTGCTTGCTGGAGCTGGAACATTGCCCCTTTGTTCTGTTACATTATCAACAGCTTTTTGTTTTCTAACTCCTTAAACTACCTAAGCTTGGCTGTCCTGAAACTTCTTCTTTAAGTTGACAAGGAACTCAGAGATTTGCATGAGTCTGTCGACTGAATAGTGAGATAAAAGGTGTGTACCATCATGCCTAAACTTAAGCTTTTCTTCACCTAGAACTTGCTCTTTTCCAGGCTGGCCTTACATTCAGAAATCTGCTTGTCTTTTTCTCCTGAAATTAAAGATATATATCACCACATTTTGGCTGAAGTTTTTTCATAGCCATTGTTCCTAAAGATCATGATCAAAATCCCCTGTCTTCCAGCCTCAATATCTAGGTCACAACTGTGCCCTCCAATTCTAGTTTGTAGTTCATTTCAGATTAAAAGTCAAACTAAAAAATAGAATAACAAGGTAATAGTGCCTAGCATGATATAAATATTTTTTTTATTTCAACAGCAAACCTATAAACAATAAGTTGACCTGGGTAAGATGTAGCCCCCAAATCAACAGTCTCGTGATCTGTTTATCTCCTTGAACATAGGATTCAGCTTCATTCTATTTCTCGATGCCCCTTTATTATTTGAACATACATTTTGTACTTTTCCTTTTGAAGATTGCTACTCTTGATCAAAATGTTGTTCATGAGACTTAACCACAGAACAAAATCTCTGCTGGGCTTTTTTGAGACTTTTTTTTTGTCAATGCGATTAATATAAATCTTTTTACCTTAGCCTCATACAGTCTATATACCACATACTAAAATTCTTCTCCACATAAATCTCTTGGGCCAGATCACCACAGTTCAAATCATCCTCAGCACCAATGTCTTCCATATGAATACTAAGATGGATTGCTCAGCCCCACTTAAAGCATTCTGCTGCTTTCCAAACTCCCCAAATCCACATCCCCCCAACTAAATCATGGTGAGTTCTATCATATCAATATCTGAGTCACTGATACCAACTTCTGTCTTAGTTAGTGTTCCCACTATTATGAAGAGACACATGAAGTTGCCATGACCAAGATAACTCTTATAGAGATCAACATTTGGCAGCACCCAGCAGGCATGGTGCTAGAGGAACTGAGAGTTCTATATTGTGTTCTAAAGGCAAACAGAATACTGGTTTCTAGGGTCTCAAAGACCACCCCACAGTGACACATTTCCTCAAACAAGACCACACCGATTCTTATAAATGCATATCTCCTAATGGTAACACTACCTGAGCCAAGCATATTCAAACTATCACAGCTGTCATATCTAAAAGGCACAATCTTGCGGCAAATTCCTTGGTCTTCTGAATCAAATCTTTCTACTACTTAACTCCACAGTGTTCTCTGAACTGTGTATACAGGAGTTATATTGCACATGTATCTACTGTAGCTAGACACCCTGCTACTGGTAGATCATATTTTAGCCATTGTAATTTTCTGTAATGATCTCTATTATAAAAAATAGCTTCTTTGATCAGGGGAGAGAGCTATACTTATTTGTAAGTATAATTGATAGAATGAATTTATCAGTTATATTTATTTAGGAAAGTGGCATTTATTCATTATCCTTTAATATCAGTTACATCAACAGCCACAGGTGGTTTTCTAGGTTTCCAAAGTTAAGCATGATTTTCTTTCTCCTAAGTAGGTTTTAAGACCAATTAGATAGCTGATAGTTAACCTCAGTATATAAGTACTGTTATCACATCTATATGGATATCTTGCATTGCTGGCCATTTTTGTGGTTCCTAAACATCAAAACAATGTAAAACAACTGATTACTTTAGTACTTGGAAGTGTGTATAATATCTGTGGCACAACTGAAGGTCACCTTAGAAAACAAATAGGCATGTTTTGGTTTTTTTTTTTCTAGCAGTGTCTATTAAAAATATTTACTTAAATAAAACAAAACTGTTCAGCATTTACTGAAATTCTTCTACATATGCTTATGTTAAGTTATGTTTACATGGAATCTTAATTTATTACTTCAGAGAAAATAATCTAATTTACAAGATTACTAATCACCATGTATTCAGGGGATGTATAATAGATTCCTTTATCAGTTAATATCAAAATATGACATGCAAGTAAATAAGAGAAGTTTCTTTGCAACATTGACAGAGAAAGATTGGCATAATGCAGAAATAATGTGGTGAATTCTAGTATTATATGTTAATTAATTATAAAATATTAATATGAATATATGTATGTTAAATTCTGGCAATCATGCTCAACATATTAAAACTAGGTTGTTTTTGTTATACTTAATAATTGAAAGTATAATTTCCATCTTCTATATCTAAGAATAGAAACTATTTTAAAGTCATATTCATTTGTTCTTTGATCTAGTTTTTACTATTATATTGTAAAGTGATACTGAGTAGTTAATATTAAAATTATCTCCTATTATGCTTGTCATATAAATAAAATCATTTCTTTAAATTTGTTCTGTTTATTTCTAACCAAGTCATAATACCTGTTTTTCATGTATACTTTGAATATGTAAGACGATAGACAAAGAACATAGGAAAACAACTCTATAGAATACATTTTAAACTCAAAGAATTCCATTAAACAAAATAAACTGGGACAAAATATAACTTTTAAATAGAAGGTACACTCAAATAGATACTTATATAAATAATAGACACAAGTATCTAGTGACTATGTGAATTAAAAAAAAAGTTAGCATCACTAATCAGCAGAAAAATGCAACTGAAAACCAAAAGGAATGGTGGCTCTAAGTAAGAGTAGACCTCTACATTCTCTCTATGACATAGACACAAGAAACCCTTCCATACTGCAGGGAGGGGATGCACATTAATATGGACAACACCATGAGTATTCAAAAATATTAAAACAACAGGGCTACTGTATGCCTGATCCACTAATCTTAATATGTGTATTTATCCATAGAAAGTATAATCAGTGTGTCTAAGAGACACCTAGTCCACAAAGTTATTTCTCAATGAAACATCATCTTTTCATTTAATATTTTTGAACTATCATATTTAATATTGCAGATAATTAACGACTAGACAGCAGGAAGCAGGGTATAAAATCTACCTTGATTTGTCAGGTGAAGGCTGATATATATAGAGAATAACACTCTAAAGGCCTAATAAATTCATACTAATTTTATAGTAAAATGTATCATGTTTTAATTGTGTGTACATTAGTAACAAATTGGATAATCAGTTTTATTAGTCATTAGACTTCCCACTGAAAGAAAACAACTTTTTTCATGCAGTAAATTTTTAAGACCTTCTCCACACTTTTTATGGTGTTGCTTTGCTTTTTTCTTGTCTCATGTGTTACATCACCATTCGCCCGCCCTCCATTTCTATCTGTTTCTTCCCTTTCTCCCTTCTTCCCCAAAATCTAATCATTCTCCATTTCCCTAAAAAAAAAAAAAAAAAGAAAGAAAGAAAAAAAAAAAACAGCCAAATGTGTATTCAGTGATCATTGCATAGGACTGGACACAAATCTTTAAAAAGCTGGATGAGTCAACTGAGTAGAAGGAAAAGGAATTCAAGCTCAGGCAAAAGAGTCAGACACCATCTTACTCACACTATTGGGAATCCCACAAGAACAACACTCACAACCATAACATATAAGTAGAGGATCTAGCCCAGACCCAAACACAATCTGTGTTTGTCACTTAAACCTCTGTGAGCCTCTGTGAGCCCCTATGCACCCTACTTACTTAATTCTGTGGGCCATATTCTCCTGGTGTCCATGACCCTTCTGGTTCCTACAATTCTTCCTCCCTGTCTTCTTTCTGCAGGGCTCTTCTAGCTCTACCCAGCATTTGGCTGTGGTTCTGTGTGTCTGCTTCTATCAGTTGGTGGATGACACCCTTCTGATGACAATTGGTTTAGGAACTAATCTATGAGTATATCAGAATCATTGGGATTATTTTATTTACTTTGTTTGGACAATCTTGTTTAATTCTATCCTGTGTCTCTGAGGTATCCAGACCTTGTTATCTGGCCATTCAGGTGCTGCCAGGTGGCAACTTCCTCCTGTTGTTTGGGCTTCAAGTTGGATCAGTCATTGGTCAGCCACTCCCACAGGTTTTGTGTCACCATTACCCCACCACACCTTGATGTCCCAGAACCACTGCTAGGAACCTGCAGTGGTTATAGAAGATGACCAGTTTAGGCTTCATATACTCCGTTTTAAAGAGAAATCTCTAGGGTCATGCTAGTAGATTCCAGGGAATTTCCACAGCACGAGATTTCTATACACACCCACAATGCCTTACGTTTTTAGCCTTTCCTTCCAGTATTCTCTCCTTTGGTTCCTCCCACCACCCATCGGATCCCTCCTATTCCCAAACCTACCTGCCCTCAGTTTACCCATAAAATCTATGTTATTTCCCAGTCTCAAAATTATTTGTACATCTACTATTATGGTTACATTTTATCTCCTTTACTTGTCTTATTTCTCCAGGTAGAACTTCAATTATTATATGGAGAGAATAGTAAGCCTTCTCTTTTCCCTGAGTTTTGAAGAATTGATGTAAATTTCTCTCCATTTTGTATGATGTTGGCTATACCCATGCTGTAAATTGTTCCTATGCTTAGGTATGCCCCTTGCACCACCAATCTCTCAAAGACTTTATTATAAAGAGATGTTGAATTTTGTCAACAAATTTTTCAGCAATTATAGAAAGGATCATGCATGTTTTTCAGTTTGATGATATGGTGGAATATATTGACTGATTACTGTATGTTGAAATAGTCCTGTATTTCTCGGATAAAGCCTATTTGATCCTGTTGGATGATCTTTAGTGTATTCTTTGATTCAGTTTGTTAGTATTTTATTATATTTGTATCTATTTTTATGAGGTAAATAGGTCTGTAGTTAAATTTCTTCAGGGGAGTATTTGTGTGGTTTGTGTTTCAGAGTGATTGACCCTTGGGCTACCAATTTTGCAAAATTTAATGAAATAGTTTTAGAACTTGTTTGGAGTGCCAAATCCAATGTTTTTGAATATTACCAATCAGAAATACATTTATTCTCTTACATATTACATCTTACCAGCAGTTTCTCCTCCCTCATCTTCTCTTAGTTCCCCTACAACAAACTCCCTCTACCACAGATTCTTTCCCCTCAGACTCTCTTTCAGAAAGTCGCAGGCCTCCCTGGGATATCGGCCGAAGATAGCATAACATGCTGCAATAAGACTTGGCACCTCCTTTCATACTAAGGCAGGACAAGGTTCCCAGTGTGAGAAAAATGGTCCCAAAAGCAGGAAAAAAGATTCAGAGACAGCCCTTAGTCCCACTGTTGGGAGTTCCACAAGACCAAGTTACACAATCCTAATGTATAAGCAGAAGGCCTAGGTCTTATGCATGCAAGGTCATCTATTATTGGTTCAGTCTTTTTGAGTCCCTATGAGCCCAAGAAAGTTGAGTTTGTAAGATTTCTTATTATATCCTTGTCCCCTCTGACTCCTACAATCCTTCCTTGCTTCATCAAAATCCCTTTAGTTTGGCCTAAGGTTTGGCTCCAAGTCTCTGCATAGGGTAGGCACTAGTCTACAAATGCAGTATCATTAGGAATTGTTTCATTAAATTTATTTTCTTCCTTTCTTTTTCTTTTTCTTTTCTTTTCTGTTTTTGCTGGCTGTATTTGTTTCTGTTCTATGTCTTTGCGCTATCCAGCTTCTGGTCCTTGGCCCTCCAGGCAGGGTCAGTGGTGTGCTCCCTCTCATAGTATCATGGTATGATTCTCAAGCTGGGCCATTCATTCAACATAAATTTTATAATAATTATATGGGTCAAATTTAACTTGTTTTAAGTATGAATAACAATAGAGAGGCTAAGTACTGATCTATCTAGTGTTGATAAATTGACTTTAGTTTTATTGTACTGTATAAATTATGAATGTTGTTATTCAATTGAATAAAATGTTATAAATATTTAACCATGAAGTAAAAGTTAATAAGAAATGCAAAATTAAATACTGACAACAGCCAACCTAAAATCCTGTTACATGAACACAACCTGGAAAGAGAAGAGAGAATGAGACACAGTAAAAGTATACTGATTCGTCCACATGTTATAGAATGGGTAGGCAAGAGAAGGGTTTGGCTTCCTTCAAATTTTGTTATAAATTATCGAATTTAGTCACGTCAAATAGTATATTCCACATCACTAGGGAATGACAAGAGATGTGTTCACATTAAAGACTAAAATGGAAAAGATATCATTAAATAAAGCAGCTTATGGGGTACAAAAGAAGACCAAACACAGACTTCCACACTAGTAGATGACAATAATCCTGCCTTAACAATAGAACATAAAGTCAAAGGTGATACTACCCAAATATTTCAAACTATTATAAGCTATTGCTTATGAGACACATATACAATGGATTTACACTGGTTATAATGTTACATAAGTGAATGGAAGACATGCATAACAAAAGCACAAAATTAATTGGTTTTCTATATTATAATAGAAACTTTGGAAAGAAAACCTATTTTATAAAGTCTAATATAATATTAACAATTGAGGATGTTTCAGCACAGCCTTATTTCATCTCTTAATATACCATATAAAATGGCTGATGTGAAAGTCATAATTTTATTGAAAATTTTTACAAATCTTTCTTCCCTTCATATAGGTATTTTAAAAATTGCTTCTTATATATAGATTCAAATATATAAATATTAAATGGAATTAGATTACAATTATATTTTTGTAATGATAAAGATATAATTATATTTCTTTTTCAAATCAAATCTAATGAATTAAAAAAGAAAATTACTTAACTATTTTTAAATAAAAATCTAAATTATGTTTTCCATAGTAAATTATGATTATAGTAGTGGTTTTAGATTTGAAAAATAACAAAGAGTATTTTACAACAACATAAAACATGAAACTTTCAATTAGAAGAAAATTAATAAGGTGAATGTATAATTAATAGGGAATTTAGTAAGGGTGTCTGGGGAGATAGCTCAGCAATTAAGATGATGAAGTACTCTTGCAAAAAACCCGAATTTAATTTTTAGTACATGGTAGTTAACAATTGTGTCTATCCTCCTAATTTAGGGAATTTGGCTTCTCTCTCACCTCTTGAAGAAGTTTTATGCATAAGGTATGTATAGACTCAAGTGCATGCGCACGCGCACCCGCGCGCGCGCACACACACACACACACACACACACACACACATACACACACCTTTAAAATAAGCCAATCTTTATTGAAAAACAAATTAATGATTGGAAGCTATAAATCAACCACCTTTATGAAATGATAGCCTATTGAATAATATAACCTATTGATTTACATGAGAAGTAATTTATGTTACGAATATCAAATGTTACTCTGGCAGCACAATTCAATACTGTGAAAAGTCTTACCCAAGGCTCGTGTAGTAGAATATCTGACAGTGAGTCTTGAACCCATATAAGAGATTTTTGGGGTGTATATATGTATGTGTGTGTATTTGAGTATGTGTTTGTGTTTCAGGAAAAATGTTGACAGTGACTCTAATGTATAGTAAGCAATAAAAATGCAGTAGGATGATTAGAATACTGCCAAGAAACAAAATACATTAATAAAAGTAAATAATGCAAATTCAACTTATTAGAAAATAAAATACAAATGAGCAGATCAATAAAAACAACTTTTCAAAAATATAGGGAATAAAAATGTTATTTAGAATTAAAGCATGGACTAGCAAAATGGCTCATTGATCACGAGTTGTGTGGTGGAAGAAACAAAGTGAACCCTGTAAGTTGTTCTCTGACCATAAAAGTACTTGCAGACTGTGGCATATTCACACTCATAAATAAACACTGCACACAGATACATAAATGTTAAAATTATTGAAACAAAATAATTTTTGGGTGGGAGATTTAAATGGTTGTGTTAATATATTTATAATGTCCTTTAATAAAATTAATCACAGCTTGGGATTGTAAGATGAATCTATCAGTTTTAGCACTTTGAAAAATATATTGCCTTGAAAAGAACTAATATTAATATTAACCATATAGATGAATGCTCTTTATAATTGCCTTTTAAAGCACAAATGACTAAGTACTGAGACTGGAAGACATAATTTAAAAGTCAAGCACTCTTCTAATGGAAAAAAATTACATAAAGAAAAATTTAAAACAATTATAAAATATCAAAAAATATGATAGAAATAAAGGCTTACCTTTTCTCCCAAGTCGGAACATTTAAATTTAGGTTGCAAACATGTGAATTTATGTCACCAGTCTGGAATTATCCTGCATCAATCCTAAATTGCTATTGATAAAATTTTAATGGATTATATGTTTTATCTAAAAAAAAAAAAAAAAAAAAAAAAAAAGACTATGTAAGAAAGCCCTGGAACTCTCTAACTTTTGACAGAAGAATTTGAAGGGAGGATGGAGCATAATGATTGCTCCTTTGATCCCTTTTCTTCCTACTGTCTTTTGTCTTTCAAATTTCTTTTTATGGTTCTAGACATGGTTCTGGGAAGAGGAAGGGGGCCTGTGAGAGGATCTGAGCTGGGTAGAAAAGCAAGATTAATGAGGGGTGCATATGACTACAGCACATTATCACATTGTACACATGTGGAAGAAGGTTATAAAAAGACCAATTATTTTGTACAATTGCCAGAACACTAACAAAAAAGGAAATATGTATAATATTACACATTAAATTCATTATTAAATTGTAACAGTAGTATGGGGAGGCAAATACTAATCGGGACCAATAAGAATTTCTAGAGTGGATGCTCCATTCTTTTCGTGATAAAGTTAGTATCTGTGATGGATAATCTTGATCACATTCGGTATTCACTAAAACAAATATTGCTAGGACTCTCCTTTGAAGTATTTTTCTTAGATTATTTGAAAGCACACTCTAAATGTGGGCAGATATTATGGTAGCAGCACACACAGATGGACATGGAAGAAGTATGCTCTAATTTTGCTTTCTCTACTTCATTCTCACTGGTTAATTCATCCACCCTATTTTTGCAACTGCTTTTAAATCCATCTTCTTCAGCATACTAATATGGACCAGAGACCAAGTAGAAATAAGTTGGACAATGAATTCATAAGAAGAATGGTATGTCACAGAAAGAACATGAAACAAAATGTGTTTCCTTTAGATTGTATAAAAGTAAGGCATAGTAATCATAAAGATTTCCCTAAAGGAAATAGGTATGAAAATAGTAATTAATAAATATTATTAATGTGACAGGTATGAAAAGGAAACAGCTGATTTCCCAGAGTATCAGAGATCATTGACAGAGCCTATGGCATTTTTAAAGGTCAGGATTTAGGTGTAGGGAAGAAAATCAATTCTGATGTGTTTAAATAAAAAGAGGCTTTGAATACAATTTTTAAAAATTACCTGCTAAGTCTTTTGATATCCTAAAGAAACATATGGTGACTTTAGGAATGCTGATCAAACTAAAAATTCTGTAATATTGGATGAGTAGCTTCCTGAGCAGGAACTGTAGCTATCTATAAGTGTGTGATAACAACAACAACAACACAATTCTTACCCAACCAGAAAACAACATAATAATAATTTGAGGATTACAGTTTGTTTTTATATGGGTAATTTGAGTAGATGGCAGTGGTGCAGGCAAGAGGATCTTGTTTGAGTACTATTTCACAGTAACGGTTTGGCTTTACGAGAAATGGAGAGCCAATGAAAATCTTTACTAGTTGACAAATGGAGAATCCATCTTTAAACACTAAATGAAAAATCAAACAGATCTTGATAAAGGTTAATGTACTTTCTATTGAACCTGGTTTTATTCATGCAGGCTGTTGGACCCCCAGCATAAAATCAAAGCTCTAAAAGAGAATGAATGAGCAGTATTTTTTTTTTTTTTTGGTCTGTCCTGCATGATCATAATTAACTAAGTGAGCCAGATAATGACAACTACAGCACGCTTTTTTTCCTAGGCTGAATCACTGGAGAAAATGTGAGAATAGCAAGTGAATAGTTGAAAAGAGTAAAGAGACAAATGAGAAAGGGAAAGATGGAAAGAACTGAGCAGTATGATATGATCAGAGGACAGCACACACAGGCATGAGCATGACATCATGATGCATATAACCATACACAGTTAACACTCAACAGACATTTTCAGAAATCATTTGCTTTCTTGATTTACTTGAAAGCATGTTGATACACATCTTACTGTCCATATTACAGGAGCTGTAGAAAAAATAAATCGTAAGCCACATAGGAAAGTGAGCTTGGAATTATTTTGTCAAGGGCACTCTCGTGGGCTCAAAAAAAAAAATACCTGGACTTTATAAAATTATGAATAATTTAAATTTTCATGTTGATAATATTATATACAGTATTTATAGAATCATTAGACAGAAGAAGTGTGTTTCCCTGGAGAATTGATGGTACTGGAATTTCCTATATCAGGTGTGTAGACTTTCTGATCCAATTCGTTGAATTTTGTAATGGTTTCAGGATCTTTAGGAAATAAAGTGCTGAACAACGTGAGGAAAGTCCTCGTTTAGTTTATCATCAGCTATTACATTCATTTTTAATGGACTTCCCTTTAGCAGTTGTGAAACTAGATTGTGCTTAATTTAACTTGGCAGCTGGAAAGGAGAGATAACATGAACAATTCCATTTATAGATTATATTTTGAAACATCTTTTATCCATTTATGTCAGATTCTTATACCAAATAAAATCACCCTTCTAATTAATCACAGCAGTTTGTAACACTGGCAATATCTACTCTGTCTTCATATGGTTATCTACTTGGAATTGGTGTTAAGGATGAAAGAGCTGAGTATTGTAAATGTAAATTGATGAAGAATTAAAACCTGGAAAAATAAAAATAATGTTTTGAAAACACTAAAAAAAATGTCATCCTGAAATTTGAAAACATTATGAATATTTCTCTAAACAAATATATGGAAAGACATATATGTATAACTACATCTTTCTCCTGGAGGTCAGGAAAAGCTACAGGGATTTTAGACTTCGCTAGTTAGCTTATTGCAAACCTGTCTAGAATGTCTTTTTTCTTAATTGGGTATTTTATTTATTTACATTTTAAATGTTCTCCCCTTTCCTGGTTTTCCATGCAGAAACCCTCTATTCCATCCTCATCCCTCTGCTTCTAGGAGAGTGCTCTCCTACACACCTACCTACTCCCACCTCTTCACTTGCATTTTCCTACACTGGGGCATTGAGCCTTCACAGGACCAAGGGCCTCTCCACCCAATTGATGCCCAGTAAAGGCCATCCTCTGCTACATATGTGTCTGGAGCCATGTATCCCTGCAAGTGTACTCTTTGTTTGGTGGTTTAATTTCCAGGAGCTCTGCTGGGTTCTAGTTTGTTGATACTGTTGTTCCTATGGTGTTGAAAACCTTTTCAGCTACTTCAGTCCTTTTTCTAACTTTTCTATTAGGGACCCTCTGTTCTTAGTCTAATAGTTGGTTGAGAGTATCAGTTTCTCAGGGTATTTCTCAGGATCTGGCAGAGCCACTAAGAAGAAAACTATATTATGTTCCTGTCACCATGTACTTTTTGGCATCACAATATTGTCTTGATTTGGTTACTGTATATGGGATGGATTCCCAGGTAGGGCAGTCCTTCAATATCTGCTCCACACTTTGTATCTGTATTTTCTCCTGTGAATATTTTGTCCCCCCTGATAAAAAGGACTGAACAAAGAACACTCTTTGTTTTTCCATCTATTTACAAACCAAATCTAACAAGATATAAAAACAATCATATCAAGTAGGCTTCATTCCAGGTATTCATGGATGGTTCAATATATGGGAATTAATTAAAGTGATCCATTATATAAACAAACTCAAAGCAAAGAAATGCATGAAAATTTCATTAGATGCTGAGAAAGCATGTAACAAAATTCAACACCCCTTTATACAAAAACTCTTGGTAAGGTCAGGAATTTGAGGCCGATACCTAAACATTGTATTAGCAATATAGAGCCAAACAGTAACTAACATCAAACTAAATGGAGAGGAACTTGAAGCAATACTAGTAAAATCAGGGACTAGACAGGCTGTGTACACTCTCCTTACCTATACATCATAGCACCTGATGGCCTAACCAAAGAAATTGGACAAAAACAGAGGTCAAAAGGATACAGATTGGAAAAGAAGAACACAATATTACAGTATTACTCTTAAAAATAATTTGCTTAATATACTAAAAATGAGACAACATATCTCTCCAAGAACTGAACTACAACATTTTACTATTGCTTGATTATAATACATTTCTGATAAAAAACAAAACAAACATGCTACTCTTCTGAGTTTATACTGTGAATATTTTGCTATTCTTTCTTTCTATATTTTAAAAAATCATCTAAACAACGTATAGCCATCAATGGGGTTATATTGAAATCTCATTTATTTTCCTGTTCTGAGTTGTCACTTTGTATTTTACAACACACACATAGCTGCCCATCATCTGCTACATGCTAGTGATAATATCCCAACAGACTATTCTAGAAAAGCATTCTTGGACATAAAGTACTGTTGTTTTCAAAATCACAGTTTTTTTTAATTGAACAAATTTATTTTAAAGAATAAAGATAAATGTACAGATTTTAAAAGCATTTTTGCATAAAGGTTTATGAATACATTTTTATCAGTACTTGATTTTTTATAAAGGTTTGATAGTATGCCTTAAAATCTTACTAGTTACAATGAGCATAGAATACATGTAAAACAAGATGTGACCTGGAATTAGTCAAAGTTTTCCTGGTGTGTAAAGACGAAGCATACTGGTTTTCCATTTGCTTTTTTTTTTTTTTTTTTTTTTTTTTTTTTGGCTTTTGTTTTATATTGAACTTTATATAGTCTGAGTTGTTTCTGGAGTGTTCAGAGATTTCTGGGGTTAGTATCTAATCATCAGTGACTGCATATTATGTCTGTTCTTTTGTGACTGGGTTACCTCACTTAGGATGACATTCTCTAGATACATTGATTTTCATAAGAATTTCAAAAAGTCATTTTTTCTGATGGCTGAGTAGTATTCCATTGTGTAAATATACCACAATTTTTGTATCCATTCATCTACTGAAGGACATCTGGGCTCTTTCCAGCTTCTGGCTATTATAAATAGGGCTGCTATGAACATTGTGGTGCAAGTGTCTTTGTTGTATGTTGGCGCTTTTCTGGGGTATATGCCCAAAAGTGGAAACTGGGTCTTCAGGTAGTACTATGTCCAATTTTCTGAGGAATTTCAGACTGGTTTTTAGAGAATTTGTACCAGTTTACAAGTGGAGAAGTGTTCCTCTTTCTCTGCATCCTCCCCAGCATCTGCTGTCATCTGAATCTTTGCTCTTAGACATTCTGGTTGGTGTGAGGTGGAATCTCAGGGTTGTCTTGAATTGCATTTCCCTGATGGCTAAAGATGTCAAGCACTTCCGTAGATGCTTCTCAGCCATTTGATATTTCTCAATTGAGAACTTTTTGTTTAGCTCTGTACACCATTTCTTAATAGGGTTGTTTGATTCTCTGGTGTCTAGCTTCTTGAGTTCTTTGTATAACTTGAATAATAAGCCTCTATCAGATGTGGGATTGGTAAAGATCTTTTCCCATTCTGTTGGCTGCCATTTTCTTTTCTAGACAGTGTCCTTAGCCTTACAGAACCTTTGCAATCTCATTAAGTCCCATTTGTCAATATTTGACCTTAGGGCACGAGCCATAGGTGTTCTGTTCAAGAAATTTTCTCCTGTGTCTATGTGTTCTAAGGTTTTCCATACTTTCTCCTCTAATAATTTCAGTGTACCCGGTTTAATGTGGAGATCTTTGATCCACTTGCACTTTAGCTTTGTACTAGGAGATAAGAAAAGTTCTATTTTCATTCTTCTGCATGCTGAGTGCCAGTTGAATCAACACCATTTGTTGAAAAGGCTGTCCCTTTTCCATTGAATGCTTATACCTCCTTTGTCAAAAATCAAATGACCACATTTGTGAAGGCTTATTTTTGGATCTTCTATTCTATTCCATTGATCCACGTGCCAATCTCTGTACCAATACTGTTCATCTTTTAGCACAATATCCTTGTAAAATATCTTGAGGTCAGGGATAGTGATTCCACAAATGTTTTCTTGTTGTTGAGGATGGATTTTTCTATTCTAGGTCTTTTGTTATTCCGGATGAAATTGCACACTGGTCTTTCCAAATCTATGAAGAATTGGGTTGGAATTTTGATGGGGATTGCATTGAATCTGTAGATTGCTTTTGGTAAGATGGCCATTTTTACAATCTTAATCCTTCCAATCCATGTGCATGAGATATATTTTCATTTTCTGAGATTTTCCTCAACTTTCTTCTTTAGAGATTTGAAATTCTTGTCATACAGTTCTTTCACTTGCGTAGTTAGAGTCACATCAAGGTGTTTCATATTGTTTGTCACTATTGTGAAGGGTATCTTTTCTCTTATTTTTTTCTCAGCATGTTGTCCCTTGGGTAAAGTACTGATTTGTTTGAGTTAATTTATATCCTCCACTTTGCTGAATTTGTTTATCAGCTGTAGAAGTTCTCTGGTGAAATTTTTGGGGTCAGTTACATGCATGATCACATCATCTGCAAACAGTGATGTTTTAACTTCTTCCTTTCCAATTTGTATCCCTTTGATTTTCTTGTGCTGTCTAATTGCTCTGGCCAGGACTTCCAGTACTATGTTGAATATGTACGGGGATAGTGGGCAGCCTTGTCTAGTCCCATATTTTAGTGGGATTATTTCAAGTTTCCCACTGTTAAGTTTAAGGTTGGCTACTGGTTTGCTGTAATTTGCTTTTATTATATTTAGGTATGGGCCTTGGATTCCTGTTTTTTCCAAGACTTCCAACATGAAGGAGTGTTGAATTTTGAGAAATAATTTCTCAAAATCTAGTGAGATGACCATGTTGTTTTTTTTCTTTGTTTATGTATATGGTGGATTACATTGATAGATTTCCCTACATTAAACCATCCCTGTATCCCAGGGATTAAGCCAACTTGATCATGGTGAATAATCCTTTTGATGTGTTCTTGTATGCAGTTTGCAAAGATTTTGTTGAGTATTTTTGCATCAATGTTCATAAGTGAGAATGTTCTGAAGTTCTCTTTCCTTGTAGGGTATTTGTGTGGTTTAGGAACAGGGTTATTGTGACCTCAAATAATGAGTGTTCCATCTGCCTCAATTTTGTGGAATAGTTTGTAGAGTATTGTTATTATGTTGTCAATAAATGTCAGATAAAATTTGGCACTGAAGCCATATGTGTAAGGAAAAGATGACAGGGCACCAATGAAAGGAAAAGTCACTGAAAGGAAGAGTCACAGGGTACCAATGTTGTGAAAGGATGACGATCTGAGTCACAGCACTAATGTTAGGGGAAGGATGAAGAGAGGGGGGCATATGGCCCAAGAAGGTGCAGCGAGGCCTGAGGGCAAGGAGGATGCCTCTGAGGCGCCCATGTTGGGAATCCCTTCCCTGAGGGACCAGCCACACAATGGTATAGTACAGAATAGAGTTTATTCTGGTCATGGGAGAGTTAAGAGGGCGGTAGAGGCAGAGAGAGAGAGAGCAAGAGAGAGAGAGAGAGAGAGAGAGAGAGAGAGAGAGAGAGAGAGAGACAGAGACAGAGACAGAGACAGAGAGAGACAGAGAGAGAGACAGAGAGAGAGACAGAGAGAGAGACAGAGAGAGAGACAGAGAGAAGAAGAGGAGTAGAGGCTGGCCATGAGCATGTGGGAGAGAGGGGGAAAGGGAAAGGGAAGAGGAGGGGTAGGAGTGGGAGAGCAAGGCTGCAAGAGCACAAGAGCAAGAAAGGCCAAGAGAGAGAGGAGGGGCCAAGCAGCCCCTTTTATAGTGTCAGGTCACTGGGGCGGAGCATACCTGGCTACTGCCAGGCAATTTATGGGTGGGGTTTACAGAATCCCAACAATATGGACCTGGACTTTTTTTGTTTGGGAAGCTTTTGATGACTTCTTCTATTTCTTTAGGTGTTATGGGGTTATTTATATGGTTTGCCTGGACTGGTTGAACTTTAGTATCTGGTATCTGTCTAGGAATTCATCCATTTCTTCCAGATTTTCCAGCTTTGTTGAGTATAGGCATTTGTAGTAGGATCTGATACTTTATTGAATTTCCTCAGTTTCAGTTATTATGTCTCCAATTTTATTTCTGATTTTGTTAATTTGGATACTCCCTCCTTGCCCTCTATTTAGTCTAGGTACAGGTTTATCAATCTTTTTGATTTTCTCAAAGAACCTTCTCTAGGTTTTGTTGATTTTTTGAATGGTTCTTTTTTTTTTTTTTTTTTTTTTTTTTTTCTATTTGGTCAATTTCTGCTCTGAGTTTGATTATTTCTTGAGTCTATTCCTCTTGGGTATATCTGTTTCCTTTTGTTCTAGTGCTTTCAATAGTGCTGTCCAGTTGCTAGTATATGTTCTCTCTAGTTTCTTTTTGGAAGCACTCAGAGCTATGAGTTTTCCTCTAAGTACTGGTTTCATTGCATCCTATAGGTTTGCAAATGCTGTGTTTTCGTTTTCATTAAAATTTAGAAAATTCCTGATTTCTTTCTTTATTTCTTCTTTGGCCATGTTATTTTTTAATAGAGCATTGTTTAGTTTCCATGTGTTTATGGGCTTTTTGTTGTCTTTGTTGTTATTAAAGACCAGCCTTAAACCATAGTGATCTAATTGGATGCATTGGAGTATTTCAATCTTCTTATATCTAATGAGACTTGTTTTGTGACTGATTATATGGTTAATCTTGGAGAAAGTTCCGTGAGGTGCTGAGAAGAAGGTGTATTTTTTATTTTAGGATGATATGTTCCGTAGATTTATATTAATTCCAATTTGTTCATAACCTATGCTATTGTCACTGTGTCCTTGTTCAGTTTCTGTTTCCATAATCTGTCTATTGTTGAGAGTGGGGTGGTGAGGTCTCCCACTATTATTGTGTGGGCTGCAATGTATTTTTTCAGCTTTAGTAGGGTTTATTTTATGATTATGTGTGCTCTTGTATTTGGAGCATATATGTTAAGGATTGAAAGTTCCTCCTTACAAATTTTCCTTGTAATGAGTAAAAAGTTTCCTTCCATATCTTCTTTGAAAACTTTTCGTTGAAAAATCTACTTTATTTGATATTAAAATTCAATTGGGGATTTGAATACGTTTATGTTAATAGATATTAAAGAATGGTGGTTGCTGTTTCCTGCTATTTTTGCTTTTAGAGGTAGAACAGTGCCTGTGTGTCTTTCTTCTTTTGGTTTCTTGCTTAGGTATTTTCTTGTTTTCACTAGGATGTAGTTTCCTTCCTTGTATTGGGTTTTCCACCAATAATTCATTGTAGTGCTGGGTTTGTGGTCAGATATTGTGTAAATTTAGTTTTGTCTTGGAATATCTTAGTCTCTCCATCTGTGGTGATTAAGAGTTTTGCTGGGTATAGCAGCTTGGGCTGGCACTTGTGTTCTCTTAGGGTCTGCATGATGTCTGTCCAGGATCTTCAAGCTTTCATAGTCTCTGTTGAAAAGTCAGGTGTGATTCTGATTGGTCTGCCTTTATATGTTACATGGCCTTTTTCCCTTACTGCTTTTAGTATTCTTTCTTTTCTTTGGGCACTTTGAGTTTTGACTGTCATGTGTCTGGAGGAAATTCTTTTCAGATCAACTCTATTTGGAGTTCTGTAGTCTTCTTTTATGCTCATGGTCATCTCATTCTTAAGGGCAGGGAAGTTTTCTTCTAAGATTTTGTTGAAGATATTTACTGTGCCTCTTAGTTGATATTCTTCACCCTCTTCTATTCCTATTATCCTTAGGTTTGGTCTTCTCATTGTGTCCTGGATCTCCTTGACATTTTGGGTTATGGACTTTTTGGCTTTTGCATCTTCTCTGACAGTTCTCTCTGTTTACAATGTTGTCTTCGGCCCCCTAGATTCTATCTTCCATATCTTGTAGTCTGTTGGAGGTACTTGCATCTGTGACTCCTGATTTCTTTTTTTTGGATTTCTACCTCCAGGGTTGTCTTTTTTACTGTTTTCTTTATTGTTCTCATTTACATTTTAAGTTCCTTCTTCAATTCCTGCATCTCTGGTTTTGTTTTCCTCAGTTTTTTTTTTTTTTTTTTAATTTCTTTAGTGTTTTCTTGTTTCCTCTTTAAAATATTTTATTTCTTTATGCTTTTTCTCCCATTCTTGTTTAAGGATCTCTATTATCATCTTGAGGTATGACTTCAGTTCTGAGTCTTCTTTTTCTGGAGTTTTTGGCATTCCTCTCTTTGCTGTGAAGGGAGAACTGGGTTCTGGTGTTGCCAGGTTGTCTTGGTTTCCCTTGGGTAAGTTATTTCACTTTCCTCTTGCCATATTTTTGTCTGTGATTATACATGGTTTTGTTGTCAGTGATTGGATCCTGTTTCTCCCGTGTACCTGGCCTGTGTCCCTCTATCTATGCTGTTCCTGGTGGTAGATGGCCTGAGCATTTGTTCTGCAAGCAAGGTCCCTTCTATGTGGAAACCAAGTCCCTGTGGAAGAGTTCCTGCTCCCCTGAACCAATAGGGGTGCGGGTGTTGAGCACTTGGCCCAGACCTTCCAGTGCCCTGGCTACTCCTACCGCAATTTTACCAGGGCTATGTCCCTGGAGCTCAGCTGTTCCTGGTAGCAGATCGCCTGAGCTCCTGTTCTGTATGCACAGGCCCTTCCGTTGGAAACTGAGTCCCTAAGGCAGAGTTCCTGCTCCCCTGAATGAATGGGGGGTGTGCTTTCCAGGGTCTCAGCCCAGTCCTCTCTGTGCTCCGGCCACTCGCAGTACAGTTTCACCAGGCTTGTGTCACTGGATCTCTGCTGTTCCTAGTCACAGATGGCCTGAGCACCTGAAAAAGTCACAATTTTTATGTAATTAATTTATTTACATTGTATCTCTAATACTGTTTTTATTTTCTCTTTTCCTCTAAGTCCTTCACTCATTTTCCCAATCTATTTCTTCTTCCTTTCTCTTCAGAAAAAGGGATGCTTTGCACGGATATCAACCAGCTTTCACACGTCAAGTTGCAATAAGAGTAAGTACATCCTCTTTATCTGAGGCTAAATGGGCTGCCCAAAAGGGAAAACAGACCCTAAAGGCAGGCAACAAAGTTTAAGACAGACCTTGCTCACACCATTAGGAGTTCGACATGAAGACCAAGATATATAACTTTAATACGTGCAGAGGATCTATGTCAGTCTTATGCATGCTCTCTGGTTAGCTGTTTAGAATCTGTGAACCTGTGTAGGACCATGTTAGCAGATTGTGTAGGCGTTTTGAGGTGCCTTTGACCACTATGACTACTACAATCTTTTCTCCCCTCTTCCACAGGATCTCCAAACTCTGCCTAACCCTTGGCTGTCTGTATCTGTTTCTATCAGTTGCTGGATGGAGCTTCTCTGATGACAGTTTTGCTAGTCTCTTTTCTGTTAGCCTCATGCATCCCTCCGAGTTTCTATTGTCCTAGTTTTCTAGCTATTCCTAGAGATATTGCCAATTCCAGTTGTTTCAGTGCTCTCTCCCTTTGACCTCCCATACCTCATTCCTCTTCCCATCTGACAGTCCTCTCCCTAATACCCAGAAAACCTATTTTATTTCTCTTTCTGAGTAAGATTCAACATCTCCCCTTTAGCTCTCCTTGTTACTGTGTTTCTTTGGGACTGTGAATTGTAGCTTGATCATTGTTTACTTTATGCCTAAAATTCGCTTACAAATGTGTAAATATTGTGTTTGTCTTTCTTGATTTGGGTTATAATCACTGAGGATAATCTTTTCTAATCCAATCTTTTTTTTTTTTTTTTTTTTTTTTTTTTGGCAAATTTCATGATGTCATTGCTTTAAGAACTGAGTAGTACTCCATTGTATAAATTCACCACATGTTCTTTATTCATTCCTTAGTTGAAAGAAGAGTTGAAGATTTCCTATGCTGGTGAATCAGTAGGATTAACATAGTAAAAATTGATCATCTTACCAAAACCAGTATATGGATTCAACACAATTACATTCTAAATTTTGACACAATTCTTAAAAACCTTGAAACTGAGTATAAAACAAACAAACAAACAAATAAAGAACTTCGGGAGGTATAATCATTTTTTATTTCAAACTATACTATATAACAATAATAAAAACACAACAGGTTGTTCAATAGAATAAAATTGAAGACATAGAAGTGAAAGCATAAATTGATTTACACTTGATTTTTTAAAAAAGAATCCAAAATTATACAATAGAAAACAAGAATGCATCTTCAACAAGTTTTGTTGGTTTAACTGATGTCTGCATATAGAAGAATTTAAATAGATCATTATTTACCACCCTGTACAAAATTCAAGTCCAAGTAAATTAAAGATCTTAACATAAAGGAAGACACACAAAACGGGATAAAGGAGAAAGTAGAGCATAGCCTTGAATGAACTGGCTCAGGAGACAACTTCCTGAATAAAACAACAAAGCTCTCAGACCCTAAGGGAAAGAATTAATCACTACTACCTCATGAAATTAAAAAGCAAAGTATACCATCAATAGAACAAAACAACAGCCTACAGAATGGGGGAAAAGAGTCTTTATAGACCTCCATTCAACAGAGGATTGCTTTCCAAAATATATAAATAACTCAGCAAATTAAACATCAAAAAAACCAAATAGCCCAATTTAAAAAAATGGCATACATTATCTAAATAGAAAAATATTGACAGGAATCTTCAATTGCTAAGACACACTTAAAGAATGGTTTGATTTCCTTGGCCATCGGGAAAATGAAAGTCACAATGAGTCTGAAATCCAATCCTATATTCATCAGCTAATCCAAAAAAGTCATGTGACAGCTAATACCAAAAAGAAATTTGGTGAGGATGTGAAGCAAATGGAAAACTCTTCCACTGTTTACTTGGTGTTTTTTTCAAAAAAAATTGAGTAGTTCAACCTCAATTATAACACTCCTAAGCATATACACAAAGGATGTTCCATCCTACCACAAGCACATTTACTTACCTGTGTTCATTGTAGCTATATTCATAATAGCCAAAATCTGAAACCAACCTAGATGTTATTCAAAGTAATATTTTTAACAAAAAAAATCAGAAGGAGTTTATTTTGTGTGTAAAATTATTTTAGAAAATTAAGAAATTTTTATGCAGGTGCTCCTTATGCTAAAAGAGGCAAAAAAAATATGTAGAATTTCTTTGCCTTTGGTATTAACTTGAACTCACTAGAACCCAGAGAGAACTCCATGATAGAGTTGATAGAGAATTCTGACAACACTGTTCAATGTTTCTCTCCTGTCTGCACTTCTTATTAGTGTTTTGTGCTTGACACAAAGAAGGTACCTACACCAAAAAAAAAAAAAAAAAAAAAAAAACTAGATAATAATAGGAATGTTACAACAAAGCCAAAAGAAAGGAAGCAGATGCATACAAATCCACCTACAAAAACCAACATAACAGGAACTAACCTTCATTTTTAATATCTCATAATACTATAGGACTCACCTCTCCTATAAAAGACATAAGCTAACAGATGTAATATGTGAAAAGATACAGCATTATACTACATATAAGAAACACACCTCAATAACAAAAACAGACTCAATCTCTATATTCCCAAGAAACAGGCAGGAATTACCATCCTAACACCCAATAAAATAGACTTTCAACCAAAAGTTCTTAGGCATGATAAGGAATGACACTTCATATTAATCAAAGTAAAAATCCGCCAAGAAAAATATCAATTCTGAATATCTATGCAACAAATTCAAGGGCACCCACATTTATAAAAGAAACTTTACTAAATCTCAAAACACACACTGAACCCCACACAACAATAGTGGGAGATTTCAACACATACCTTTCACTGTTGGACAAGTAATTTAAACAGAAACTAAACAGAGACACAATAAAACTAATAGAGAATATAAAACAAATGGCATCAGCCCATATGTATAGAACATTTCACCCTAAAACAAAATAATGCACCTTCTCAGCACATCATGGTATCTTCTTTAAAATTATTTACAAAACAAAACCAGAAAGGTAATAACATTTGAAAGGTAAGTAAAGAAACTATCCAATAAAGAAAGATTGAAATAATCTCATGCACCTTATCAGATAATAATGGCCTAGGCTGGTCTTCAACAAGAGCAAAAACAACAGAAAGCTCACATAAACACGGAAACTGAAAATTTCTTTACTCAAGGATTACTTGGTTAGGAAAGAAATAAAGAAAAAAATTAAAGACTTCCAAAAATTTAATGAAAATGTTGACACACAATACCCAAAATTATGAGACACAATCAAAGCAGTGCTAAGAGGAAAATTTTTAGCACCTAGTGCTTTGGTTAATAATAAAGAGAGAGAGAGAGAGAGAGAGAGAGAGAGAGAGAGAGAGAGAGAGAGAGATTTTATACTAGCAACTTAACAGCATACCAGAAATCTAGAACAAAAAGAAGCAAACACACTGAAGAGGCTTTTAAGGCAAGAAATAGTCAAACTCAGGGCTAAAATCAACCAATAGAAACAAACAATACAATACAAAGAATCAATAAAACCAAAATCCGATTATTTGACAGAATCAACAAGATAGATAAATCCATAGCCAAATTAACTAAAGGGACCAGTGTCAGTATCCAAATTAAGAAAACCAGAAATGAAAAGGGAAAACGTAAATGAGCAACAGAAAAGATAACAACAGAATTAGAGGAAATTAGAAAGAAAATCATTAGATCCTAATACAAAAGCTTATACTCAACAAAACTAGAATATCTAAATGAAATGAATTGTTTTATAGACAGATACAATACACTAAAATAAAATCAATAATAGGTAAACTATCTAAATAAGCCCATATCCCATGAGGAAATAGAAGTTATTAACACTACCCCCGAAAGTTAAACAGTGCAGACAAATTTAGTGCAGAATTCTACGAGACATTCAAAAAAGAAAAGACCTAATACCAATATTTTACTAACTATTCCATAAAATAGAAACAAAAGGAACATTACCATGTTCATTTTATGATGCCACAATTACTTTGATACCTGAACTACACAAGGACACAACCAAACAAGATCTTCAGAACAATCTAGCTTATGAATATATATATGCAAAAGTACTCAATAAATCTTTTTCAAATCAATTCCAAGAACATTTACTATGATCTAGTAGACTTCATTCCAGTCATGCAAGGTTGTTTTAAAATATGAAAATCTATTAACATAATCCACTATATAAACAAACTCAAAAACATCACATGATCATCATATGGAAAAAATCACTTGACAAAATACAGAACCCCTTCATGGTAAATGTATTGGAGAGATGAGGGATTGTAGGCCCATACCTAAACATAATAAAAGCAATTTATTGAAGACCAACAGCTAATATCAAATAAATTGAGAGATACGTAAAGCAGTCCCATTAAAATTGGGGACAAAGATGCCCACTCTCCCCAGATCTATTCAATATAGTACTTAAAGTTCTAGCTAGAACAATAAGTCAACAAAAGGAGATCAAGGAGATACAAATTGGCAAAGAAGAAATAAAGGTATCACTATTTCCAGACAATATCATAGTATACCCAAGTGACCTCCCCCCAAATTCTCCAATAGAATTTACTCAGCTAAAAAACAACATCAGCAAAATGGCTGGATATAAAATTGACTCAAATATATCAGTAGCCTTCCTTTATACAAATGATCAACAGGCTGACAAGGAAGTTATGGAAATGACTCTCTTTACAATAGGCAAAAATAATGTAAAATATATTGGGGTAACTCTAACTAAACAAGTGAAAGATTTGCATGACAATAACTTCATTCTCTCATGAAAGAAATTGAAGAAGATCTCAGAATATGGACAGATCTTTCATTCTCATGGATTGATAGGATTAACCTAGTAAAAATGCCATTCTACCAAATGTGATCTACAAATTCAATGCAATCCCCATCAAAATCCCAACACAATGCTCAAAGACATGTAAAAAGCAATTCTCCAATTCATCTGGAAAAGCAAAAAACCATAATAGAGGAAAACAATTTTTATCAGTAAAAGAACTTCTGTGGGAATAACAATCCCTGACCTCAAGCTATACTACAGAACAATAGTGATAAAAACTGCATGGCATTTGTATAGAGCCAGACATGTTGATCTATGGAATAGAACTGAATACCTATAAATAAAATTGCACACTTACAGACACTTTATCTTTGACAGAAAGGAAAAATACACAATGAAAATATGAAAAGTATCATCAATAAATGATGCTGGTCTATCTCGCTGTCTGTTTTAAAAAAATAAAATAAAATAAACCCATATTTGTCACCTTGCACAAAGCTCAAACCCAAGTGGATCAACGATCTCAACATCAAACCAGATGCAGTCAATCTAATAGAAGAGAAAGTGGGGAAAATGTCTTGAACTCAATGAAACAGTGGGAATTTTCCTAAATAGAACTCCAATGGGTCATACTGTAAGATCAAGAATTGATAAATGAGACCTTGTGAAACTGGAAATGGTCTGTAAGGCAAAGGAACATAGACTAATTGGCAACCTATAAGTTGGGGGAAAACTTCAGTAACCCTATATCCAATGGAGGGTTATTATGCAAAATATACAAGGAACCCAAGAAGTTAACCAGAAAAAAAAAACCCAATTAAAAAAAAGAAATATAGAAAAAAAATAGCAAATTCACAACACAGAACTCTTGAATGGCTGAGAAGCATCTAAAAAAATGTTCAAGGTCCTCAGTGATCATAGAATTAAAAATCAAAATCTTGCAACAATCAGATAGGCTATGATCAAAACCTCAGGTTACAGAACATATTGGTGATGATATGGAGAAAGAGGAACTCTTCTCCATTGCTGTTGAGAATGTAAACTGGTATAGCTACTCTGGAAATCAATCTGAATGTTCCTCAGAAAACTAGAAGTATATCTACCTGAAGACCCAGCAATACCAACTTAAAAATAAACCCAAAAGATGTCCCATTAGGCAAGTAGGGCATGTGTTCCACTATGTTCATAGCAGCCTTGTTTGTTATAGCCAAGATGTCCCAAGACAAAGGAATGGATGGAAAAAATGTGTTTCATTTACACAATGGAATACTATTCATTAAGAGAGAGAACATTCTGAGTTTTGCAGGCAAAGAAATGGAGCTATAAAATATCATCCTGTGTATGGTAACTCAGACCCAAAAGAATGTGCATGGTATGTACTCAATAATAAGTGGATATTAGCCCCCCAAAAGTACAGAATACTCAAGATACAGTCCAGAGTACTATGAAAGTTCAACAAGTTGAACAATCCAGTTGAGGATGCTTCAATCCCACTTGGGAGGGAGAAGAAAGCAATCATAAGTGAGGAGGGAAGGAGTAACCTGGGTGAGAAAGGGGAAGGAGAGGGAAGAAGGGAATGTGATCATGTATTGGGTGGGAGAAAAGGACTGAAGCCCTAAGGGCCAGAAGAAACAATGGAAAGTTTTTGGAAGCAGAAGGTGGTGTGAACTTCCAGTATGTGGCACTGTCAGGACTTAAAGAGAGAGACCTTAGATGAATTACCTACATTGGGGAGAGGAAACTTGTAGAGCCTACCTCCAGCAAAAGACCAGACATCAAGTGAGGGATAGGATTACCATCCCACAGTCAAAATTATAACCCATAGCTGTTCTTGACTTTAAAAAAAAAAAAAATATATATATATATATATATATATATATATATATATATATATATATATATATATATATATATATATATACACAGCAGGGATGGAAATGAAAAAAAGCCAAATAAAAAGGAGGTCCAGAAACAGACCCCAAATGGGATCTAGCTCAAGTGCAGGCCTCAAGACATGACACTATTACTGAGGCTGCTGAGGAAAACTCACAAAAAGGGATCTATCATGCCTGCCCTATAAGTCCCAACAAGCAGCTGAAAAGAGTCAGATGCAGGTATCTGTGCTCAAACAATGAACAGAAGCTGCTGACCTCTGTGGTTGAATTAGGGAGAAGATGCAAGAAGCTGGGGTGGAGGGTAATTCTTTTGGAAGGCCAGCAGTCTTAGTTAACCTGGATCCCTGAGATCTCTCAGACACTGGCCCACCAACCAGACATCATATACCAGCTGATCTGTGGCCCCCAACATATACAGAAGAGGGCTGCCAGGTCTGGGTTCAGTCAGAGAAGGTACACCTAACCCTTAAGAGAAGGGAGGCCTCAGGGAGTTTTGGGGTCTGGTGAGGTAGGTTGGGGTATAGGGATATCCTCATAGAGACAAGGAGTGGCTAGGTAAGTATGAAATGGGAAACAGTCAGAGGGTGGATCAGAAGAAGAATGAAATGTGGAATTTAATAAGAAAATGAATGCAAGTCATAAAATTCAGACTAAAATGACTGTATCAATGTTTTATTCATCTTCCTTACTGAGTCCTTCTCATATTCAACTTTTAAACAAGATGTATTTGTATTCTGTCCTTCCATGCAAGTTTTATGCTCTTTTCTCATGGGTCCTGTATTATGAAGTTCTCAGTGATTACCCATGTGTCAATGGTTTCTCTATTTTCTGAGGTGTTCTTGTCAAAGATTTCCCCCAGATATGTATTAGGTTATGTAGTTTTGTTTCTTTCTTGTAAATGACAAGCTTTACTTGTGACTTTCTAAAGTGGTATCTTTTTTTTTCAATTATATGGTTTAAGGCAATAGCAATGTGCCTGCATGTAACAAACTATTTTATACAAAATGTTTATACCTGCCTTAAAAACATTTTGTTTTCCTCATATTAACTTTTAATTGTCGATATTTCTAAATGCATAGACCCATAAATCTAATTTCTTTCTGTTCCCTCGGGTGTCTCTTGAATATATTGCTCTAGTGTAAAAGACAAGAAGATAAAAGATATCATGTTATTATTCGTGGCAGGACTGCAGAGCACCACTGGGCCCAATTCACCTGATTTCTAACATGTCTTTTATGGCTTCCATACAAAGGGCAGGGGGATTTATATATTCAGAAAAAGGCTATTTATCCTAATCATACTAATTCTCTGTTCTTAAGTGGAAAACATCTTTTCTACATACAACATCATCAACCACTTGTCTCGGGGGCACAGAAAGCACCAAGGAGTTTATGTTGGCAAGATTCTCACTCAGTAAGTAATAACACTCTTAAGGGGGAAAGTCTTAAATGTTTTCAAATATGCCAGATGCATATTAGAACAGTTAGAACTCATAAACACAGACTCCCTAAAGCCCCATTATACCTCAGTTCAGAAAAACTAGCAATCTCTCCTTGAAAGCAGGTGCACAGAACCAGAAAATGTTGACACCAAGAGACCTTGATTCAAATCTTGATCTTTCTGGAGACTTACAGAATGAAAGTCATCTCAGTTACTAATTTAATGACTATGTACTTTATAAAGACCTTCCTTGAAATAAAGCATAAGATTGTGCTATCTTTTATGGACCAGACATTAAAAACAAAGGAATATAAAGAAAACATGCTTTAGTTTACCTCAGAAAATGTAACTGGTACAAAAATCAGAGACTAGCTTAGCTGTCAGAAGACAGCCTGTAAAAGATGTCTTACAGGCACAACACTATTGTCCATAAAGGCTTGGTGGCTTGAGAGGTAGTATGGGTATTAATATTAATTATCTCCTTCCATATTTCCTCCCACATCACTTCTTCCCCACTGATTCTCCCAGGCCGTCCATCTATTCATAACTATTCTATTTCTGTTTTATCCAAAAGGTGATCTGTCTATCTGTTCTTCCTTGTCTCTTTCACTATACCTAATCTCTGTGATTCTGTGGATTGGAGTTTTTTATAATTAGCATGTAAGATCTAATATTTACATATAAGCAAATGCATACCAAGTATCTCTTTTTGGTATATTTGGTATATCACACTTAAAATTATTTTCTCTAGTTTCAAAAATTTAACTTCAGATTTCTTGAGTTCATTTTGTAATTACTGAGTGATACTCCATTGTGCAAATGTATCAGATATTCTTTACTTGCTCTTCTATTGCAGACATGTTTTTTTTCCAATATCTAGCTATTGTGTAGAAAACAACATTGTCTTAGCTATTCTGGATTTTTCTATATGAAGCTTAAAATTATTCTTTCAAGATCTGTGAAAGATTTTGCTGTAATTTTAGTAGGTATTCTTTCTATTGCTTTAGATAGGATGACCAGTTTTACTATATTTATCCTACCAGTTCATGGGGGAAGCAGTTTTCAAATATTGATTATATCCAACAGCAGACATCCCTGGCTCAGGTACAAGTCAATCCAGTCAGAACAAGTAGCAGCCCCATCTTCACTCTGAACCAACTCATGTCCTTGTTTTGTATTTCAAAGACACTTCTTTCTGTATCCATGCCCCATCCAAAGCTCAGGACAGTTTACAACATCCAGAATAGTGAAGAGCCCTACATATCATCTGAACCCTCCCACTCACATTGATTTAGACTGATACCGATCACACTACCAATACCACCAGCCAGTTGCCACTGCCATACTGCCTCCTCTGAAGCTTGTTGATACCCACTAATCAAATGCAAACCTCATCAGCAGGAGGACACAGTTCTGTGCTAAAGAAGACTCTAATGACCAAAAGTCCAGCACTTAATTTGACAGACTTCCTGCTCAACCAGAGGTCATGTTGGCTGCCAGAATTAGAGACGACAAAGACCAGATGACCAAAGAGAAAACAGAAACTCAAAACAGTAATACCCATCCAACAAAAATAAACTCAGAAATCAGCTCTAAGACCTATATTCATTCCAAACCAAGATGCCTAGATGCCAGTTCAAGAACACAGTTGAGAACAGCCAGCACAATATGGTATAGGTTTATACTTTCTAACATCTACTTTTAATAAGGGTATTAGAAGTTTTAACCTCTTTTCTTGCCCATCACCCACCAGAGGTAGTGGAAATGAAAGGTTAATGGGACAAAGGAGACTGTAGACCTGTTTAGAAATAGTTCTTTGTAGCAAATCCAATCTGTTGTCACAATATCAGCAGTTCAGTTCCCACACATCAGTGGTAGTAGATCCATTCACTTGCAAACACCATTCATGATCAGCAATGACAACAGGAGCCAATACAATACAGAGTTGTCAGCAAAGACCAGCATTGGAAAAGCCCAACAATGGCAGCAAAGATGGAAAGACTTACCAATACAACACAGCATCATATAATGTTTGTTGGGTGATATTTACTCTTTCCAAATATTATATGTTCTCTCAGGCATCTGTTCTGGTAAAACATTACAAGCCTCCTCCTTTCTAGACTGCTTCCAGAAAACATCACATGTCTGTTCACAGAAAAACATCCTCCCACATGTCTGCTTTATCAAAAATATCCTCACATAAGGCAGTTTCCATAAAAACATCACATGACACAATTAAGTCTCCAAAGAAACCAGAAATTTTCACTTCAGTACAGTTCTACCATACAGTAGCTATCTTAGTATATCAACCCAAGAATATTCCAACAAAGCTAACACACAAGAAAATGACCTTAAAGATAACTTGATGATGATGATGCTAGAGTTCCATAAAGATGAATTAATAAATCTTTTAAAGAAGACATGGATAACACAAACAAATAATGAGAAGAAATGAGTAAATCCCTTAAAAAAGCCATGAAAAAAAAAAACAAATAATATAACATAAGAATGAAATGAATAAAACTGTTCAGTATCCATAAACAGAAATAGACACAATATATACAACACAACCTGAGGGAGATGGAAAACTTAGGTAAGTGAACAAGAAGTATAGACACAAATATTACCAACACAATACAAGAAATGGAAAAGAGAATCTCAGGAATTGGAAGATACCATAGAAGAAATTGGATACATCCGTCAAAGAAAATGCTAAATGTTAAAAGCTGCTGACAGAAAAAAAATATTCACGAAAACTGGAAAAATATGAATATAGCAAACCAAAGCATAACAGAAAGAGAAAAAAGAAGATTTTCTAGCATATATTTTCAACAAAACCATAAAAAAATTCCAAACCTAAAATTTAGATGCCTAGAAAATTATAAAAAGCAGACAGAAAGCCAAGTAGATCGGACAAAAAAATCACACCCTCCACAGATATGACACAATAATCAAAACACTAAATAACAAAGAAAGAATTTTAGAAGATGCAAGGGAAATAAAAAAAAAAAAAAACAAGTATCACATAGAGGAATAATCTTTAGAATTACAGAGGACTTCTCAGCTGAGTCTAAAAGCCAGAAAGTCCTAAACAGATGTTTTACAGACTCTAAGAGACCACAGTCAATTCAGACTACAATACATGGCAAAACTTTCAATTCCATAGATAGAGAAAACACAGTACTCCAAGGCAAAGTCAAGTCTTACTCTCCCGAAAGTACTAGAGGAACAACTTCAACTCAAGTAGGTAAACTACACTCATGAAACACCACCACCACCACAAAAATAACAGGAATTTACAATAATTGGTCATTAATATTTCTCAATATCAATGAATTCGATTACCCAAATAAAAGGACACAGGTTATCAAAAACAGAATCTATCTTTTTGGAATATAAGAAACACAAACCTCAATGTGAAAGATAGATATTACCTCAGATTAAAAACTTGCAAAATGATTTTCCAAGCAAATGGACCCAAGAAGCAAGTTGAGGAAACTATTATAATATCTCACAAAACTGAAATTCAACCAAAATTATCAGAAGAGATGGAGAACAACACTTCACATTCATCAAAGAAGAAATCCTCTAAAATGGCATTTCATTTTTGAACATCTATGCCCCAGATGCAAGGGCACCCACATTATTTTAAACACCATTAATGCTTAAATCATACATTGATATCTACACATTAATAGCTGGATACTTTTAACCAAAGAAGTGAAAATCATGTATGATAAAAACATCAAACTTTATAAAATAGACTTGAAGAAGATATTAGATATTTGAACCCCCTTTACACACATGGATCAGTATGATTAACAAAGTAAAAATGGCCATATATTAAAGCAATTCATAGTTTCAACACAATCCCCATCAAAAACAGATCACAATTCTATCTCCAATTTTAGACCCAAAGTATACTCTATCTAACCACAAAGGCACTTTCTCATCTATATTCAAAGCAGCCTTATACATAATTGGCAGAAACTGGAAAACACCTAGATGTTCCTCACCTGAAGAATGGTTTAAAAATGTGATACCTCTACAAAATGGAGTATTACTCAGCTGTTAGTAAAATAACATCATGAAATTTGCAGGTCAAGTGATAGAATTTGGGAAAACAACAAACAAACAAGAACAACAACAAAAATCCTTAAGTGAGCTAACTCAAACCCAAAACAACAAACATCACAAACATCGTAAATATTAACTTATAAGTGGATATTAGTTGTGAAGTAAATGCTACAAATCACAGACTCCAGAGAGACTAAGCAACAAGGACTTAAGTTGAGGAAGAGGATATAGGAAGGATCAGGTTGAGTAGAGATGGAGGGAAAGAGTACTGGGAAAGACAACTGAAGTTAGAGGCATTTATGGCAGGATAGTAACTTAGTTCAACAAATCTACAACAGTGGAACAAGTCAAAGCTGCTAGAAATGAAAGATACAGAGCCTCAACCAGCCATGTTTTTTAAACAGGCAAGACTTCCTATGAAGGGATTGATTAGGAAACCATCCCAGCCTCAGAACCTTCAACCTAAGTTTCCTCTTGCCTTTCAATATGTGATGTGGTAAAGGTGGGGGAGTGGCCAACCTACTATGTATCCAGATTGAGATCCATACCATGAGAGAAAAACTACCCTTGGTACTACATGGAGGATCAGAAACCAGAGGCTAGATACCACAGACACCTAGAGCTAAAAGAATATTCCAAATAAGCCAATAAAATGGGTTCTAAAAGCATTCTAATATACTCGTAGACAAGAGAGTAGCATAACTATTATCAGAGAGACTTCATTCAGAAACTGATAGAAAGAGTTGCAGAAGCAAAGGAGGAAGGATTTTAGAAGCTATAGGGTACAAATGCATCACAAAAAAACCCACAGAATTAGCTAATCTGAGCTGGTGGGGGGGGTGGGTCACAGATACTGAACCTCAATCCAGGAAGCCTGTATTCCATTGACCCAGGCACTCTTTACTGCAGCTTGATCTGCAATGTTTTGTTAATATTCCTGGGAGACCTGATCTTTTCTGAAGGGATGTGAAGAAAGAATGGGTGGAGAGCTGGGGGACTTAGAGGAAATAGGGGAGGAAAAACTATGATCAAAATGTAACATATGAGATAAAAATCACTAAAGATATTAAGAAAAGATTTTCTCAGATGGTGATTTCATCATGACAGCTTGCAGCATGGTCAAGGGCATAAGGAAGCAGTCAGAACGTTTGCTTCCCAGTTTAGAGGAAGCCAAAAGGAAGTGTGGAAAGATTGTGTACTACTTCTAAAAATGATTGCTTTCTGACTGTAGTTTGACCGGCTCCTCCTCCAACAGAGAAGGCTGGAGGCTGGACAGATGTATCAATGCAACCAGTATTTATACAATGTTACATAATTATATTCTTAGTCAGTGCTGCCCAGGATGTAAGTATCATTTGTACCCACCAGTACTGATGAAATACTGGAGGCTCCTGGAACCTAAGTTTTTAAAACCACTGGAGTTTGCAACTATAAAACTAGTGCTGTTTGCATCTAGCACTCACATTGGTTGGCAGGCTCAATTATAGCTATACTTTGAAATTATTTTAATATCATTTATAAAAAGCATATTGAATACCCAAACACATGTGTGGGCAGTAGTTATAATTTAGAATATACTACACAACAATGTTATTAAGTATTCTAACTACATGATTTAGTGAGAAAGTGTGTGAATGATTCTATCTTTAAAAAAATTTAACCAAATTCTATTTAAAATAAGAAAAGCAAAGGAAACAATGAGAAATGGCTGTCTAAAATGCTGAGAATAAATAGAAATAATCTGCTTAACTTTTCATTTTTCTAAATGCAAACTATTTTAGTTATATTGAATCATGTAACATAAAGAGACATTGTTATATATATATATATATATATATATATATATATATATATATATATATATATATAAAACAATAATATAGAAAAAGAGGCTATTAATTTGAGGGGATAAGAGAGAGCCTAGGAAGGGCTGCAGGGAGGAAAGGGGGATGTGATGCAGTTCTATTTTAATTAAAATATATTCTTTTTTTTTTTCTTGTTGAGCTTCACACAGTCTGTGAGTTGTCTCGGGGGTGTTCACAGCTTTCTGGGGTTAGTATCCCATTATCAGTGACTGCATATAATGACTGTTCTTTTATGACTGGGTTATCTCACTCAGGATGATATTCTCTAGATGCATCCATTCTTAAGAATTTCCTTATGTCATTGGTTCTGAAAGTTGAGTAGTACTCCATTGTGTAAATGTGCCACAATTTTTGTATCAGTTCATCTACTGAAGGACATCTGGGTTCTTTCTAGCTTCTGGCTATTATAAATAAAGCTGCAATGGATATTGTGGTGCATGTGTCTTTGTTAGGTGTTGGAGCTTCTCTGGGGTAAATGCCCAGAAGTGGAATAACTGGGTCTTCAGGTAGTACTATGTCTATTTTTCTGAGGAACAACCAGAATGATTTGCAGAGTGGTTGTATCAGTTTACAATCCCACCAGCAGTGGAGAACTGTTCCTCTTTCTCCACATCCTGGACAGCATCTGTTGTCAAATGAATTTTGGATCTTGGCCAATCTGTCTGGTGGGAGATGGAATCTCATTTTTGTTTTGATTTGCATTTCCGTGATGACTAAGGATGTTGAGCACTTCCTTAGATGTTTCTCAGCCATTCGATATTCCTTGATTGAGAACTTTTTGTTTAAGTCTGTACCCCATTTTTAATAGGGTTGCTTAATTCTCTGGTGTCTAGCTTTTTTAGTTCTTTGGATACTTTGGTTATTAGGCCTCTATCTGATGTGGTGTTGGTAAAGATCTTTTTCCACTCTGTTGGCTGCCATTTTGTTTTCTTGACTTATCTTTAGCCTTACAGAAACTTTGCAATCTCATTAAGTCCCATTTGTTAATCTTTGACCTTAGAGCTTGAGCCATTGGTGTTTTGTTCAGGAAATTTTCTCCTGTACCTATGCGTTCTAAGGTTTTCCCTACTTTCTCATCTAATAGTTTCAGTGTATCTGGTTTAATGTGGGGATCTTTGATCCACTTACACTTGAGCTTTGTACAAGGAGATAAGAACGGGTCTATTTTCATTCTTTTGCATGCTGAGTGCCAGTTGGACCAGCACCATTTGTTGAATAGGCTGTCCTTTTTCCATTGAATGTTTACTGCTCCTTTGTCAAAAATCAGGTGACCATATACATGAGGGCTCATTTCTGGATCTTCTATTCTATTCCATTGATCCACATGCCTATTTCTGTACCAGTAACATGCAGTTTTCAGAACAATAGCCTAGTAATGTAGATTGAGGTCAGCGATAGTGATTCCCACAGATGTTTTCTTGTTGTTGAGGATGGATTTTGCTATTCAAGGTGTTTTGTTATTTGTACGGAGCCGTTTGTGCTGCACCCAAATATGGTGCTGGCTTCCCGCTGAGAACTCAGCAAACAGAGCTGTTGCCCAGCCAAGATACTTAATGCCCATGCACCACATAAGTCACAGCCCACCCCCGGGGCACGTGATTGAGCTACAGGAAGATGCACCAATCAGGTAGCAACACAAGTCTCTGAGGCATATATAGCAATGCATTTTCTCCCCCACGTGAGAAGAAGAGGAAGACAGTGGAGAGATTGCAGGAGACCCCATGTGGAGGGATGGCGGAGAGGTGCCACGTGGAGAGAGACATGGTAAAATAGATTGCGGGAGGTCCCGCGTGGACAGAGACTGGACAGAGAGATCGTTCGTGGGGAACTGCACGTGAGAGGCCGTCTAGACAGTAGAACTCGGTAGGGAGTCCCCGACTCAGAGACAAGTTTCCTGCTCATGAAGCCCCTGCTCAAAGTGCTGTTCAATAAAGGTTATCCACAGAAGAAGCTGTTTGTTTTGTTGCACACCTGTTCCTAGCGGCGGGAAGCATGGGCACGTGACAGTTATTCCAGATGAAATTGCACATTGCTCTTTCCAACTCAATGAAGAACTGGGTTGGAATTTTGATGGGGATTGCATTGAATCTGTAGATTGCTTTTGGTAGGATGGCCATTTTAAAAATGCTGATCCTTCCAATCTATGAGCATGGGAGATATTTCCATTTTCTGAGATCTTCCTCGATTTCCTTCTTTAGAGGTTTGAAGTTCTTGTCATAGAGGTCTTTCACTTGCTTAGTTAGAGTCACACCAAGGTATTTCATAGTTTTTGTGACTATTGTGAAGGGTATCTTTTCCCTAATTTCTTTCTCCACATGTTTGTTCTTTGAATATAGGAAGGTTACTGATTTGATTGAGTTAATTTTATATCCAGCCACTTTTCTGAACTTGTTTATCAGCTGTAGGAGTTCTCTGGTGGAAGTTGTAGGGTCGCTTAAGTACATTATCAACTCATCTGCAAATAGTGATGTTTTTACAGTGATGTTTTTACTTCTTCCTTTCCAATTTTTATCCCTTTGATATCATTTTGCTGTCTAATTTCTCGGGCCAGGACTTCCAGTACTATGTTGAATAGGTAGGGGGAGAGTGGGCAGCCTCGTCAAGTCCCTCATTTTAGTGGGATTGCTTCAAGTTTCCCATCATTAAGTTTGATGTTGGCTGTAGGTTTGTTGTATATTGCTTTTATTATGTTTAGGTATAAGCCTCGGATTTCCCTTCTTTAAAGCATTTAACATGAAGTGGTGTTGAATTTTGTCTAATGCTTTCTCAGCATCTACTGAGATAACCACGTGTTTTTTTTTTTCTTTGAGTTTGTTTATATGGTGGATTACATTGATGGATTCCCTTATATAAACCATCCCTGCATCCCAGGGATGAATCCTACTTGATCAAGGTGAATGATCTTTTGATGTGTTCTTGTATTTGTTTTGCAAGGATTTTGTTGAGTATTTTTGCATCAATGTTCATAAGTGAGATTGGTCTGATATTCTCTATCCCTGTATGGTCTTTGTGTGGTTTAGTAATGAGGGTTATTGTAGCCTCAAAAAATGAGTTAGGTAGTATTCCATCTGATTCTATCTTCTGGAATAGTTTGGAGAGTATTGGAGTTATATCCACAATAAATGTCTGATAAAATTCTACACTGAATCCATCTGGACCTGGGCTTTTTTGGTTGGGAGGCTTTTGATGAATGCTTCTATTTCTTTACATGTTATGGGATTATTTAGCTGGTTTACCTGCTCTTTGTTTAACTTTGTTATCTGGTATCTGTCTAGGATTCATCCATTTTCTCCAGATTTTCCAGCTTTGTTGAGTATAGGCTTTTGTAGTAGGATCTGATGATTTCTTGAATTTCCTCACTTTCAGTAGTTATTTCTTCACTTTCCTTTCTGATTTTGTTAGTTAGTGTGGCTATGGGTTTATCAATCTTGTTAATTTTCTCAAAGAACCAGCTCTTGGTTTTGTTGATTCTTTCAATGGTTCTTTTTGATTCTCTTTGGTCTATTTCTGCCCTAAGTTTGATTATTTCTTGCTGTCTACTCTTCTTGGATGTATTTGCTTCCTTTTGTTATAGAGCTTTCACCTGTGTTGTCAGGATGCTAGTGTATGCTCTCTCCAGTTTCTTTTTGGAAGCACTCAGTGCTGAGAGTTTTCCTCTCATTACTACTTTCATTGCATCCCATAGGTTTGGGTATGTAGTGTTTTCATTTTCTTTGACTTCACGAATATCCCTAATTTCTTCCTTTATTTCTTCTTTGACCTTGCTATTGTTTTATAGAGCATTGTTTAGTTTCCATGTATATATGGGCTTTTTGTTGTGTTTGTTGTTATTAAAGACCATCCTTTGACCGTGGTGTTCTGAAAGGATGCATGGGAGTATTTCGATCTTCTTGTATCAATTGAGGCTCGTTCTGTGTCCAATCATGTGGTCAATTTTCAAGAAGGTGCTGTGAGGTGCTGAGAAGAAGTTGCATTCTTTAGTTTTAGGATGATATGTTCTATAGATACCTATTAATTCCAGTTGGTTCATAGTCTCATTTAGTTTTACAGTGTCCTTGTTCAGTTTCTGTTTCCATGATCTGTTCATTGGTGAGAGTGAGGTATTAAGGTCTCCCACTATTATTGTATGGGCTAAAATGTATTTTTTGTACTTTAGTAGGGTTTCTTTTATTAATATGGATGCTTTTGTATTTGGAGCATATATGTTAAGGATTGAGAGTTCCTCCTGACAGATTACCCCTGTAATGAGTAAGAAGTGTTCTTCCTTATCTTTTTTGATAACTTTTGGTTGAAAATCTACTTTATTTGACATTAGAATGGCCACTCCATCTTACTTCTTGGGGCCATTTGCATGGAAGGTTTTTTCCCCAACATTTTATTCTGAGATAGTGTCTGTCTTTGTCTCTGAGATGAGTTTCCAGTATGCAGGAAAATGCTGGGTTTTGTTTATGTATCCAGTCTGATAGCCTATATCTTTTTATTGGGGAGTTGAGTTCATTTATGTTAATAGATATCAAGGAATAGTATTTGCTGTTTCCTGCTATTGTTGCTTTGGTAGGTTGAATTGTACCTGTGTGTCTTTCTCCTTTTGGTTTTCTTTCTTAGAAGTTTTCTTGTTTTTATCATGAGGTGGTTCTCCTCATTGTATTTTGCTTTTCACACATAATTCATTGTAGTGCTGGTTTTGTGGTCATATATTGTGTGAATTTATTTTAGTCTTGGAATATCTTCGTCTCGTTATCTATGGTGATTGATAGTTTTGCTGGGTATAGCAGTTTGTGTTGGTGTTTGTACTCTCTCGGTGTCTGCATGATGTCTGTCCAGGCTCTTATAGCTTTCATAATCTCTGTTGAGAAATCAGGTATGATTCTGATTGTTCTGCCTTTATATGTTACCTGACCTTTTTCCCTTACTGCTTTTAGTATTCTTTCTTTGCTTTGGTCACTTGGTGTTTTGACTATTATGTGTTGGGAGGAATTTCTTTTCTGGTCCAACCTATTTGGAGATCTGTAGGCTTCTTTTATACTCGTGGTCATCTCAATTTTAAGGGTAGGGAAGTTTTTTTTCCAGGATATTGTTGAAGATATTTACTGTACCTCTTAGTTGATATTCTTCACCCTCTTCTATTCCTATTATTTTTAGGTTTGGTCTTCTCATTTAGTCCTGGATCTCCTGGACATTTTGGGTTAGGAGCTTTTTGGTTTTTGCATCTTCTCTGATAGTTTTTTTCTATGTTTTCAATGTTGTCTTTGGCTCCCAAGATTCTCTCTTCCATCTCTTGTAGTCTGTTAGAAATGCTTGCATCTGTGACTCCTGATTTCTTTTTTAGGTTTTCTACCTCTAGGGTTGTCTCTTTTAATGTTTTCTTTATTATGTCTATTTCTGTTTTAAATTCCTTTTTCCATTCCTTCATCTCTTTGGTTCTGTTTTCTTCTAGTTCTTGAGTGTTTTTCTTGTTTCTTCTTTAAAAGCTTCTAATTCTCTATGCTTTTCCTCCCGTTCTTGTTTAAGGAACTCTATCATCAACTTGAGTTAGGATTTCGTGTCTGAGTCTTCTTTTTCTGGAGTGTTTGGCATTCTGCTGTTTGTTGTGATGGGAGAGCTGGGTTCTAGTGTTGTCAGGTTGTCTTGCTTTCCCTGGTGTACATTCTTTCGCTTTCCTCTTGCCATCTTGTTGTCAATGATTGGTACTTGCCTTTCCCTTGTACCTGGTCTGTGTCCCCGGATCTCTGCTGTTCCAGGTTGTGGATGTTCCAAGTACCTGTCGTGCACCACGGAAGCTGTCCGCTGGGAACAGCGGACCCAATGCTGCCGGGTTCCTGGATTTCCTGGATCTTGCCAGGCAGGCAGTTGCACACTTTCTGAGTGCTCTGCTGAGATCTCTCTGCCCCTGGCTAGTCGGAATCCCTTCTCACCCAGTGCTTTCCAGTCTTGTGTTTTCTTGGTCTTTGCCTTTCCTCGAGATATTTCTTTTAATATTATAGAAGTAATTTGTTTTATTTTGGTTTTTGTTTTGTTTTATTTTTCATTATAGACACACTGTTGTGAAGGTACTAAAGATGGTATCAATTATAACATTGCCCGAAAAATACATGCTCAAATTGTACATTAATGTCTTATTTAGGATTTAAATATAATCTTTAAGTCTAGGAACCCTCTTCTTGTGGAGTTAGGCAAACATGGGCTTTAGATCAAAAAATCCTATGTTCCCTAAAATATATTTTTTAAATTGTGTTTCAGTAGGACAACAACAGAGTTTTGTTTTGTTTTGTTTTGGTAAAATGTATTTCAACATAAGTAAGCTTGAAAATTGTTGGTGAAGCTATAGAGTTCTTCAGTTATTTTAGGATGATCAGGTTGTCAGTGTAAATTATAGATTCAAGAGTGGCAACTCTCAGTAGCATTAGTTAAGTCATTATTATGTGAATACATGTTGTGACAAATTTTCAGGACTAATAAATATAAAGATACCTAGGCAACCTAAGATAACATGACAGATTTTAAATGAAATGAATTCCACCTAGTAGTTGATCATAACAAAATCAAAGTTTTAGATTAGAATATAAATGCTCTATAATGTTAATATTATGATTCAGATGATTAATTGCTCAGTAAATACTGGAAGACCTAGTAAAGCTTTTAAAATGAGACTTGACAATTTCCTTATATGATTTCAGACAATTATAGGATGGCAGGATGGCAAAAATATCAACATTACAAATCAAGTTTGGTTTACTTATTTGTTTGTTCATTCTTTTGATTTTGTTTTTGTTTGGTTTGGTTTGGTTGGGTTGGGTTTTGTTGTTGTTGTTATTTATTTCTTAAAAGATTCTTGTACTCAGGTACTTTATAATGTATTTAATTGTAACAAGTGATTTTGAAACGTTGGATGTAGAAGCCAAATTTTTATCTTGACTAATTTAAGGGTAGAATAATTTTATTCTAATATCATTTTGATGAGAATGGGAGATAGAAACTAGTCAGAAAGGCTAAGAACCCCCAAAGGACCCAGCTTCATGAAGACCCTTACAGAATTAGAGGACCACCAGACAGAACACAATTCTGAATCTTGGTTCCTTGTTTTCTCTGACCCATCTCAGGAGAATATAAAGGTGAGGATTTGACATAAACTATGAAGAAGTGAAAGGTACCTATGGCTAGGTCAGTTGGACTGGAGACCTCATCCATCTCCCTGTATCTCATTTCTGTTTTCTCATAAATCCTTTAACAGACATCAATGGTTCCCTATTTCCTGGTACTTTTTTTTTTTTTGCCATAGGACTTCTGCCATTTCTTCTACTCTTAAACATTCTCTGTCCTATGAATTCCATTCTTTGAATATGTAAGACAAGAAACACAGTGCCATTATGCTACCATGAGCATTTGCTATCCCACATTTTAATTTACAGCTTATCTATGGTGTGAAAGAAAGTCTCTTTGAAATTCAAATATACTCCAAATTGTGCTGTATCAGTGTGTCCCAGAATAATTTGCTATTCAGTGTTAGCAGATAAGTAAATCTAAGATAAGTGGCTTATAATTATAGAGATATAATTTATATCATTTGATCCATTCAGAATGACTGATCTAAAGTTCTGGCGTGGGTATGTGTGTGTGGTGGTGGGGGAGAATGGCAGAGTGGTGTTTTCTATTCTGAAATTTAGACCAAAAGTAAACTTTCCATATGTTCTATCTGACTTTTGTTCAAGCATAACATATATTATTATTGCACATATGCTTTGGCAAAGATTAAAATGACCCTAAGCCTGACATCAACTAGGAGAGATATGCATGACTTCTATATGGTAGTATTAGCATGTGAAGATTAAGAGGTAGAGAAGGGGCTCATTGGAATGAAAACATTTTTCTAAGTAAAACATTAATTTCTAAAGACACTCTTAAGCAGTTTGAGAGTGAAAAAGATGACCCTGGCAGGCCTTACACTTCTCCCACTTTTTCCTCTGCCTCAATAAAAACTGTTATATTACATTTCTAAATATAGCCACCTCTTAAAACCTAGAAGTTATGATAAACACATTAGCAAGTCAATGGTGTTGTACACCCTTAATCCTAGCACTCAGAAGGCAGAGGTTAAATGGAACTCTGTGAGTTTGAGGCCAGCCCAGCCTACAGAGTTAGTTCTAGCATATTCCAGGGCTACACAGAGAAACCCTGTCTTGAAGAACAAAACAAAAATAAAATGAGAAAAGGATTACAATGAAAAAAGATATAACATGACATATAAAAGTGAGAGAGAAAATCCAAAGAGGAGCATTTAGAGAAATCCTTGAAGGAAAATGACTGACTTTTATATTTTTAAGGATTTGCAGGAAATTCCACAGGATCTAATCAAATTTTAGAAAATGTGTAACAAGGATCTTAGAAGAGCCAGGTTCTGGCAGGATCATAAATTTGCGACTATACAGTGCAACACAGAATAGCTTTTAAGCTGTGTGACTATAGAAGCTCATGGCCTGATTTCTTTAAGATGTGAGATCTGACAGATTAGAGAAAGTAATGTGATAAAGGTGCAGCTCTACTCTGCAACTAACACAGAGTAAACAAATCATATCTTTTGCATATGATATTACATAAAGCACTTAATAACACAAATGATCACCAAAATATTTGATATTATATCCACCAGAAAAAAATAAGTTTCTGTGGTGGAAATTCTTCGAAGGAAGACACCTCCTTAACCACTAGTTAATCGGGACTGGAACAATTATAGAGAAGTTAATTATAGATTATAGATTTTAGATTATAGATTATAGAGAAGTTGAAATGCTGCAGGTACATGCCTAGTTACAAATTATCTTGAGCTGTTTTCTCCCCTTCGGCTATGTATTACCTGGGTTATAATGGAACATTTTTTATGATAGTTAGGTAAATTTTTTGGAATGTACACAAACACCACTAGCATACACCAGTAAAAAGACTAATAACTTTGTTGTAATACATCAGAGACTAAATGAGAAAAACATGTTTCTACGTAACTCACAAAACTGATGCCTTTACCAAGATGTTTGAAACCAGACTTAATTTGAGATTTGCTTTTTTACATTACTGGAAACACTTCATGAATCTGTGACAGGATTGAAATGTGGAAAATGCACAGCATCAATCTTAATCCCTGTGCTTTGGCTCCAGAACCAATCATCCTATCCTCCTTTGAGGCAGAGCTATGTTTTGAACCAATGAATGCAATTCACCTATGTAGAAACAAGGCTGGATTTGTTTAATGTGAAAGGTAGACAGCAGTAGCATCTCAATCCAGAAGAAACATCCAGTCTCCACTCAAGAGCAGGAGTCCACAGAAGCAGCAAGAAGCAGCCAGAACGCCACTAGAAGTTCACTGGTGCATTTCTCCATACAAAGTATCAACGAATGAAAATCAGTAAAGAAAGCAAGGTCAACCAACACCAGAGCGTCATCAGTGAAGATGAGTAAGGTGAGGCCCCATGAAGATCAGCAATGCAAACCAATGCCAAAATGCCATCCACTGTCTATTGGGTTATCCTTAAAATCTTTCCATATATCATGTGTCCTTTCAAGAGTGTGTTTCAGCAAAACCTCACATGCCCTTTCACCAGACAGCTTCTAGAAAAAGAACAATTGTCTGTTCTTAGCAAAGCATATTCCAAAGTGTCTGCTTCAGCAAAACATTCTCTCATAAGACAGCTTCCAGAAAAATATTCCATGACACAACTGAGTCTTCAATGACACCAAAAAGTCCCTCATCAATTTCACACAGTAGAAACTCCTCCCTTGGGCAGTCCCAAGATGTCATCAAACATCAGTGTATGAGGCAGCTTTGGTATGAACAAAAGATAAATGTCTAGAAAACTATGGAGCCAGTCAAAAATCTGTAGCAGCTGGATTACTATGTTAAGGATCTCTTCCTTTCCAATCCCAGCCCTGCCATATCTCTATCTATAATTTCTATATGTGCACATCTATGTGACGCCTCAACCCCATGTCATCTTCTCTCCATCTGTAATGATTTTCCTGCATTTAACCTTAGAATTTACTTTAATTCAGTCATGGACATACTTTAGATCCTTACAAATTGATTCATTTTTAAGATTAATGTTATCATAATCTTTTAGGAGTATAAGAGTGCCTTGCGAATCTGTAAAGGTTAATTTTGAATGCCCACGTAGTTTTTGAAAATGATCTTGCCACAATATAAAAATGACAAGAAGTTCAAACAGAATATTAATTTCCATCTTACTCATTTATTAATTATTGCCTATTGAGTTTGGTGCCATTACAAAAGCTACAATAAAGATAAGTAACATCTGACTAGTATTAGTAATAAGGTAGTTAAAATTATCAAAAAGTTGAAAATAAATTATAGTTCTGTTAGGTCAAAGTTATAACTATCACATAAAAATGTTTGGTTTTAAAGTGTTCCAGTTGGCAATTGTGCACACTGTAAAATGTAAAGTAATATTAATATGTCACTTCTGTAGTATAAATCAAAGGAGAACTTTTTAGATGGAAACTTATTTCTTTTGACTTACATATGGTTCAAGTGTGCAATTAGATGCACTCACCATTCCATAAATATTGTGCAGCCTTAAATGTGATTATATTCATCTGCATTTAGCATTAATGATTCAAATTTTTAAAATAACTGTAAAATGTTGGCAGCATTCCAATAGAGAATAAAAGTCAAGATAAAATATACTTGGTCTTTTGTGGGCCTTTTTGAGAAAAGTCCTGCCTGGGTTACTAAACATTGTGGCTAATACCTTTCATAAACTTTCTTTCTGAAGATATTATTGCATAGACAAAGCTGTAAATGGATTAACAACAGTGAATAGATATTCAGAATCACCAACTAAAATTCACAGGGATTCTTCATTAGATAGTTTAATGAAAGATGGAGATAGTTATATAAAAATGTAAACTTTGGGAAGTAACAATCAATATTTATACTATTTTAGAGTTTTAAGTGTTCCTACCAGACATGATCTCTATAGTTTTGTATACCCCATCAAACATTTTCAATATATTTCATTTATTATTAATAGTGCCAATTAATCACCACTCAAGTTCATTTTATTCACAGGAGCTATACATAGAATAGAAATGAAAATGGCTTTGTGGTTATGTTTATTGCAGTTAAAAATACATATATGCAAAATAACAGAAACTAGGTAAAATGCCTCAAAAAATAAGTTTCTTTAAAATTAAGGATGAAAAAAAGTTATTTTTAAAACTAAGACTGAAAGTATAGGGAAAATATTTGGTGTATCAGGAATTAGAAATTAGCATAATAAAGAAAATTATTGATAGATACAATGAAAGCAATATTAAAAGGGGGAGATTGCTTAACATAGTATATAATGGCTCCTGTCATCAAGTACATATGTTGGTGACCCCCTGGAACTAATAAAGCGACAACAAATTTCTACAAGTTGTCCTCTGACCTCCACATCCATGCCATGGCACACAACCCTTTACATACACACAAGTAATCAAAAGAAGCATTATAAATAATTTCTCAGAAAGAATAAATCAAGGAAGGGTATATAAAATATGAAAGTCTTTGATGTGAGAAAGTGGAAATAGAAAAGAGAAATGATGTAATTATAACCTGAAATAGTAAAATAAATTTTTAAAAAATTGATAAGTTAGCAAACACTATTGGAATTTTGTGCAGATCAATGTGTTGTGTTAAATTACCATTATTTTGCAATCAATAGTCAGTTACTATACATTAAAAGTTTAAGTGTGCACTACTAGAAAAAGTTTTGGGTAAAATTCATTTTGAAATACAATATGTAGTAATATTCAAGGACACACACATACAAATTTATTCTCCTATGTAAGTGTTTGTGTTACTGCACAAGAGTTGTTACTTGTTAGACTATATTGAAAAAATAAATATAAGTGAAAATGAAAATAGTGTATATTTGAAATTGAGTATATTTTTAATTTAATTTTACCAATATTTCAGTGATTGGACTCATGTGAGCACAATGACTTGCTTTGTAGTGATGCCTTACAGAGTTTCTCTGATAAGCTGTGCTGCAGTATGCTTCTAGGACACAATACCTCACCAAAATGGCATACACTGTGATTTCTCATACAGTCTAGGTCCCTGTAGTCTCACTCTTATTAGAGAGGTACTAATGCCACCATGTGGACTCTATCTTCAGGACTTCATTAAAATCTGTTTTCCCAAATGCTACCTAGCCAAATAACTAAACACCATGTGGTAAGGCTTCACCATATGAATTTTAAGAGAATTTGAAAGCATTGTGTGGTTAGCTTCTTCCAGTCTCTGACATCCACACATGTGAGCTGCACTCACTGTATTCCAATAATCCTCAAATCTTAACTCATTTTGACATCATCTCATAATCTTGAGGATTTTGATAGATAACTCTGAAGTCTCTAACCTAATGATGATGTAAAGTGGATATGACTGAATTCTGAAGCATGCTTTATCCTGAGGCAAAAATCCTTCCTATATTGTTGAACCTATAAAATCAAACTGTATGCTCCTATAACTCACTGATGACATAGTTTAGTCTAGAACACTTCATTTTCAAAGGAAGAAGCTAAAAAGACCAAGGAGGCTGCTGGTTCCACATGTATATGAGATAAATTCATCTATAACATAACACTGTTATATCGGTGCTCCAGATTGCTAGCTATGCGTACCCCCTGGATCGAACTCACAATTGCCACTTACAGCCTCTCCAGTGGCATTGCCTAATTACCTTACCTCACACTTTATCAACTGCCCTAACTCTGATGTTGCCATGACTTCATACCTTTCCTCTAAACCTCTTCTAGACATGGCAAATTATTTTAAGGCATCTGGGACAAGTTCTATAGAAACTTGCTCCAAACCTTATCAGTCTTGTTTCTACATTTCTTCAATGACATATAAAAAAATTTCTAACCAAACTATTAATCAGTTCCTATGACTCTATAGAGGAGCCTGATGTGAACATTTACCAGGTGGACCCCACTGGTAAAAGCCAGCTGCACCCCTAAAACTACCCAAGACAGCAGGAAGTAGCCAATGAGACACTTGGCACCCCTATTCCCCTTTTACCATTGTCCACCCCCTCCCCTTTTTCTCTTTTTTATAAGAAAAGGGGAAAAATGGCAGCACTAGGACTGCTCCTGCAAAATTTTTTCTTTCTTCCAAATGTACTTAATCTCTACCTATAATGTATACATGTGTGTTCCAGCATCTTGTCAAGTCCAGGTGCTTATTACATCTAGGACAGCTCCAGACAGACACAGACGCTTCTATTGGACCTGTTCCTTCTGACCTCTCCTCAGATGGTTCCACAAACCCTAGACAACAAGGAAATAGCTAACTCTAAGACTGGACAAATATCCCAACTCCCATTTTTCTAGACTATCCAGAAATGTCACCCCAAAACAAGCACGAAGCAGTCAGAGATCACAACAATCCTATTCCTGAACCACCATCATCTCTAGTTTTTCTTTTTTAATTAAACCAAAATGGGAGAATGTTGGGATTCTGTAAACCCCACACCTCAGTTATCTGGCAAGAGAGGTATGCTCTGCCCCAGTTACCTGACACTATAAAAGGGGCTATTTGTCCCCTCCTCTCTGTCTCTTTCTCTCCCTTGTTCCTGCTCTCCCACCCTTAGCCTTCTCTCCCCCTTTCCTTCTCCCCTCTTTCCACATGCTCATGGCCAGCCTCTACTCTTCTATTCCTCTTTTCTCCCTCTTTCTGCCACTACTACCCTCTTAACTCCTCCATGGCCTAAATAAACTCTATTTTGTACTATAAAAAATAAAACAAAATTATTCCAAGTCTCTGTGTAGATAGACTTACAAACAAGGTCTTAGTTTGAGGCAACATTGACTTCAGAAAGTTAAGCAAGGGCTCTAAGTGTCTCTCAATCACCTTTGAATTCTCTTTACATTACTTGAATGGCCACCAATGCTGTAACTTCAGAATAATATTGCTCATTGTGACTTGAGAGTGAATTGTATCTCACCAAACATGAGTAAGCTCCAGAAGTGGCCCTAAGTGGCAATACTAATGACAATAATGGATGTTCGAATAATGCTGATAAAGTTATATAAAGTTATATATCATCTGTAAGTGTAACTTCATTTCATTTTCATTTTGTGCCTGTAGCCATTATTGGCTGCCTTTTATAGTATAATTCCATCTTTTGCCTAGCTTTGTTCAAAATAGGTAATTGAGTCTATATGTCATGCCTATCCCTTATTTAAAAGAGTTCTCAGCCACATCTGAATGTTTCCTTAAATAAACAATCGGTGGCTTTTTCACATGAATAACTGACAGTGTTGCATAGATCTAACCAATGCTGCTTGCATTTTTGTGTAACTGTTCTTTCTGGAGTTCACTTCTATCTGTCATTCTCTTTTACTATAAACTTTCAGAGGCTTACACAAATGAAAAGAAAAGAAACTCACAAAAAAAAAAAAAAAAAAAAAAAAAAAAAAAAAAAAAAAAAAAAAAACCTGCCATTGAACTTTCCACTGAGGAGTCTTTTCTGGTAAATACTGCTTCCACTTTTACAATGGTTTAAGCATTGTTTGATCATCTAGGTTCTGTGTCCTGTTAGTAAAAGAATCACCTCTTCTCCAGGTTTCATTGCTCATTTTTCCTTCCTGGCACTGTCCCAGAACCAACTTTCATTTGAATAAAGTATTTTTATTAATCCTTTAAGAATTCCATAAGGTTAACCTTTTGTCTGTATTATACAACATGATTCTTCTTAGTTTAATTCATTACCCAGGTCCAGAGAGTCACTTTTTTAGGACTTTGTTACAACAGTATTCGAGGGCTATGCTATAAATACTGGCGTATAACTGTCCTAGTGTTGTTTCTATTGCTGTAATAAAACATTATTTTCAAAAAGAACTCGTGGAGGATATTGTTTCAACTTACAAGTTCACATCTTGTTTTATTAGTGAAGAAATTCAGGGCAGGAACTTAAGCAGAGCAGGAACCTAAAGGGAAGATCTAAAGCAGAAAGCATGGAGGAGACCTGCCTAGTGGCTTGTTCCCATAGCTTCCTCAGCCTACTTCTTTATAGATCCCAGTAACACCATACCAAAGGCTGTAGGACCCGCATTGATCTGAACCTTTCATCACCAATCATCAATCAAGAAAATGAACCACATGCTTGCACACAGTCCAATCAAATGGGGGCATTTTCCCAATAAGCTTCCCTCTTCTTTAATGTCAATAAGATGTAGCCATCACATTACTCTTGATCCATTCTGGTATCCAATAAAATACTATAAATAGGGAGTATAAATAATAAATTAATCCTTTATGGTTTTGTCAGTTGCAAATTCCTGATCAAAGTGTTGCATAATTCATTTCCTTGTAAAGGATTTCTTCCTAAAATGGAAATAGCGACCTTCACACTGAACCTGCATGTGACACTAAACTCTGGATAAATAACTATTTTTTTAAAGTTTTTTTAAACGACTTTATTTTACAAAACAAAGATAAATGTACAGATTTTAAACATTTTTTGCTTAAAATTATACATTTTTGTCTGTACTGTTTTTTCAGACATTGAAATAATTTTTACATAAAACCATGTGAATATATTTTTTTAGTCAGTACTTGATTTTTTTCAAGGGCTTGACAGTATGCATTGAAAACCTAATAGTTACAATAAACATAAAGTACATGCAAAACAAAACGCAACATGGAAATAGTCAAAGTCTTCTTGTTTTGTAAATATATGTATATTATTTTGTTTTCTTTATTTCTTGGACTTCATACAGTCTGTGAGTTGTTTCTGGGGGAGTGCAAGCCTCTGGGGTTAGCATCCCACTATCAGTGACTGCATATTATGTCTGTTCTTTTGTGACTGTGTTATCTCACTCAGGATGATATTCTCTAGATGCAGCCATTTTCTTAAGAATTTGGTTAAGTCATTGTTTCTGGTGGCTGAGTAGTATTCCATTGTGTATATGTACCACAATTTTTGTATCCATTCGTCTTCTGAAGGACATCTGGGTTTCTTCCATTTCTGGCTATTATAAATACAGCCGCTATGAACATTGTGGTGCATATATCTTTGTTGTGTATTAAAGTGTCTCTGGGGTATATGCCCAGAAGTGGAATAGTTGGGTCTTCAGGTAGTACTATATCCAATTTTCTGAGGTATTGCCAGACAGATTTCCAGAGTGGTTGTATTAGCTTGCAACCCCACCAACAGTGGAGAAGTGTTCCTCTTTCTCCACAGCCTCGCCAGCATCTGCTGTCATCTGGGTTTTGGATCTTGACCAATCTGACTGGTGTGAGGTAGAATCTCAGGGTTGTTTTGATTTGCATTTCCCTGATGGCTAAGGATGTCGAGCACTTCCTCAGGTATTTCTCGGCCATTCGGTGTTCCTCAACTGAGAACGTTTTGATTAGCTCTGTACCCCATTTTTTAATAGGGTTATTTGATTCTCTGGTGTCTAGCTTTTTGAGTTCCTTGTACACCTTGGATATTAGGCCTCTATCTGATGTGGGGTTGGTAAAGATCTTTTCCCATTCTGTTGGTTGCTGTTTTGTTTTCTTGACGATGTCTTTAGCCTTACAGAAACTTTGCAATCTCATTTAGTCCCATTTGTTAATCTTTGACCTTAGAGCTTGAGCTATTGGTGTTTTGTTCAGGAAATTTTCTCCTGTGCCTATGTGTTCTAAGGTTTTCCCTACTTTCTCATCTAATAGTTTCAGTGTATCTGGTTTAATGTGGAGATCTTTGAACCACTTAGACTTGAGCTTTGTACAAAGAGATAAGAATGGGTCTATTTTCATTCTTTTGCATGCTGAGTGCCAGTTGGACCAGCACCATTTGTTGAATAGGCTGACCTTTTTCGATTGAATGTTTACTGCTCCTTTGTCAAAAATCAGGTGCCCATATATATGAGGGCTCATTTCTGGATCTTCTATTCTATTTCATTGATTTACATGCCTATTTCTGTACCAGAACCATGCAGTTTTCAGCACAATTGCCTTGTAATATAGCTTGAGGTCAGGGATAGTGATTCCCGCAGATGTTTTTTTGTTGTTAAGGATGGATTTCGCTATTCTAGGTCTTTTGTTATTCCATATGAAATTGCACATTGATCTTTCCAATTCCATGAAGAACTGGGTTGGAATTTTGATGGGGATTGCATTGAATCTGTAGATTGCTTTTGGTAGGATGGCCATTTTTAAGATGTTGATTTTTCCAATCCATGAGCATGGGAGATCTTTCCACTTTCTGAGATCCTCCTCAATTTCTTTCTTTAGAGGTTTGAAGTTCTTGTCATACAGGTCCTTCACTTGCTTAGTTAGAGTCACACCAAGGTATTTCATAGTTTTTGTAACGATTGTGAAGGGTACGTTTTCCCTAATTTCTTTCTCCACATGTTTGTCCTTTGAGTACAGGAAGGCAACTGATTTGTTTGAGTTAATTTTGTATCCAGACATTTTGCTGAACTTATTTATCAGCTGTAGGAGTTCTCTGGTAGAATTTTTGGGGTCACTCAAGTACACTATCATGTCATCGGCAAAGAGTGATGTTTTTATCTCTTCCTTTCCGATTTGTATCCCCTTGATCTCCTTTTTGCTCCAGCCAGGACTTCCAGTACTATGTTGAATAGGTAGGGGGAGATTGTGCAGCCTTGTCGAGTCCCTGATTTTAGTGGGATTGCTTCAAGTTTCTCGGCATTAAGTTTGAAGTTGGCTGTTGGTTTGCTGTATATTGTTTTTATTATGTTTAAGTATGGGCCTTGGATTCCTGTTCTTTCCAGGACTTTTAACATGAAGGGGTGTTGGATTTTGTCAAATGCTTTCTCAGCATCTAGTGAGATGACCATGTGATTTTGGTCTTTAAGTTTGTTTATATGGTGGATTACGTTGATGGATTTCCTTATGTTAAACCATCCCTGCATCCCAGGGATGAAGCCTACTTGGTCATGATGAATGATCGTTTTGATGTGTTCTTGGATTCGGTTTGCAAGGATTTGCAAGGATTTAACCCAATACAATGAGGGAAAGTACAGCCTAGTAAGAACAAGAAAACTCCTAAACAAAAAAACTAAAAGAAGAAAAAAACACAGACGAAACTCAACCCAAAAAAGCAATAATGGCAGGAAACAGAAACAACTATTCCTTGATATCTATTAACATAAATGTTCTCAACTCCCCAATAAAGAGACATACACTATCAGACTGGATACCTAAACAAAATCCAGCCTTTTGCTGCATACAGGAAACTCATCTCAGAGACAAAGACAGACACTATCTCAGAGTAAAAGGGTGGCAAAAAAACTTCCAAGCGAACAGCTTCAAGAAGCAAGCTGGAGTGGCTATTTTAATATCGAATAAAGTAAATTTCCAACCAAAAGTTATCAAAAAAGATAAGGAAGGACACTTTTTACTCATTACCGGGGAAATCTGTCTGGAGGAACTCTCAATCCTTAACATATATGCTCCAAGTAAAAAATCACCCACATTCATAAAAAAAACCCTACTAAAGCTCAAAAAATACATTTCACCCCACACAATAATAGTGGGAGACTTTAATACCCCACTCTCATTAATGGACAGATCAGGGAAACAGAAACTGAACAAGGACACTGCAAAACTAGCAGAGACTTTGAACCAACTAGAATTAATAGATATATAAAGAACATACTATCCCAAAGTAAAAGAATACAGCTTCTTCTTACCACCCCATGGCACCTTCTTGAAAATTGACTACATAATTGGACACAGAATGAGCCTCCATCGATATAAGAAGATTTAAATACTCCCATGCATCCTCTCAGATCAGCATGGTCTACGGCTGGTCTTTAACAACAACAAAGACAACAAAAAGCCCACATACATATGGAAACTAAACAATGCTCAGTTAAAGGATAACAGGGTCAAAGAAGAAATAAAGAAAAAAAATTAAGGATTTTCTAGAATTCAACGAAAACAAAAACACAACATTACCAAACCTATGGGATGCAATGAAAGCAGTATTGAGAGGAAAACTCATAGCCCTAAGTGCTTCCAAAAAGAAACTGGAGAGAGCTCACATCAGCAACCTGACAGCACAGCTAAAAGCCCTAGAACAAAATGAAGCAGATATACCCAAAAAGAGTAGACGGCAAGAAATAATCAAAATTAGGGCAGAAATAGACCAAATAGAAACAAAAAGAACCATTGAAAAAATCAACAAAACCAAGAGTTGGTTCTTTGAGAAAATCAACAAGATTGATAAACCCCCAGCCAGACTAACTAGAGGGCAAAGAGAGAGTATCCAAATTAACAAAATCAGAAAGGAAAGTGGGGACATAACAACTGAAACTGAGGAAATTCAAGAAATCATCAGATCCTACTACAAAAACTTATACTCCACAAAATTGGAAAATCTGGAGGAAATGGATGAATTCCTAGACAGATACAAGGTCCCAAAGTTAAACCAAGACCAAGTAAACCATCTAAATAACCCTATAACACCTAAAGAAATAGAAGAAGTCATCAAAAGCCTCCCAACCAAAAAAAACCCCAGGTTCAGACGGGTTCAGTGCAGAATTTTATCAGACTTTTATTGAGGATATAACACCAGTACTTGCCAAACTATTCCAAAAGATAGAATCAGATGGAATATTACCCAACTCATTTTTTGAGGCTACAATAACACTCGTACCTAAACCACACAAAGACCCTACAGGGAAAGAGAACTTCAGACCAATCTCACTTATGAACATTGATGGAAACAGAAGTCCTAATTTTCTGTTTCCAATCGCAGTTGCTCAGCCTCTATGAGCCGCCAATCTGGGTGGCAGGTAGGCCAGGCTCTGCTCTGCGTCCGGAAGTCGCCTCCGGGTGGAAACAGAAGTTCTAATTTTCTGTTCCCAATCGCTGGATTGGGCGGGGGGGGGGGGGGGGGCTGGCAAGTTACGGTGTGCACTTTCCGTGTGCACTCCACAGAGATCTCTCTGCTCCCCTGCAGTCTTGGTCTCCCACTCACCAGTTGCTCAGCCTCTATGAGCTGCTGTTCTGCCTGGCAGGTAGGCCAGGCTCCACTCCGCGTCTGGAAATCGCCTCCGGGAAATAACTGTTTTTTAATTGTTACTGCACTAACTGTATGTGGTAGTGTTACTTAAACATATATCTGAAAGATGTTCTGCATCATATGCTACTAAGAAATCAGAAAAATATTTATGATAATAGCTAATATCAAATCATTATAAATAAAAACATTTTTACAAATGTTTCATAATTAATACTCCTTGGTATTTACCAGGCATATTGAAAGTGTATACCCAGGGAAAAGCCTGCAAACCAATAGTTAAAGTTAATTTATTTCTAATTTGGCACCTTCCAAATTAACACACATCAGGTGGATAGACACATTTAGAAAATGTACTATTATTCACTGCTAATCAGAAATAGACTAGCTAGAAATTAAGAATAGGAGACAGGGAAACAGTAAGTATGACAGGTTTATATGCTTGACCCAAGAAGTGACACTATTAGACGTTATGGCCTTCTTAGAGTAGGTGTGTCTCTGGGGGTATTGGCTTAAGCCTGTCGTCCTAGCTGCCTGAAATTCAGTCTTCTTCTAGCCACCTTCAGGTGAAGATGTAGAACTCTCTGGTCTGCCTGTATCATCCCAACCTAGATGTTGCCCTGCTCCCATTTTGATGATGATGGACTGAACCTCTGAATCTGTATGCAAGCTCAATTAAATGTTGTTCTTTATAAGACTTGCCTTTGCCATGGTATCTGTTCACAGCAGTAAAACCCTAAGATAGTAAGTAAAGTACTAAGACAAGCAATGTAAAATGCTATCTGATCCAAAAATGTAATATTTTAGAAAGGTAAAACTATTGCTATTACAAAAAGATTGGTGCTTGATAAATTGCCTGGAATTTTCAGATAATGCAACACTATTAATTAAGGTAGAAAAGTTTTCTATATTATAGTATATGGTATATAAAAGTCAATGTATGTTGTAGAAATTATTAATCTCAATCTAGGGTTTCTAGTCTGCCTTTGACCATATAGTTTCTGGAAAAAAATAAAAGACACATAGCTTTTACAATTACAATAAGCCTTAAGCAGCACAAGATCTGGTCAGATAACTATTCTATATGCTATTAAAATCTACTTTCCTATTGATAACTCCAGGTTATTACTTACATTGTTTCATCTGGGCTGCTCTTAACTCCAATTGGCCAGCCCTCAGACCATGTTTTAATGGTTCACCTAACACAAGCTGGCTTCTCCTTCTTCCTCCACTTTCTTCTCCCTAGTGGTTCTGCCCAACCCCAAGCCCAGAAAAATCTAAACCAATCTGTGTCTCTTCTCCCTAGCTATTGCTACTAACATTTTTATTTACCAATCGGAAATAACTTGGGGGCAGAATTTTGTATTTGGGGTCAAACTCAGCACATACCAAGTACTGAAACTGGTATTAATAAGCAGAGGGCTGTGGAAATAAGGATTTCTCATTATAGGTCCATTGTTTCTGGTGGATACATTGGGGGCACTTATTGATGATGACAAAGACCATGCGTGGGTCAGTACAGGGAGTATGTTGGCATACTGTAAGTGCTCAATTCTTCTATGAGCCTAAAACTATTTTTTAAAGCCAAGTCTTTGAATCAGAAGTCTGGAAACCTGATAGCTACGTAATATTGGATCAATGTATATTGGAGACTGCACTCTATTCTTTGACTAAGGCTATCGTTACTATTTGTTAGAAGGAAGATCGTGAGAGCAACATGGTGCACTTTCATTCTCCAGTAGATGGCCACAGCCACAGGATTACTTGTAATATGACAAGTTTTAATCTAGTCTGGGTTTCTCAAGTACAAAATGATCTAATGATGGCAGGGGAAAAAGCTTGAAAGATCAAAACTGTAGTCTCCCTATAATCTGTGCTAAGAAGGAAAAATGATGAATGCCAGGCTTTTTTGTTGTTCTTGTATTGCCACAAAAAAGTAAGTAAAGACACTCTAAAGTCAAAAGGAGGATTATATAGGAATAAACTCAGGGAGACATCACTGAAGGTCATTAGAAGATCTCTCACATGTTTCTCTTGTGCCTGTTTCTTTCATGGACAAACAGTACTAGTCTCCTAAGAAAGGAGTTGACCTTTGAAGTAGAATAACACTCAGGACACTCTCAGTAACTTCAATTCTGACCATAATAAAATCCCTTGTCCACATTTTATACAGTACTATTACCTACAGACTGCTGTTTCCAACCTTTTGGGCTTTCTGATTATTCTTTCCTAGATATGTATATCTAGCATCTCTTTATTATAGCATTATAATAAAATGTATTATGCTAAAAATTTGCCATTTAACTGTCTCTGTGAAAGAGTCAAATATAACCCTTCTTTTTAAATAAACTTAGATTTTACTAGACAGTTTTCTGAAATTTTCCTACATAATCTTTTGAATTTTCTATAATTTTATTTTCTGTAATATAAAACTCCTGATTTATATGTTCATCTCAACACTATGGACAGAGTATGTTTCTAATAGGATGGCTAATGTAATGAGGAAGCCAAACATTAAGGATGTGTGTAAATAGAGTGATCAGGTATATGAATAAGTTGATGATAAAAAGAAATTACCAAATCAACAAGTAAATCAGCAAATTACACACAAATACTCCTGACCTGCATTAATGAGCAAAGAAGACATGAAAGTTTCTGCCATTAGTATAAGATCGGAAATAGTAGAAAACTACATAAAAATAACCTATTCTTTCAAGTTGTTATCTGACATAACATAGGGAGCAAGGTACACATACACACACACACACACACACACACACACACACACACACACACCATACATGCATATACATGTGTGTAGGCACACATCCACTTGTACACATGCACACATGCACCCAAATGTGGACACATAAACAAATTTAATTAAAATGAAACATGTTTCTCTAAGAAACAAAAACCAACATGAAAAACAGATAACTGGGGTATTTTCCCCTAATATTATCGCTCTATTTCATGCAGTAGCTATTGAAACAGACATCCTGAACTCAGTATAGACATATAGTTAAGTGGTTGATAAAGTACAGTTACACACATGGAAACATAGATGAAAGATGTATTGTAAATTGAAGATGGTCAGAGAATGTCTTAGTCAAAAAAGCTGTAATACTAAGATCACCAAAGAAAGTCTTCTCTTTCCCCTTCTCTTCCCTCTGTCACTCACTCCTAGAGACCCTGTAGAACTCAAAGAGTTCCAAATTCCATAAACCCCTTCCAATCCATTGTGCAGCTGTGTCTAGATACCCTGAGAATGAAGAACTAGATCCCCAAAATGTATACCACATTTATCAAATTTTCTTTCTTTCTTTTTCCTTTCTTTCTTTCTTTCTTTGTTTCTTTCTTTCTTTCTTTTCTTTCTTCCTCTCTCTCTCTTTTCTTTTCTTTTTTGATGATACATTGGTATTTTTTATCAGTTATTTTATTTATTTACATTTCAAATTTCATTCCCCTTCCCAGTTTTCCCTCCACAAACCCCCATTTCCTCATGTTTCCTTGCTGCCTCTACGAGGACTCTTCATCACCAGCTCACCCACTCCTGCCTCAGCATCCTTGCATTTCCCTATCCTGGGTCATTAAGTCTTCTTCACTGGATCAATAGCTTCTCCTGCTATTGATGCCAGAAAACGCTATCCTCTGCTATATATGCAGCTGGAGCCATGGGTACCTCCTGTGTACTCTTTGGTTTGTGGTTTAGTCCCTGAGAGCATCAGGAGTCTGGAAGATTGATAATGTTGTTCTTCCTATGAGGCTTCAAACACCTTCAACTCTTATAGTTCTTGCCTTAACTTCTTTATTGGGGTCCCTGCACTTAGTCCAATGTTTGACTGTGTATATCCCCATCTGTGTTGGTCCGTCTCTGGCAAAGCCTCTCAGGGAACAGCAATACCCAGCTCCTGTCAGTGAACATTTCTTGGCATCAGCAATAGTGTCTGAGTTTGATGTCAGCAGATGATATAGATCCCTAGGTGAGGCTGTCTCTTGATGGCCTTTCTTTCAGTTTTTGCTCTACTCTTTGTCCTTGCATATCTATTTGACAGAGGAATTCTGGCTTAATATTTTTGAGGTGGGTGGGTGGCCCCATTCCTCAACTGTGGGCCATGCCTATCCACAGAATATGATCACTAGAGGTTCTAGCTCCCCTTTGTTGGGTATTTTAGCTAAAGTCCTCCCTGTTGGATCCTGGGCACCTCTTGGATACCTGGCATCTGGGACTTTCTAGTGGCTATCCGATCCCACTCATGTTACCAATTTTTTTATTCTAGTTGGGTAGAGAACTTATTGTGACATTTGGCTCATTCTAATTATATTTTTATTTTCACCATGCAACATAGTCTGAAGTGTCCTCTTAACATTCATATATAACAAACCATATATCCTAAATCATTAATACCAGGGCCTTTGAAGTTCAGGCCTGCTGCAATGGCATGGAGCTATCCTAACTATATAATTACTCTAGAAAACACTCCAGAGAGGGCATTTAAGTGTTTGGATATAGGAGGGTATAACCTGAAAAGGAGGAAGTATGTCCTTATTAGACACTAAAAATACTGATAACTTCATCTTGGGCTCTCTCAATTAACAAATTATGAGACATAATTTCCAGGTCTTTTATGTTCTTCTTGTATGCTATTTTTCATAGAAAGTCATGAAAAGGTTATTAAATACTACAAAAGAGGCTTCTGGTTCAAAATATACTTTTTCATTTCATTAGAATTTATAAATATTACTTTAATATACAATTAAAATTAATTTTGCCTGCTTTATTTATTATTTATTTCAATATAAAGTGCACTAAGAAAGGATCAATTAAGGCTTTCTATCTTCCCATCATTGTGCCTGGAATACAGCAAGTATCAGGTGCATTCCAGTGAACAAGTGAGGATTATACCTAATTCCTTTCTTTAATTCTATCCTGGTCTCTATTTTACTAAAATATTTTTATTGCACAGATATGACCCACATCCTTTTTTCTATATCATTATAACAACAATGCCCTCCAATTGCTTGTTAAATTTAGTACAATATTTCTGATTTCTTTCTTACTGTTTCTTGTTTCAGATAGTTTCTCAAAGGGCATCCCTAGGTGAAAGGCAGGGTGGATTCAATCCTAGAGTCTTTCTCCTCAGTCTCCTTAGGCTGAGATTGGCTGCAGTGAGAATACTGTTATGGACATGCAGATGTTAATCTGCCATATAAGCTGCTGCAATTGATTATTGATCATAGATTCATTATATTTCAAATTTTAACAAATTGTGTCTTTCCAGTTTTTGTTTTGATATACCAGTTCTCTATGGTTTTAATTATTTTATTGGATATTCCCTGTATTTACATTTCAAATGTTATCCCCACCTCCCTGGCCACCCATCACCCCCCCCAATTTGATTCCATTAAGGTGCACACTGTCCCAATCACTCTCTCCACCTCAGTGCCTTTGCATTCACTACACTGGGAAAACACACCTTCATTATACCAAAGACTTCTTTTCCCATTGATGCCAGACAATGTTATCCTCTGCTACATATGGAACTGGAGCCATGGGTCTCTCGATGTGTGCTCAATGGCTGCTGTTTTAGTCCATTGGTGTGACAGATTTGGTTGGTTGATAATGTTGCTCTTCCCATGAGGTTACAACCCATTCAGTTCTTTCTGTAGCTCCTTGTTTTCCAAGGACAACTAATTCACACTACTTGGTGATGCTATCTGTTCATGAATTCCACAAGGAAGTCATTGTTATTTGTTTCACAGTTCCAAAACTGTGATCCCTCAGGGTAATATAAAACTGTTTGCAAGAGAAAAACTATTTCACTTTTATGCTAACATAAAGGCTTGCCAAAGCAAGGATTCTCTAGTGTTTACATCTAGATGTAGGGATATATTTTACTACAATAAGTGTCATCATTACGCAGGTAGCTTGCATGCTTAAGGGAGTGTGCTGACATGAGAATAAAGATAACCTTTAATCCTGACAGCAGCTATTTGCTATCAAATCATTCCCATAACGGTGTGATACACAGGGTATTTTATGCAGTTCAAGATACAATCTAGAAACAGCAAAAAAAAAAAAAAAAAAAAAAAAAAAAAAAAAAAAAAAAAATCTCATTAAGAAAGTGCATCTCAGGGGGATCTGGGCAGCCAGGCGAGCAGAGATCTCTTCGGAGTGCGCACGCAGGGCGCACCCTCACACCTGCCTGATCCAGGGACCAGGAACAGAACTTTGGAACTTCTGTTTCCACCAGGTGGCGACTTCAGAGTGCAGAACAGAGCCCGGCCCATCTGCCACGCAAACCGCCAGCCCCTAGGGGTTGAGAAACTGGTGAGTGGGAGATCTGGGCGGCCAGGGAGCAAAGAGATCTCTGCAGAGTGTGCACGCGGGGCACGCCCTTCGACCTGCCTGATCCAGGGACCAGGAACAGAACTTTGGAACTTCTGTTTCCACCCAGCAGAGACTTCAGGGCACAGAGCAGAGCCTGGCCCATCTGCCACGCGGACCACCTGCTCCTAAGGTCGAGAGACTGGTGAGTGGGAGATCTGGGCAGCCGGGGAGCACAGAGATCTCTGCGTGGTGCGAACGCAGGGTGCACCCTTCGACCTGCCTGATCCGGGGACTAGGAACAGAACTTTGGAACCTCTGTTCCCACCCGGTGACTCTGAGGCATAGAACAGGGCTGGGCCCATCTGCCACCTGGACCAGTGGAGATCCAGGGACACAGACCAGATACAAGGGAAAGGCAAGAACATATCACTGACAACAAAATGGCAAGAGGAAAGCAAAAGAGTATATCCCAAGGAAACCAAGACAATCTAGCAACACCAGAACCCAGCTCTCCCATAACAGCAAATATCGAAATTCCAAACACTCCAGAAACAGAAGACACAGACCTGAAATCATACCTCAAGATGCTGATAGAGATACTTAAAAAGAATGGGAGGAAAAGCAAAAAGATTCAGAAGCTTTTAAAGAGAAAACAAGAAAAAAACTCAAAGAACTAGAGGAAAACAGAACCAAAGAAATAAAAGAATGGAAGAGGGAAATTAAAACGGAAATTGACACAATAAAGAAAACACTAAAAGAGATAACCCTAGAGGCAGAACACCAAAAAAAAAAAAAAAAGAAAAAAGAAATCAGGAGTCACAGAAGAAAGCATTTCCAATAGATTGCAAGATATCAAAGAGAGAATCTCAGGGGCAGAAGACAACATTGCAAACATAGACAAAACAGCCAAAGAAGATGCAAAGAACAAAAAGCTCCTAACCCAAAATGTCCAGGAAATACAAGACACGATGAGAAGACCGAACCTAAGGATAATAGGAATAGAAGAGGGAGAAGAGTATCAACTAAGAGGCACAGTAAATATCTTCAACAAAATTGTAGAAGAAAATTTCCCTACCCTTAAGAATGAGATGATCATGAGCATAAAAGAAGCCTTCAAAACTCCAAAAGGTTGGACCAGAAAAGAAATACCTCCCGACACATAATAGTCAAAACACCAAGTGCCCAAAGCAAAGAAAGAATACTAAAAGCAGTAAGGGAAAATGTCAGGTAACATATAAAGGCAGGCCAATCAGAATCACACCCAATTTCTCAAAAGAGACTATGAAAGCTAGAAGAGCCTGGACAGACATCATGCACACCCTAAGAGAGCACAAGTGCCAGCCCCAAGCTGCTATACCCAGCAAAACTATCAATCACTATAGATGGAGAGATGAAGATATTTCAAGACAAATCAAAATTTACACAATATCTGACCACAAACCCAGCACTACAACAAATTATAGGTGGAAAACCCAATACAATGAGGGAAAATACAGCCTAGTAAAAACAAGAAAACTCCTAAACAAGAAAACTAAAAGAAGAAAAAGACACAGACACAACTCAACCCACAAAAGCAATAATGGCAGGAAACAGAAACCACTATTCCTTGATATCTATTAACATAAATGGACTCAACTCCCCAAAAAAGAGACATAGGCTATCAGACTGGATACATAAACAAAATCCAGCCTTTTGCTGCATACAGGAAACTCATCTCAGAGACAAAGACAGACACTATCTCAGAGTAAAAGGGTGGGAAAAAAACTTCCAAGCAAACAGCCCCAAGAAGCAAGCTGGAGTGGCTATTCTAATATCAAATAAAGTAAATTTCCAACCAAAAGATATCAAAAAAGATAAGGAAGGACACTTTTTACTCATTACTGGGGAAATACAACCACTCTGGAAATCAGTCTGGCGATACCTCAGAAAATTGTACATAGTACTACCTGAAGACCCAGCTATTCCACTTCTGGGCATATACCCCAGAGACACTTTAGTACACAACAAAGATATAGGCACCACAATGTTCATAGCAGCTCTATTTATAATAGCCAGAAGCTGGAAAGAACCCAGATGTCCTTCAGAAGATGAATGGATACAAAAATTGTGGTGCATTTACATAATGGAATACTACTCGGCCACCAGAAACAATGACTTGACCAAATTCTTAAGAAAATGGCTTCATCTAGAGAATATCATTCTGAGTGAGATAACCCAGTCACAAAAGAACAGACATAATATGCAGTCACTGATAATGGGATGCTAACCCCAGAGGCTTGCACTGCCCCAGAAACAACTCACAGATTGTATGAAGTCCAAGAAATAAAGAAAACAAAACAAAACCAAACAAAAAAATATCTATACAACAAGAAAACTTTGACTATTTCCATGTTACATTTTGTTTTACATGTACTTTATGCTCATTGTAACTATTAAGTTTTCAATGCATACTATCAAACCTTTAAAAGAATCAAGTACTGACTAAAAAATATATTCATACAGTTTTATGTAAAAATTATTTTAAAATCTGAAAAAAAAGTACTGACAAAAATTTATTGTATAATTTTATGCAAACAATGCTGAAAATCTATACATTTATCTTTGTTTTGTAAAATAAAGTTGTTAAAAAAATAAATAAATAAATAAAGTGCATCTCAGGTGATCTGTTGCTGCTCTAATCAAAAATTCTGAGCTTAATACCTTGTTTATTACTATTGTCAATTTCTATTTTTTTACGTAGGGTAACATTGTTTGTTAGCAAAAAATTATAAATGGTAAAATTCAAAGTGTCAGAGCTTTATGGATTAATTAGTCAGAAAAAGTCATGATTTAATCTACATGAACTGCTCCTATGAATCCATTGAGCAGGACACACAAACACTTAGATTTTTAGGTCATATTCAACTCTTGATCTTAATAGATCATCTTGGATTTAAATTTTCCCTTTGTGATATGGCAAATAGTCAGAAAATCAGAGTAAGTCTCCAACCAACACAAACTGTATTATGCCATGATTTGTTGTTGTTTCTGTTGTTTTTCTACTTTTTGTTTCTTCACTAAAGACATGTTTTAGCTTTTGGAGACATTTTTGAAAATAGCTTATATTCTTATGTGTAAAAGCAACCTTTATTAGCCAGATGTAATTGTTTTCCTCGGGGCTCACTGCTGAATAAACTCACCTTTTCTAGTTCTTTCTGAATTCTGGGTGGCTGGTTCAACTCAATTGTTTTGGCCATGCTCTTCTCCAAGCTGAATGATTCAAACTGGCTTCTCTTGGTTTCTAACTGAATTGCTCTGCTTGGCCTCAGCCTAACTCTGACAATCTGCTCTAATCTTCTGGCTCCTTCTCACTCTCTGGCTCATTTCATCTTCACCTGAAACTTGTCTCTGTAAAACTACCCTGGTTACATTCGCTCTTCTCTCCCTTTCTCTCTGTTACTCTCTTAAGTATCTTTTCTTTCCTGTCCTCAGGAGAGTTGGGTGTATCTTAAACTCACTCTTGGGACATCTTCCTCTGATTTGTCACTTTGTCTGGCACTCAATTAGACATCACTTTCAAACACTGCTGCTTTCTTTTACACACTAACTTTACCTTCATTGTTAGGAATTAATGGTTTGTATTAAGGGCATATCTGTATTCTAGCTAGATTGCATAGACCTAGCAAAGTCTTGCTACTAGTTTAAAAATTGTTCTACATCATGAAGTTTGAAAATATTTTCTAACTTTATCTTTAATAGACAAAGATATGTAAAATTAATCAAACTATTTTATTAAGCTGCCTTTACCAGACATTTAAATAGTTTATTAGAAACACTATTATAGTATTATTACTAATGTAAAGATTCTATTGGAATATAAGAATTCAATACTGAGAAAAAGAATAAAATAAAATCAATTTTATGAGAAAAAATCTATGTTATAAAGATTTTTTTAATTGAACAACTATATTTTAAAAAAAGAAAGATAAATGTACAGATTTTAAGCATTTTTGCATAAAAGTATACGAATATATTTTTGTCATTCCTTGGCTTTTTTTAAGGTTTAATACTGTGCATTTAGATCTTATTAGTTACAATAAGCATAAAGTACATGTAAAACAAGATGTAACCTGGAATTAGTCAAAGTTTTCTTGGTGTATAAAAATTAAGCATAATGGTTTTTGATTTTCTTGTTGTTTTTTTCTTTTCTTTTCTTGAACTTCATATAGTCTGTGAGTTGTTTTGGGGGTGTTCGGAGCTTTCTGGGGTTAGTATCCAATTATCAGAGACTGTATATTATGTCTGTTCTTTTGTGACTGGGTTATCTCACTCAGGATGATATTCTCTAGATGCATCCATTTTCTTAAGAATTTCATAAAGTCATTGTTTCTGATACCTGAGTTAATATACCATTGTGTAAATATACCACAATTTTTGTATCCATTCATCTACTGAAGGACATCTGGGTTCTTTCCAGCTTCTGGTTATTATAAATAGGGCTGCTATAACATTGTGGTGCATGTGTCTTTGTTGTATGTTGGAGCATCTCTGGGGTAAATGCCCAGAAGTGGAATAACTGGGTCTTTAGGTAGTACTATGTCCAATTTTCTGAGGAATCGCCAGATTGATTTCCAGAGTAGTTGTACCAGTTTACAACCCCACCAACGGTGGAGAATTGTTACTTTTTCTCTGCATCCTCACCAGCATCTGCTGACATCTGAATTTTTGATCTTGGCCAATCTGACTGGTGTGAGGTGGAATCTCAGGGTTATTTTGATTTGCATTTTCCTGATGGCTAATGATGTTGAGCACTTCTTTAGATGCTTCTCAGCCATTCAATATTATTGGTTTTCATTTTAGCTTAAATGTTACCTTAAATAAAATGAAGAATACAAGAAAACATCAATTTCTAGATACATCAAAATAGAAAAAGAACTATTTCACTCAACTAAGCTAAAAGTTCACATATAAGGAAACTGTGGCCAAACTGATCAACGGCTGGTGATAACCCTTTTACCCTCTGCATTGCTATCACAAGATTGGTAAGTAAACAACAGCTAATCCCTAAATGAGGTTTCCCTGCTTTGGTCTTCCAAAGCTCCCTGTTTAAATAATAAAAATCAGTTGTTTGAGGTAAAACCTTATGATTTTACATTGTCGTTAATATACAAATAAACCTATCACTGACCATATATTTATTACTCAACTAAGCTAAATAGGATCCTAAGGTATGAAGATTAACTACATGCAAATGTTTAATGCATGTGTAATGCAGTAATGAAGACTGGATTCCTTTATCTTCCTTAAGGTTTTGACTTTGCTTCAAAGACATTGAGATAATTGGACTCAAATATTAAACTCTGGCATTTGGGCATTAGCTTAAGGCCCAAAGTTGTTTTTCCTCATGAAGGGTGCTGCTTGTCTTTAAAATGTCATTGATTCCTCCCTGCCAGATTTTATAAAAAAAAATTACACACTGAATATCGAGGCCCTTCTCTCTTTTTTAATTTTTCAGAATCCTTCCTACATCTACAAATTTATTCCTCTCATTTTTTTTTTGAGTTCCTTAACTATTTTGGGTATTAGTCATTTGGATACTGATATCATTGTATGGTGGTGAGAAAAGAGCTCAGACTTAAAAGGAGCATTAAATCTAAAGCCAAGTGCCAAATACCAAATAACCAAGTTTATAAATTCACTTCTAATAGTTGAGTTTTATCATTTAAAATATGTTCCCTCGTGTTAGTAGCAAAATTGTAAATACTTTTGTGTTTGTTAATTCCCATTGTTATAACTTCTGTTACATTTTATATTGGGCTTTTCTACACAATGAAATAATTTAATTTATTCTTATTAAAGAAAACATATCTATTTTCTTCTCATCATTTAAAAACTGGGCAAAGGAGAACATGATAAAAATGTTTCTGTGTCAGATAAACCATTTTCTTATGGGAAAGTGATTTCACACAAATAAGAATGAACAATTTTGAGGAAAACCTAAGATGGCATTTAGAAACAAACTTACAATTTCCAATAGCCTAAATATTTACATCAAGTATTTCATATGGAAATTTTCCAGAAGATCACTCATGTATTAGGTAATAAGAATTATTAATACAGTTGTCTCAATTTGACATTTTACAAAAACTCTGTGTATATGTTAATTGCTGACACTAAAATTTATAATAAATTTTATGGATAGAAAAGTTTAAATATACTAGGAAAAGAAAGCCCAACTTTTCAAATAAAAATGTCTCCTTATATAGAAAAGATTAGAATATGCTCCATATAATTGGCTGTTAACTAATTTATGTCTGAAAGTAGATCTGCAAACACTGCCGTGAGTTAGAAGACTTGCGATATACAGCATTTATCCTCCTGTAGCTGCTCAAACTCCTGAACTATTGAACCAGAAACTCAACTGAAGGTAAGATTAAATACATAAGCACTTAATTGGGAAATAGACACTTTCTTCCTTTCCACTCATTTTAGGATACATTCTTTAATTACTACTTTAGCAAGCCAAAAATTAGTAGGGGATGATTCCAGTGACAAACTTGAACCCCTTTATCTATTTAAGAAATGTGGTGGTATTATCATCTTCATCATGATTATAGTTCTCATATCTCATTTTTATATTAAGAAAGGCATTATGTGAATTTTAGATTCATTACAAGTCATTATATTTTTTGCTGATTATGTGTCAAAATTGTACCTCAGATATTCTATTTTGTACCTTAAAATCTAAAGATAGCTACTACATTTGCTTGGGAGGCAGAATTTTGTGGGTGGGAAGTTCATTATAATTCTGAGAAGAAAGAAAAACCTAGAAATTAGTAACTTATTCTTGAATGCAAAAGAGAAATGAGTTGTCAAGCACTAAGGTACATTTCATTCCAAAGGGAGATGAGACACGCCAAAGATAGACTTCATTCTATCTCATCTAGGCCATATAACAGGAGCAAAAGACTTGTGTTTTCTGCAATAAAAATGGGAAAGAAAAAATATAACCAGCTAAAAAAAAACCCTATAACAGCCAAATATTGTAGCTTGCATCCATTGTATGCACCAACCAACAGAAGGAAAGCTATTTTTAAGTAGGTATTTGCTCATAATAGAGAATAAGACTTGGATGGCACCATGGTCCAGTATTCAGTAAGATGGAAATATGCATATAAGGACTAAAAGGTCATGTAAGGAAGGCATAGATCAACCTGCTTCTCAAAATTGTTTCTTTTATAAAGAAAGTGAATATTACCTTATTATGGGAAGGGTAGCACCAGCTAGAAAAGACAGGAGACAAATAATCAACTCATGGCTTAGGACCAGTGTCCTGGGTAGCATTAGCTATCAACTGGACACAGCTGAGAGGTATCTAACATGATCTGAGTTGAAGAATTGCTGAGATAAGATTGACTGGAATCATGTAGGCAACATGATGTCCTGAGTGATGATGTAGGAAGTTCTACTCATTATAGGTAGTACCATACCTTGATAGGTAGACTTTGACTATATAAGATTGTCTGAGATATATAGCTCAGTTTCCATGTTGGTCCCCACCAACTGAAGCATAGACTTCCTGTGAAATCCGTTTCCCAACTGGAAATCCTTGTATGTCCTCAGTGGAAGAAGATGCACTTAAACCTGCAGTGACTTGATACATCAAGGTCGGGTGATACTCAGAGGGCCCCTACTGTCTCAGAGAAGAAGGGGAGGAGGTTGGGAAAACTCTGTGAGGGAAGGACTAAGATGGAGGACAGCAACACAGCATATAAAATGAATAAATGAAATCAATGGATAAAAAGAAAAAGACTATAATGTGTCAAAGAGCAAGTCCGCAAACAGTGTTGAGTCCATATGTAAGTTACTACCCCAACCTACATCAATGATGAATTGTAACCTAGAAGTGTAATCCTAATAAACTTCTTTTTTTACATGACTTTCTTTTGGTTAGAGTGTTTTATTAGAGAAAACCAAAGGTAAATTACAATAGTAAAGATTTATCTCTGCCTCAAACCCTATGCCAATAGAAAACAATGTGTTTTCTAGGACAGGGATGATAGGTTCCACCTACTAGTAACAATTACTCTGAAGCACAATTGTTTCTCAAAGAGAAGAATGAAGAAGGGAAATAGGAATTAATGCTGAGAAAGCCCCACCCTGTTGACTAAAAATGCAGTATTTAGCATTATAATTGGACAAGGGACACAGCCAGGTAACATTCTGCCATATCATCTAAATGTATAAATACAAAATTAGGGAAGATTAGAAGATGATTATATGTCATCAATAGATTTGAAAATTTTGAGACAGGATAAAAGAAGTATATATATACAATCATATGGTGGCACAAAGTTTATGGAAGTAACCAACCAAAGTCTGTCTACTTAGACATAAGGTCCATTCCACAAGATAGAGCCTATACCTAGTACTGCTTGAGTGACAAAGATCCAGAGATTAGATAGCCCAGAGATCTAGGATAGGACACTGACATTTAAAAAGGAGAGAATAAGAATAATGATCAAAGGACTCCTAATAGTATTCTGCTAAACTCATAGATGAGTGCTTCATTTAACCATTATCAGATAAGCTCTCTCCTGAAACAGATGGGAACAAATACACACACACACACACACACACACACACACACACACACACAGAGAGAGAGAGAGAGAGAGAGAGAGAGAGAGAGACAGAGACAGAGACAGAGAGACAGAGACAGAGACAGAGACAGAGTGAGGGGTCTTGGGAAACAGATCTAAAAGATATCTATGAAATCCCTTCCGTCAGAGCTCAGGGAACCCCAGGAAAGAAGAGAACTAAGGACTATAAAAGCCCGTGGGAATGGAGGGCAGTTAGAAAAGAAGGCTCTTTAAATAAACATGACCAAAGCTCACATGAACTCACAGAGACTGAAGCAGCATTCTGTGAGTCTTAGGAGTTAGTGTTGTTCTAGGTATATAAATGTGGCAGGGCATTCCATGATTACGTTTTAAGGGTTCACATTTCATTGTGAGTTTGTAGTAGACTCTGTAGATTTAGATTTTTCAAAACCGTCTCCAATTAATGTTTTTCAGTGTTTTAATTTCTCTTATAGCCTACTACCTACTGGAGGTTGTAGAAAGGAAAGGTTAACAGGGCATAAAGAGATATAGATCTATTTAGCAGTAGTTCTTTTGGGTAATTCTAATCTTCATTCTCGGGATTTCAGCAGATTAGTTTGTGCAAATTAGCACCAGTAGCTTAATCCATTCATAAATACTATTCACAAATCAGCAATGACAGTTAGATTCAGAAGAAACCTATCAATCATTCAAGAAAGCAGCAAGAAGCCACTGGAATATCAAGATACATTCTTTTATGTATTTCTCTCTATGAACTCATGACAATCAGTGAAAAAGCCACAGCTGACAATCAGTTGAAGAAGCCACAGTGTAGTCATTAAGGACCAGCATTAAGAAAGCCCCGGGGACACCAGCAAATAGCATCCAGGTAAACCAATGCCACACAGTGCCATTGTCTGTTGGCTTATATCTATGCCCTTTCCAAACATAATATTTTTTCAGGCAGCTTCGAGGAAAACACCGAGGCTGCCTCAGCAAAACATCTCATAAGATAGTTTCCAGAAAACATCATATGACCAAGTCTCCAAAGAAACGTTGAGACTCCATCTTCTTGATAAAAAGGCTTTTTGATGAGGGTGAGATCTACCCTTATTGTGGTTTTAGGACAAAATCCTAGTAGGTGTTGTTATATACAAATATTCTTCTTGTAGCTGGTTAAGTGAACATGGGGTGATAATCTTTGGTTAGTCTTGTGAAATATATGTGTTTGTGTGTGTTAAATAAATTTTGAACATAAATTTTGTAATTCATAAATAAACAAAAATCAGACTTGACATGATTTTTTTACTGAAAAATTTGATGTGTTCTCACTCATGAAGTTTGCATGTATGTTTAATAGTAATACCATCTAATAATCACATCTTGATGTGCCTTTTGTACATAAGGTGCCAAGCTTCTTTTGACCTCTGGCATAGTTATAAAAGCACCCTTTCTAGATTCTATATGTCAGTGTTTTGTTGCCTACATTATCAGTATCTTTTATAAAAAGTTGTATCCAGTGCCAACGTGTTCAAGGCTATTCTCTAATTTCACTTCTATCAGGTTCAATATGTATGGTTTAAATTTTTGGTCTTTGAAACATTTGGACTTGAGTTTTGTGCAAAATGAAAACATTGATCTATTTGCATATTTCTACATGAAGATATACTGTTAAATCACCACTACTTGTTGAAGATACTGTTTTCCACCATGTATTTTTGTCTTCTTTATAAAAAGGCAGGTATCCATAGGTTTGTGCATTTATGTCTAAGACTTCTATTTGATTTCATTCATTATCTTGCTAGTTTTCCTATCTTGAGTTTTAAGTTTGGTTTTTTTTTTCAATATGAAATAAAAAGTTTTTCTACCAAATTCTGTAAAGAATTGTGTTAGGATTTTGATTGGGATTGCATTGAGTCTGTATACTGCTTTTGTATACTGTTTGTATACTGTATACTGCTTTGGTAAAATAGCTATGTTTACTATGTTAACACTACCAATCTATGAGTATTGGCAATCTTAACATCGCCTCATAATTTTTTGAATAATGTTGTCCCAAAATATTTTATATTGATTCTAGCTATTGTAAGAGGTGTTGTTTCCCTGACTTCATTCTCAGTCTGTTTATCATTTGTATATAAGAGGGATACTAATATTTTTCATTTAATCTTAAATCACTTTGTTAATGGTACCTACCAGCTGTAATAGTTACTAAGTAAAATTTTTGGAGTCTCATATATATATACTGTCATGTCATCAGCAAATAATAATATGTTGACTTCTTTTCCAATTTGTCTCTCCTTGATCTCTTTAAGTTGTCTTAGTTCTCTAGGTAAAACTTCAAGTTCTATATTGAATAAGTATGAAGAGAATTGGGCATGCTTATCATCTTTCTGATTGTAGAAAAATTGCTTTGGGCTTCTTTACATTAGCTAGAGGCTTGTTTTAAATGATCTTTATTATATTTAAGTATATCATTTTATCCTAATCTATCCAATACTTTTATCATGAAGGAATATTAAATTTTGTCATAGGCTATTTCAGTATCTAATGAGATGATCGTGGTTTTTTGTTTTTTGTTTTTCAGTTTATTTATATGGTATAGGACATTGAATTGTCTAATATTTGTATGTTGAACCATCCCTACTACCAATCTATGCTGAGATGAAACATACTTGTGCCTAATGGATGATCTTACTGAAACATTCTTTGATTTTGTTTACAAGTATTTTGTGAAGTCTTTTTTCATATACGGTTATAGGAAAATTTATCTATAAGTTTCTTCATTGTTGAATTTTTGTGTGGTTTTGGTATTGGAGTAATTGTATCCTCATAAAATTAATGTTGCAATGTTCCTTCTGTTTCTTTTTTGTAGAATAATTTAAAGAGTATTGCATTAATTCTTCTTTGAAAGTCTTTTATGCTAGAACTCTGTACTAAAATCACCTGGCCTTGGGCTTTTGGGGGTAGAATTTTACTCATGTCTTCTATTTTCTTGGGGCTATTTAAGTTTTCTATCTGATCTTGATTTAACTCTGATAACATCTATGATAATATTTAGATTCTTATATTTCGTGGAGAATAGGTTTTTAAATTATGACTTGATAATTCTTTGTATTTTCTTAGCGTCTATTGTTTTCTCTCCTTTTTCATGTTTAATTTTTTTCATTTTTTTGTATAATGTTCAAAACTATTTGGTTAATTAGAATTACCTTAAATTATGAATAAAAATTACTTAGTTAATTCCAAAAACATGCTACAACTTCACTTCTCCACTTTGGTTTTTCCATATATAAAATTAAGTAATATTTTTGTCAACTCGACAGAAGCTAGAGTAAGTTAGGAAAAGGGAATAAGAATGGAAACAATTCCCCCACATATTTGCTGATGGTGAAATATCATTGGTGCTGACTGCTATGGACCGAGCTCACAGAGACAGTGTCAGCCTTTCTACCTAGGTTACACAAAACACAAGGAGCCAAGCAGTCAATGCATACTTCTATGGCCTTCTGCTTTAGCTTTTGTTTCCAGGATTGGATTCTGACATAAAATTTTGAGCTGAAATAAATTCTTTATCCAATTTTGGTCATGGTATTTTATCACAGAAGTGGAAATCTAAGATCAGAGGATTAAGATAGTGTAAAAGTAAAATATGCTAGAGTGCCTTACAAATACAAATGAATCTGACTATTGCCAAAAATGATAGTACTTTAAATGAAATTTCTGTGAAACTCGGATTTTAGCTTCTTTTGTATTGTTTCTGCATCCCCTTGTCTCAGCCCAAGTAAATATACTTGATGCAAAAGGAAAGAGTGACTAGGAACCACCATTAACCTGAGAAAAAACAAGACGCAAATAATTTCATTAGAACTGAAACTATGTGGCAAATGTAATTCAATGAATTTGAGCTAAAATAGCAAAACATGCTGGATGTAGTTAAAATAAAGTCTAACTTTTAAGATCAGCACAATAAAAACAGAGCCTGAACATTTGGCTTCATTAAGAGGAAATTCAATTTTACATCAAAGTAAAAAGTAGGAGTCATTATAATATTGAGATGTTAATGTTGATGCTGTAAGAAATTGCACAGTGTCTTCAAAGAACCTCGTTATTTTAAAGCTATACAAATATTTGTCCAGATCAAAATTATAATGTTATCAAATTCAAAGAAGGAAATCAAATACCTTTGGAGGGTGAGAAAGATTGTGAATCAGAAATTCCCATTTTTTTCTTTTGTTTGTTTGTTTTTTCTCATCAGACCCGAAATATATTTGTTTATTCTCATCTGTGTCAACAATGAAGCCACCTCTGCCAAGAAAGCAACAAAAATCCAGAGTCGCTCTCTGTAAGACTTTTTCTCCGATCAGGATGACTGAACCCGCCCCCCTTTCTTCTAAATAAGAGACTATTCCTTTTATTTCCTTTATGTCAGACCTCAATTCTGCTTTGCTAAATTTTATATCATGTTTCAAGTGCCTCTTTACTGATTGATTTTGTAAGGAAAATTATTTAAATGTGTTTCTTCTACAAATTCTAAATAAGAACTTTAGTATTTTTGAGGATTTGAACAAGGAATCTTATTTAACCTTTACATTTTCGGAGAGGAAGTAGAGTCCAATAAAAGACAATGAAAAAGAGAAGCTTGGCTAAATACCATAAACAACGTGACGAAAGTATCACCGTGGACCCATTACTTTGTACAAGTAAGACACACTAATAAAATTTAAAGTTTTGAAAACTTTTTGTTTTTGGCTTGTTTGCTATGATATTATGGAATGATAATATGTTCTTTCTACTGTTTGTTACTTTGATATTTCTTCTCCTTGTTCAGTTATACTTGCAGTATAAAAATAGGTTTTTTTGTTTGTTTGTTTGTTGTGTTTTGTTTTGTTTTTAAAATATCGCCATTGAGAATGGCAATGCCTGTGGTGGTGATGATGATGGTAGTTGTGGTGGTGATGATGATGATGATGATGATGATGATGATGATGATGATGATGATGATGGTGATGATGATGGTGATGATGATGGTGGTTGTGGTGGTGATGATGATGGTGATGATGATGGTTGTGGTGGTGGTGATGATGATGGTGGTTGTGGTGGTGGTGATGATGACATTCACACAACTTAAAAAACCCTGAGGCAAGTGAATTATCACAAATATGTTTTATATTCATTACAAAGAACATTCTACAGCATTGAGAGCATTGACAAATCTCAGACACGAAGACAGAAGCATTAAATGAAGCAGATGTGCAAACTGGAGTTAATGGGGACTAATTACCTTGTAAAACTAACTAACTAATCAGTTCTCATTTGGAAACCCAGAAACTTTTTTCTTAAATGGTACCAGGCAGATTGCAATATATAAACTTATAGTAATTTGAAGTTATCTTTTTTTATCATTTATCATATTAGCTTTTACTTTTCCATGATTTCAGAATTGAGTAATCTGATACGTTAGACTTTAAGTGAATAGTGTTTTATAATTTGAAGTCGTGTATGTGGCAATATTTTTTTATGTATTTTGGTACATATATCTTCTATCTACCTATGTTTCATTTAAAGGGAGAGAAAGAAACTCTAAAAGTTTTTACTGTAAACACAATGTGTTTCTTCTTTGTACTTATCAGTATGTGAAGATTTTTCGTTTCTTTTCCATGAAAAGCTACATGGATTGACTGTTATACCTAATTTAGTGCATTATTTTCATGAATAATAGCAACTTCAACTAACAAATATTAATTAAATAATTACTTCTCCATAAACATCACATTTCTGAGTCTGACAACTAAGAACTTAAGGGAGAGGGCAAAGATGATCCTGTATTGAAATCTCAGATTTACTGTGGAATATTTAACTCCTACTTGTGAAGTTCTGAGATAATGTGGAAAGAGTCCTTGATTTAGTTCTCGGACAAACACTAAGTAGTCTGTGTCATAAACTGGCTCTCAGCACACTGGACACTGGAGCTGTTTCGGGCATCAAATGGCAAGGCCAACACATGTGGCATGAAACTGTAGCAACACTCACTGAATTTTGTTTTACTACAGGGATGCATTGTCTAAATTACAATAGATCAGCAAGCACAGACCTCAGGAATGCATATTCAGAACTCCGATTATTTTGTGCTTTGAAGCTGTGTGATGTGCTAAGGGACCAGGCAACAAATCTGTGCAGCCATTTCCTTCAGTCTCCCTGGGCTTCTCTTACTCTCCACCTGGTCTTAACTCGAGCTGCCTTTGATCTCCTCGAGATTCTCAGTGCTCATCACAAGATTTTTTTCAAATGCCTGAAGAGAACAAATTTTTTCAAAAAAAAAATCCCTTACATTTATTCTAAATCTCTTTCTGTGTTATTTATGGACTATTCAATGCACATAAATTTAATTAATTTATTTACTTTATATATGTGTTTCTCCTGATGTTAGTCACCAATTTAGTAATGAATGTTTGTGAAATGTGGCTTAATAACATAAAATTACTTTAAAACTGCTTGTGGAGTGCCTAAAGAATATATTGTAGTTAACTAGTAAGACATTGTCATTTTATTTATGCCTAGGAATGAGAATAATCAGAACATTGCCAATGCAAACGTCTAAATAATTAAAAGTTTCTCAATAATTAAAATTAATGTGAAACAAATTCCTTCAAAGGCTTTGTGAAATATTTATTGAATCATCTGTGTAACTAATATGCCAGTTGAAAAGACATTTTAACTTTCAAAACAATAAATAATTAGGCTCTTCCCTAAATTAGTAAAATGTACCAGAAGGTGTTTGTAATACTTAATTAAACTCTAACCCAAAGATAACAATTACAATTAAATGCTTCTCAGGAAAATTCACTATCTTGTTTTTTTCAAAGAAACAAAACCATGGCTGTGCTGAAAGCAGTAGGTGAGGCCAGTGTCAGAATTTTCTGATATGATTCCTCCAGGGAACAAGTCCACTCCTTATGACCAGTGTTGATCCCCAAACTCAGTCTTTGCGCATGTGCTACAGAAAGTATGAGTGGGAAAGACTTGGTATCTCAGTCATTTTGAATATTTGTTTGGACGTTCCTTCTGAAAGTGAATGGAAAAAGAAAAAAAAAAAAAAACGTGTGACTACCTCTAATATTTTGCTCAATGAAACAAGTGAGAAACTGGGACTATTCTGTCTCAGAAGTCCCTTGTTAGTGATAAGAGATTGGTACCTTATGCAAACTTCGCAGTGATTTCTGAAATAATTAGATTATTCTTAACGTGGTTTACTACGCCCAACATTCTAGATCTAACAGCGCCTTTGTGTTTGTCTCTACAAACCAGGGAGTTTGCCTCAGAGACTCATAGAATCCTCTACTACGTAGCACGTGTAAGATATCGTAAGTTAAAGAAAACCTTTTACACTGCCTGTAAACACATCCATAGACCTGCTAGCGTCTGGTAAAGTGGTAGAACTGGCAAGAATGGATAAAAGTGTGTCTGCAATAAGGCTAAGTCCTAAAACGATACATTCTTACCAAGCAGTACATTTGATTGGCTAATCTTCTAATTAAAAACAGAATTGAATGTAATAATTACACTTAAATTTATAGCAAGCATTTTAATGTTACGACTAGGGCATGAGTTACAGTAATTAGACCAAAAGGAAATTACTCATATAAATATGTGTTTTATAAAAATAATTTATAAAATGAAAAGATCATATTACTCTTCAGTTTTCAGGTTTAGTTAAAAACTTCAATATTATGAAATTTTAATTATAATAATAAAAAGTAATCCCAGTGCAATATAGTAATATTAATGTGTTACCATTTTAAACAATAAATTTTAGCATTAAAATAAGTCTCAGAGTTTATTGAAAATAAAGATACAACATATCTAAATCAATGGGATACAATGAAGACATTTCTAAGGAAAAAGTTTACAGCACCAAGTGCATGTCTTAAAATTTTTGAGGAATCTCAAGTTAATAACTTAATAAACCATATACTTCATATTGGAAAAATGAACAATAAAAAATATGAGCAAGAGAAGCACAAAAATCAGTAAACAGGAAAGAATTATCAAATATATGGTGTAATTAAAAACATAAATAAAATAATAAAATAACAATTATTATGTTTTCCTGTCTCAGAATAGGTTCAGATGACTATGGCATACATATGTCTCTTGTTGACTATACTAAACTAATCTACTGACTTGAGAAAGATTCCAGGTCAATGTTGTAGTTGGATGACAACTGTAGTTCAGAATTGATACCATCTTAGACCCCATTTTATAGACTATAATTTACTTCATTTCTTTTTTTATTTCTTCAGTAACCCATATATCATTCAGCATTGTGTCATTTAGTTAAAAAGAGCTTCTGAACTTAATGTGTCTTTGATTGATTTTTATATATCTATTATAGTCATAGAAAACAAAGGGTATTATTTAAATTTTCTGTTTGTTGAACCCTTGCTTTATACATTGCTGTGCAATCAGTTTTGGAGAAAGTTCCACAAACTTCCTAGAAGAATGTATTTTCCTAGAAGAGTGGGTTTTCCTAGAAAACTGTGTATTTTTCAATCTTTCTGTGAGGTATTCTACAGATGTCAAGTGATTTGTTTTATGATGTAATATGGTCTGTATTTGTATATTGCATTATTATATGTTTGCCTATTACCTTTTTTTCTAGGATGACATATATATTGAGAGTTTGGGGTATAAATATCACCCATTATCACTATGCTGAGGTTAATTTGCAGATTTTGATCTCATTATATTGTTTAAGTAACTGGATATGCCTTTGCTTATTTTGTATGTTTAAGATTGTAATATTCTCTTGATTGATTCATCTGTTATTGCAAAAGAACCCATATTTAGTTCTCCTAATTATTTTTGATTTTGTCTTTTTTATTAGGCACTAGAATATCTATACACCCTACCAAGCATTGCACTATGCTAAAAATATTCATTTTATCATGTGATTGAAAAATGGAAGAGGAACAATTGGAAGGTCAAAGGAAGTCCATATCCAGCAGCTGGAAATCTGTTGCAAGAACTTCTGCTGATGATATTATATCACAAGTATAATAGCATGCATATATATATGTATTTATATATATATATATATATATATATATATATATATATATATATATATATAGTTCTAAATGTTATTTTTAAAACTTATTTAATTTAGAGCAAATAATTAATGTAAATTTAATTATTAAAGGTACTACATAAAAATGTTTATATTTGTTATTTAGCAAATGTCCTATTTATTGAAGAGCCCATGTAAACTATTTGTTTATATTTTGACCTTATCTTAAATCATTATTTCACTGTAGTTTGTGAAAAGATGCTTTGTTATTACCTTTATTCTATAGACATTATCACAAAGTAATTTGGCCAAGTTTTAGGCATGCATTTGGGTTCTGCTTTTCACACAAGCATTTTATGAATATAATGATGACATGAGATTAAATCACTAAGAAAAATAGATTGCTACTAATACAATTTAATTTATTGCTTGTAACAAATATAAATCCATAGGCTAAGCATATTATAATTACTTTTACATGTAATGTGTTTAAAATAAGCACTAATTATAATATTAACTGCTTGTAGTCCTTCACTCAGAAATAATTAAATTAGTAATGGATAGAAGATATTCACATTTACAAGATAGTTTCCTTTTTTGCTATGTTTTAATTTCTAATGCTTATTTTCTATTTGTTTGTTTGTATATTCAAAGTAGTATCCTAGATTCATAAATATGGAGACTTATGGAGAAAAAGAATCCTAATATGTGTGTTGCAATATCCTTTTTAACACAATCGCCAATTTGTTGTATTTTCTTCTTCAACCCAAATAAATCCATCCAATAAAAATATGACTCAGTAATTAGGCAAACAAACCACAGTCTATTTTGGGCAGATTTACCACTGCACTCTACTCCCCTTCTAAAAAATCCCTCTCATTTGCCCTGAGCAGTCCTCTTGTTCCCTTCCATCCTCTCCTCCTTCTCCTATGACTCCTCCTTTTCTGTTTAACTCCCTGACTCCTTCTCTTTAATTTCCTCTCCTTTTTCCCACCTCCTCTCCCTATCTACTCATGTATTGCCTTAACATAAATCTATATATGTTCAACATGAAAGTACTCAGACAAATACTAAAGGTGGAAAGATTTAAAAGTGGCTGAGATTGAGGATAAAATAGAGAGAGAAGAGATTAGGGGATTGGTTTAAAACATAAGGATATATGAAAAAAAAACCTAAGGAAACCTACAACTTTATAAATCTACTTAAATACATAATTAGAAAATAAGAAAAAGAAAATAAAGAAATCAGTACATTTTTGTATAAAATCCTCCTCAAAAAAGCTAGAGTTTATATAAAACAACAAAAAAATCTAGGACCAAAATTGGAATGAGTTCTTACAAGCCATTCTAAAGGAGGTACCAGAGGTCTCCAAACCATCACAGCTTCATTCTCTTCCTTCCTCAAAACACAAGATCATAAAATTTTCTAACCAAAGACTTCATACCTTCTCAGGGCTACATAACACTGAGAAATTGAGCTGAATATGATTCTTGAAATTTCTTCCCTGTTAGCTAGCCTTCACGGTGTTAGAAGATCCTATGTTTCTATCAATGTTTCTATAAAGCTGGACAGCACACAACATTCAACAATTTTCTTGTTTGGCAAGATAAACACACCAAAGCAATATTGGCATGAGTACTACACAGCAACCAACCACTGTCAAATCTTACTCAAGACTGAATCTGTAAGACAGAACTCATACCTGGTAGTATAAACCTGACAAAGAGCACAAGGTTGTGGAGGTCATCAGCTCTAACTGAGGGAGAACCTACTACCATTGCTTGGCTGATCATATCTGCTGTCAAACTTCATTCTAAATAGTCACATTCCACGCACAGATTAGTACTTATAGCTGCACTGTATCTCACACAGGACTTTTCTTTTCTTTTTTTCTTTTGTAATATATTTTATTGGATATTTTTTATTTACATTTCAAATGTTATCCCCTTTCCTGTCCAGAAACTCCCTATCTCATCCCCTCCCCATGCTTCTATGAGGGTGATCCCCCCCACACTCCCTTCTGCCTCCCCTAAACTGGGGCATCTAACCTTGGCAGAACCAAAGGCATCTCCCATTGACACCCAACAAGGCCATCCTCTGTTACATATGTAGTTGGAGCCATGGGTCTGTCCATGTGTACTCTTTGGATGGTGGGAAAGGTTCAGTCCTCCTTAGAAGGCGGAACAAAAATATTCATAGGAGGAAATACAGAGACAGAGTTTGGAGCAGAGACTGAAGGAAATACCATCCAGAGACTGCCCCTCCTGTGAATCCATCCCATATACAGCCACCAAACCCAGACACTATTGCAGTTGTGAAGATGTGCTTGCTGACCTGATCCTCATAAAGCTTTTTCCTGAGATGCTCTGCCAGAGCCTGACAAATACAGATGTGGATGCTCACAGCCAACCATTGAACTGAGAATGGGGTCTCCAATGAAAGGGTTAGAGAAAGGACTAAAGGAGTTTGCAACCACATAAGAACAATAATATCAATCACCCAGAGCTCTCAGAGACAAAACCACCATCCAAAGAGTACCTAGGAGTTTTCTAAGCTTAGGTTCTATGCTCATGTTGTGCGTGATTTTTAACAGTGGGATTTTCCACCCAGCTTCTTTGTTTCTCTGAATAATAATGATGCTGAGACTTAATATTTCATGAACTTTGGTTTATTCTCCAACTAACTCATAACACAGTTTACCCCTTCATTCTGTTCTAAGTCCTGCCGCATGACTGGTTGCCTCCCTTCAGTTTCATGCAACTGTCTCCTTCCACTTTTGTGGCAAATCTCTCAAGTCTGATTCCTTCAAGAATTCCTCTCTATCTCTCATTCTCTGCTAGATGATACATCTTTTAATCCTGTTTCAGCTCATAGGCCATAAGCTTTTTATTGACAGGTGATGCTTAAGAGATTTTTTATACAAGTACTGCTCACATCTTTCATTAAGAATTGCTTACTGGCAGGAACCAGATGGATGCCTCCTCAGAATCTCTGCCAGAACCATACTGACACAGAGGAGGATGCTTGCAGCTAATTATCAGACTGAGCATGGGGACCCGAATGAAGGAGCTAGAGAAAGGACGGAGAGAGCTCAAAAGTTCTGCAACCCTATGGGAAGAACAAAATTATCAATTAACCAAACCAACTACAGCTCCCAGGGACTAAAACACCAACCAATGAGTTCACATGGAGAGACCCATGGTTCCAGTTGCATATGTAACAGAAGATGTCATTGCCTGGCATCAATGGGAGGAGAGGTCTTTGGTCCAGTGAAGGCTCATTTTCCCAGTGTAGGGTAACTCCAAGGCACTGAGGTGGGAGTGGGTGGTTGGGAAGCAAGGGGAGAGGGAGGGGGAGGGGGAATGAGATAACATTTGAAATGTAAACACAGAGAATATCCAATAAAATTTTAAAAAAGAAAAGTTTTCTTTGTTTTTCTGCAGTGGGTAGTAGTTAACACTAAGACTCAACACTTGTCAAATGCATTAAATACATGGCTGTGTAGTGCCTAACTGTAAAAGGGTTAAATAATATATTACCCACTACCACCACCATCAATTCTCAGGAACTATGTAGGAAAAAGGTATACAAAGAATGTAGAAAACACTGGCTAAAATATAAGTCTGCTGAGCTGACGCTGCCATTATACTCATAAATGCACTGCAGCTGTCGTTATCCTTCTCACTGATGAGCTACAGGCACATAACACACCTGCAAAACAGTCAAAATGGGATTGGTATTGTTTGTGAGAAGGGTTTTGGGTTCCACAGGAGACAGGAGATTGAGGGAGAATAAAAGGTGTTTAAAACTCCCCAAACTCAGTATATGTAGGCATAAAATTGTCAAAGAATAAAATAAAAATTAACTTTATTTCTAAGACAAAAAGTAAATCTCACAGAATTATTCTTTTGAATTTCAGAGAAGAAATATCACGTTAACTTGCTTAGATACAGCATTACCAGAGAAGTTGCCATGTTTAAAAGACTTAAGCAATAATTGTTGTTTATTTTTAATATCATCCTCTAATGATGCATCTTTATAAAAATCAAAATATGGTCAGATGTGATCTATGTCTACAGAGGAACCTAAGTGGCATCAAGAACTTCATTCTCAAGGAAGACAGAAGGAAGCAAGCAGAACCCTGCAGAGCATGTGTTTTTCTGTTACTCTGTGAGCCCAAGTGAGCCCTGCTTCGGTGACTCAGTGAGTCATGTTCTGACATCTTCCATTCTGGCGGACTCTTTACAACCATCCCCTCTTCTCTTCGGGTTCCAAAGAGAGAGACCTAATGGTGACCTACAAATTGCACTTACTCCACTCGATGTCTGCCTGTGGGTTTTGGTATCCACACATGTCTGCTCCTGGAGGAAGCCTTCTGAGGACAACTGGAAATAGCATCAGCCTATGAGTATAGCAGAATAAATTGTTAGTAAAAATAAAGTTATCTTAAAATGTATGAGTTAAGAACAATTGTTTAAAAACCAAGAATTTATGAAGATACGCACTTTTAGTTTCTACTGCGATTGACAGGGTTTTCTAAATTTAATACAGCAGCTGGGTTAAATGATTATTCTTCAAGATTACAGGCCTTCCAAAGGTTCCAAGATGCAGCTGTAAGAGTCAGTTGCAGATGTTTACCTCCAACCAGTCAACAGAAGCTGCTGACCCCTGTGGTTGAATTAGTGAAAAACTGAAGGAAGCTGAGGAGGAGGGCGACCCTGTAAGAAGACCAGCAGTCTCAGTTAACCTGGACCCCTAATCTCTTTTAGATACTGGATCACCAGGCAGCATATATCAGCTAATATGAGGCCCCCAACATATATCTTGGTTAATTCAGAGAAGATGCACCTAATCCTCAAGAGACTGGAGGCTTCAGGCAGTTTAAAAGTCTGGAGTAGTGGGTGATGTAGGGACATCCTCCTTAACGGGTCAGGGAGGAGGTATGGGATGTGGGACAGTAGGAGGGTGGACTGGGAGAAGAATAAAATCTTTAGTATAAAAAATAAATAAATAAAGGAGAGAGAGAGAGAGAGAGAGAGAGAGAGAGAGAGAGAGAGAGAGAGAAATATTAAAAAAGAACAAATAAAATATAAAATAAGAGTACACATGGAGGAACCAACTGCCACAGCTGCATATGTAGCAGAGGATGTCTTTGTTGGCTATGAATGGGTGGAGAGACCCTTGGTCCTGTTAAGGCTCATGCCCCAATGTAGGGACATGCAAGGTTAGGGAGGCAGTAGGGAGTGTGTGGCCAGGTGAGCAAGCATAGAAACAGGGTGGAGGATGGGAGTTTCTGGAGGGGAAACCTGGAAAAGCAGTAACATTTGAAATGAAAATTAATAAAATATCCAATTTTTTTAAAGAAAAAGAAAGAATAGTAGATCAGAATTATGAGTCATCTACAACCATATATTAAGACATGACAAAAAGGATAAAATGAGTGAAAGAAAGGCCATTTTTTATTTGTCTTTACACAGAATTCAACCAAGTCCCAAGCAACCAGCCAGGGCATCACTAAAAGGATCCTGCATACTAGGTGAGATGTTTGTTCTCATAATCAGAGGTCCTAGAGACCCCAGAGGTTGAATCCTAATCAGCACTCATTACACAGCCATCTTGGCCTCTTTGAAATTATTTACATTGGACCTTTCCCCAGACAGATGTTTTACTGGACTCAGAAACTCCTAAATTACTTTGGCATGTTATACTACCAGCACAGGTAGCAAATGGCAAATGCAGTCCTTAGTCTAACTATACCATTTTAGGATCACTGCCTCATCAATTGGGAAGATTTAGTTTATCTTAAAAACTACCCCATATGATAAAAGGTTGCCCCAAAGTGTCTGAACAGGACCCTATTCAATCTTCCTCAACTCTCTCATAGTCGTGCTATAAGTACTATCACCATAGATTTATCTGGTTAACACTCATACGTTCTAGTCCCTAGAAACTCAAATGGATACTATTTTGAGTATCTTGATGATCTCCATTCCTTCTGGTAAAACCTTGATGGAATAAATTCTTAGATACCTTGATTCCTGGGAGGAAGCTACCATCTGAAGTCATCATTTGCCTCTAATTGTTTCACTGGGTGCTTTTCTGGGAACAGGGCCTTTTCATAACTGCATTTTAATAGTGCTTACCTGTCTTCCTACAGTAACTCTAGGGCATTATGTTTCACCACCATGACTTTTATATTTTATTTGCAGCTCCTTCTTTTAGATCTGCATTGTTTCTTTGTGCTCTACTTGGCTATTCTTGGTTGTCAACTTGACTACATATGAAATAAACTACAATTCAAAAAAATGGGGAACACTCCTATGAAATCTTCTGCTTGGTTTGCAGTGGTGAAGGTTGAATCCCTTCCATGTCCAGGACTTTGAAAAGGAAGACACAGCTGTGTTCCAGATCTTGAAGCAGAAAGACACGGGCTTTGATCTAGATCTTAAGGCAGGAAGACACACTTTTATTTTAGTCAATACCATCTGATGGAAGCCTTTATAAGGACATGTGTCAACTTTGCTGGACCTAGGATCTGAGGACCTGAAAGGATGAGTGAACTACACTCTGGCACTGTAGACAGGCCTTCTTCAGTTTCAATGTACTTTTATACATGAGTATAACAATGAAAACAACAATCTAAGGAAGGTTGTTTGAATTCAGAAAAATGTAAATAATTCCAAAAAGTACATATTAAATATTAATAAAACAGTCATTTCTTAGAACTTTCTAAGGACAGACCAATTTAGCTACAGGCTGACATTCAACAAGAATAAACATCTTATAAATTGAATGTTAATGTTTAACACAGGAGGGAGGAAACGACATCCAAGAACAATCCAGGGAACAATGAGCACCAGAGGTAAAGGGTTTCTACCTTTGATCCTCTCACAAGTTCTCCAAGGCACTGCTTACCAAGGCACTGCTTACTTTGAGGGGCATGGAAGATGGAAGCTCTGGCTCTTTGCGTTCCCTTCATAGCACGTCCATTCCTTTGCTGGCATCGGAGCCAACTGTTCAGCCATTCCAACATTATTCTGCATAAGGCCAGCTGAGATACACAGACTTGTGTAAATAAACAAATACTACATTATTGAACTTCCCATTCTCAGCAAGTCATTGTCCAATTAGTTAGATTACAATCTGCAAGTCATTCCAATAAGTTCCCTTTATCATTTACCTTTCTATCTTCTATCTTTCTGTCTGTCTGCCTGTATAACTGTCATCAATCTAGAAAGGGAAAGCAAGATTCATCCCATAAGTCTTGTGACTCTAGAGAATCCTGACTAATTTAGGTTTCATGTCTGGCATCAAGACCTAATTAAAAAAATCATCTGAGTTCCAAATGGCTTGGGTAAGCACACTCTTCCAACTATGCTGTTTGCAGTGCATGTAATCCTTCTACTTGTTTACTGACTCCTCATACATATAGCTTACTTTGAGAATAATATAATGGTCCTGGGATCTCCAACATCTTGAAGCCTGCATAGTAACTTGAACTTCACACAGTGGCTTGTAGTGCCCCTGAAGACTGTCACACATCAGTAATCAGCTTCATAAAACATTTGCACTAATTTCAGGGTCACATTCATTTTGTTGTTGTCCTGACTTCAAATCTACATGGATAATGTTACCATTTAAGAAGTAAGCTCATGCTGTTGTAGAAGATGAGGTGTGGCCCCAATGTGTCCCAAATTTTTAAGTTTGAATAAAAAAAAAAAAAAAACCTTTTAGTGATATTCTTAGTTGAGTCTCAATCCTTTCAAATGAATTTATATCTTAACAAGATAATTTTTTGATAAGTGGTACCTTTCAAAATGAAAATAAGATAGTCAGGGACTCTGTATGAACCAATAAAGAAATACCGTAGGTTTCGGCATAAAAGTCAACAAATAAGAATCAGTAGTGGTACTATAAGCCAGCAACAAATTACATAATTAGGTTACAGGAAAATAATCTCAAATCTAGTAGGAAATATTGTTTAAAATATACATATTCTCCAAAGCAACCTACAGATTATTATTTTTAATCAACAAAATTCCAGTGACATTCTTTATCATTCAATCTCTCTCTCTCTCTCTCTCTCTCTCTCTCTCTCTCTCTCTCTCTCTCTCTCTCTCTCTCTCTATCTGTGTGTGTGTGTGTGTGTGTGTGTGTGTGTGTGTGTGTGTGTGTGTGTGTGTATGTGTTTATGTAATTTTACTGGATAAAGGGGACATAGAATTCAAAGACTAAGAAACATATTGATCCAACCTAGCTTTATTGAAACATAAGGGTGCCATTTCAAACCTAATCAATGAATATGTGTAGGACATTTAGTTTTTTTAAAAAAAATCTCAAAGTACACTACTATATTTTGTGTGTATTTCATTAGTAAAAGATGTCACAAAACTTAGAGAAGGTACATGACTATACTAGTATAGCTTTTGCTAATGAATCTTCAATAAATTATTTTTGTAATCTCTTTTCCACAAGCATCCATCTTATAAAATTTTATAATCACCACACTTATTTAATTTAGAAAGAAAAAAGACTTGAAGTTAGAAGTTGATTTTTCATTAAGGACAAAAACAACTGACTAAGGGTCTTTTAAATTAGTAGGAAAATAATGCATTTTAAAAGCTTATAATAGAGAAAAGACAAAAATAAGTAATTAAAGAGAATAATAAAGTTTTTGTTTTGTTGAACTAGGGCAGTCATTTATAGTTTTACAAAGTCTTACAATGGTGCCTTTATTTTGGTGATAAAATATGAAAAAATATTTTAAAGTTGACCAAAAAAATCTAACAAGGTCACTAATACTAAGAAGAAAAATCTTTTCAAAGAAAATTGATGTGTTACTTTCTTTAATAATAAAAAAGCATGCTGTTATAAGTTGAATTTGGTCTTAATGGTTCTGTTTGTGGTTTGAGTTCTTGCCAGGCTGTATTAATCATAGACATCTTCACTAACTAATAAATTAGCCTTCTGTTTCTAGCTTTAAATCAATTATTTATGTTTCTATCAGATTTGGGTTTTTAGAAACCAATGTTCCAAAATAGAATTGAATCATCTAATTAAGATGCAATGGAATATAATTCTATTCAAGGTGGCATAGAAACATTTATAAACATGCTGCATTGTAATTTTCTTCAAATAGGGAATAAGGTCGCAATGTGTTTACTGGTCATAATATGTACATATAATGTTGCTTTGAGTTGTGAAACAAACTTTGTAATTTGGGGTTGCTATATTCTAGAAAAATTAAGATTGCAACCCTACAAACATTTATTCAACTTTTTTTTCAAAGCCAGCTGCTTGTCAGAGGAAGCAAATGGGGGAACTAGTCCATTGTGTAAGTAGCAGCCAAAGATAAGCTCACATTTTGTTGCTAGAATTGTTAAAAATTATTTACATAATTTTAAATGGTGGGTCACATGAAAGTAATAAACTGGAACTTTAATGTAATTATCATACCTTAAAGCTCTTAGCACTAATAAGGTTTAGCACTGGTTTGAAAATTGGATAATAAATTTCATTTATTTTTCCTTTTCTAGCTTCTGAAAGTTTCATATAGCTATCCATTTGAAATCTATTCCCTATCCATATTTTAAGAGTGAACAACAGTTTTTTATAATTTCTCTATGAAATTCATTATTCTTTTTTTCTCCTTAAAAATATGGCCATACCTTCCTGCTGTGGATAATATGGTTTTCTACATAAAATATTAACCTTAATGGATGTGGACATAGAACTATATAAAACAGAGAGAAGTTATATTTATTAGACTATCAAAATTGAAATTGAGACTAAGGTAAACCTTGGTATTGTATTGCACATTGACAATTCCCTGTTATCTCTTCTGCAGTTCACGAGGCTTTCATGGAATATTTTTTATACACTATGGTCAAATTACAGCCTGAATATGTTTAAGAAAATAACAATAGTTAAGCTGTAGGAGTAGATCTATAAGGCTTTAATTAATCTTATATATTTGAAAAGTGATAAATTAAAAACAACAACAACAATAAAATAAGCATTTAGTCAAAAATTAGTATTTTTCCCCAGGGAAAAACATATCAATACCAGTGGTACTCTCAGAAAATACACATACATATATGTTGTATGTAATATTTTTAAAAAATCTATGCTATTGCTCGTTACCATCTAGTAACATGGTCTCCTTGCCCTTGTGGCCCCATGAAGTTTCCTCCTAAATTGCTGATTGCTTGTCTCAGAACCTGCTCACATTCTCAGTCGTTTACCCCTTGTGGCTCCCTATCACAAATCTCCATAACCCAGTAAAATCAAAGCTCTAGAGGCTTGTAATTCATCAGTCAGATTTATAACTAAATTGTCAATTCAAAAAATGCAAACACAAGGAACTCAGAGCCAATTGATATTGATACCAGCTCCCCACCTAGACCGGACAAATTATCCTATATTATTCTACCCTTTTTATGTTATCCAAAGCTACGTGTGGCTATTTAAAGCCACGTGGATCTGGTTTGTCCACTTACTCCTTCATCTTTTTGGTCCTCCTATCCTTTCTCTATCTATCCCATCTCTAAAACTCAGCCTGCCTTCTTTTTCCACTGCCCAATCACAGGCCATATCTTGTGCCTGCCCTCACCTGCATATAGACAGCAATCCACAGATATAGGTATCATTATATGAGCAGGTTATATTTATGTATTTAGTAATGCATAAGAGACAGTGTGTGTGTGTGTGTGTGCGTGTATGTATACATAAATAAATTTCGATAAAGACAGAGGTCTTGGGTTTGAAAGAGAACAAGTGAAGGAAAAAGGGAGAATAAGGAAATGATGTAATTATGTCACAATTTAAAAAAAAAGAAAGAAAATATCCAGAAAATTAAACTGGATTACATACGAACAGTATATAACTTGGCTGCTCTTCTCTCCTCTATTTTCTATAAATCTGAAGGCATATCTTATAATTGTATGGCAAGGAGTCATCTTTCTAAATCAATGCATGGAACACATGAAATCTCATCACCTTGAGATTACTTATTCACAGTGTTCATCTATTATGATATTGATTTATCCATTCCAGTATAGGATTATTTCTCTATCAAGTAGCCCTAAGTTCTTTGAAAGATGACAATGCTACTGTCTCCAGAGAAGTCTGATACCTCCCCAACAGGTAAAAAAAACAGTGACATTTCTAAGAACATTGTGTTCAGCCAAAAAGTTTTTAGTGTGATTAGAGTCTAAATAATAAAGAACCAACTAGAAAAAGTGCAGCTATAGTTGTCAAACTTATTTCAAAAGCAATTTTTTCATTGTGTACAGTTTCCAGTGAATATATGTCCCTACCCACACAAAATAAAATCTACTATGATGTTTAAATCATTTGAATAATTATTTGATTCAACTTTTGTTTAATATTGGTTTCTATAGTGTCCTCTCTCTCTCTCTCTCTCTCTCTCTTTCTCTCTCTCTCTCTCTCTCTCTCTCTCTCTCCCTCCCTCCCTCCCTCCCTCCCTCCCTCCCTCCCTCTCTCTCTCTCTCTCTCTCTCTCTCTCTCTCTCTCTCTCTCTCTCTCTCTCTCTCTCTTTCTCTCCCTCTCTCTCTTGAATCCACAATTGAAATAAATAAGAAGTAACTCTGAAGTAGGACTTTATAATAAGCAGGAAATTTTTAAGTTATTATGTTTACTTCTCACTTCTTAGCACAGAATTTTCAGATAATGTTGAAAATAATATAAAAAAATAAAAGAAGAAGAATATAGCAAAAAAGGAGGAGGAGGAGGAGGAGGAGGAGGAGGAGGAGGAGGAGAACAAAAACAAGAAGAATAAAAAGAACAAAAAAAAAAAAAAAAAAACCCAAGAAAAACAAGACAAAAACCACACAAGCTTTACCGGTTTGCACTTGGACTGTCTTGGACATTCCACATGATTACTTTTAAACTTATCTTCTTTAATCCTGACTCCTACATAGTGACTTCACATAGTGAAGTTGCTGGGTACAAAGCCATTGGTGGCCTTAATGAATACTTTCAATCAAAGTGAACAAGTTTTCTGCTTGATGAGATCTTAGAGGAGAATCAGGGACTATGTCAAAGTCACACAATGAAATAGATACTGTGGCCAATACTAATGTAAAGTGAACAAAAACAAAAGGGAATAATTATTTAGATATATAGACATTGAAATAGTGGTGATTTTGAAAGAATGGTCCATTTGCTGAGTTCAGGTTAACAGCATGAACACAGAAGCTCCCAAAAGTTTTTCCACAAGCAACAAGTATACTGCTCTTATTGTGGATTTCCAACAAGATGAGACCTGCTACTTAAGGTAAAGAGTTTCCACTGACTATATATACTCTGCAAATACCAGGAAAATCAACAAGTGTATAAAACAGTGACTATTTTCAAATGCCTTAATAATATAATTGTAACAAATATTGCATGAATGTGCTAAATGCTGCTGTATCCCAACCATAACCCATTAAGTTAGAAGTCTTTCCTTCAGGCCATATGTTGAAACTTAATGGAGACTATTAGAAGAGATGAATTGTTTCAGGATGGTAAATATTTTAAATCTCATCATTGAATAGTTAGAAATAATACAACCAACAAGTATAACCCATGAAAATACATATATTAAAACTCAAAGAAAGAGTTCTGAGCAAAACAAAGATGATTACTGCTTGGAGCTGTGAAGGAGAAGCTAAAACTTAGCAGGTGATTTGTTTTCTATCAAGACTGAGAAGAACTTTATTTTAGGAAAGATCCCTGAAATTAATATTTTCTGTTATTATTAAATATATAAAACAAGCACTAGGTTGATCAGATCACCAATTGATCAGCTCTCTGCAGAACAAGGATGTACTGTCCTGTAGTGATACTATGTAGACAAATACATGATTTCCTAATTCTTAATGACAGTCATAGAGAAATTCTTAAAATTATATCAGTAATTATTAAGGTCTTTTATAATATGACTGACATTAAGTTCTTTCTGATGTCAAAACTGCATTGAGAACTCTGCCACTTCAAATTTCACTAGTTAATTGCTTCTGAGATAGAAAGACAAATACAATAGAGCACATTCTAAGAGGTTATAAAACAATTAACCAAAGATCATTTAAAAGAAACCAAGAGTTTACTATAGGTGCAAGAACAAAAGATAAGATATTGAGCAGGTTTTATTGTGTTTGTTTGTTTATTTTTACATTCAAATTCTTATTTCCCTCCTGGTCCACCCTCCTATTGTTCCTCTTTCCCGAACTTGCAATTAGTCTTTTGTTCCATATAGGTATATAGTATGGAAATGTGTGTGTGTATAAATATGTAATTATGAGATAATTATTTAAGCTGGTCCCAACTAGTTTGAATGGAGATTTATGAATCTGTAAACATAAAACTGCATATAAATTCATGTGAGTTTAATGCATATTTCCTTGTGTAAAAATTTTTTCTTCTGTAAGTGTGATTCTCCTCCTGTTTCAATAGAAGTATATTGCTCCAATCCTCCCCTTAGTCTGACAGGGGGCGGGGCATCTGGACAAGAGAAAAAGGATCTAGTAATTAATTTTTTACTTAATCTCCTGTTGCTTAGGGTAAGATACTAAATGCCAAAGACTGAAGTTTTTGACCACAAAGGAACTCAGGCAGGTCAGCTAAAGTAGAAACGTTAGACTTAGGATAGGTAACCATCTTGTCATTAAAGAAAAGCCATAAATATCATGCAAGACCAAGTCTTCCTCCAGCTGAAGATATATTTCCTCTGCTGCCTCAAGAGGAACCAACAAGAAAAAGGAATAGCAAGAGCTGGCCCCCAGCAAATTACACAGAAGATAAAGTTGACAGAAGATAAAGTTGAAGATCTTTAAAATTTGTGAAAACTTTCCATAAAACTGTCTATTATCCCAATTCCCTATCTCTACTACTAGGATACCTATTTGGCTTGGGTTTAAATTATATTCATATTATGCTGTAAAGAGATGTAGACATCACTCTAAATACTATAAGTCTCTCTAAAGACTAAGTCTGGAAACAAGTTAGGCAGATATATCATTTGGAAAAAATGTACTAAGGTAAGTGTCAAGGTTTTGATTCCCTCTTAAGTTCTTTGTCAACTGTGTTCTACTTTGTCCAAACATATTCCTGATATTCTGAAAATTGTGGTCTTGTTAATCTTTAATGAACATATTACTAGTCTTTTATACAAAATGTGAGTTTATTTTGAAAACTGAAAACAAAGAATTCCCATGTTAAGATATTTATCATCTCAAATAGCTAAGATAATCAAACTCAAAGAATAAAAGTGGGAAAATAATTTTATTAGACACCTGAGAGTGTTGTTACCATAATTAGTCACTAAATCTATGTTATATTAATGTTTATTGAAATATAAAGAAAAAAGAGTTCACGTGATTGCATTGCAAATGGTAGCATTCATCTCCATGTGAGGAAAAATGTTCTTCTCAGCATTAAAGCACAAAAAGAATCAGCAGGATGCCATTGTGTAATGTAACATCAATATGTATGACTATTGTTTCACAAAAACAAGAAAATAAGTGCAAGTAGACATTTTAAATTGCCAAAGACCTTAATCTAACTTCTAATTTAAGGACATTTTCATTGTGATAAAAGAATAAATGAGTTTATTACTTTGTTTTCTTTTCATTTAACCTTTTAAATTTATGGTTTTCAAATATGTTGCCATAAGTAAGGTGTCTCCAAATCTATAAATTTTTCTAATATTTGTGAAATGTTTTTAATGGATTTGCTTCTGCTCCTAAAGATTCTGGTTCTATTTGTCTAGTCAATTCATATTTTTATAATGTTCTCTCATTAATTTTGTGCTTTTATTTAGAGACACTATATTGTCTTCCTTTCTCTTCCCACATCTCCCTTGTTCACTGTTCATCCAAAGTTTCAGGGAAGCATTCAGAAATGCTACAGCATAGCTAAGTTCCTTAACAGTTGCTGCCTCTGACATTTATTGTTCTCTCTATTGTTTATTAAAGATCATTCCATAATGCTCAGTGCCAGATGTAAGGGAGAAAAGCTTTTCAATTTGTTTTGACAAATTAAGGTCTGTTCCCAAATTCATGCCCAGATGGGATCATTAAATTTCTATGTTGAGGCATGTCTCAAGAACATGTATATGGTCAAGGTCATTAATTTTTTTTTTGCAAGATTTATACACATATATTGGGGGAGCTTTATATTTTAAAAGCTTATAAAGCACAGTTAACAATCAATAAGAGTACTCTTTCTCAATCACAAATGTTTCTAACATTGTCTAATAATGAGAGTACTATAGAATATTTTTCTTCTTCTTTTCATCCAAACCCACAACTTTAAAAGGAATTGGCTTAAGTCATAATATAGGGAATACAAATAATAACTGAAAATTAATAATACAAAAGCTAATGAATATTTTCTACTAATAGAATGTCACTACTATATATTACAGTTAACTCTAGGTTGACTTAATAATGACCATTGTATTGCACTCAACATTAAGATAACAAAGTGAGCAGTGTCAAGAACACTTGAATGTTTTGTTGAGATTACAGTGGTAAATATTCATTTATGCTATGATAGTTTTGCTGTACAATATTAAGGCATGAGACAGATGAAGTCTTTAAAATGTGTGGTATATAAAATTTTCTCATTTATGATTTACATACAAGAATAAATGGTGCAGGAAGATGGCTCAGTGCATAAAGGATCTTCTTATGCAAGCCTAGTCTGGAATTTAACAGTAAAATTCTATGTGTGAGGAGTCATGGAATGACTTCACAAAGTTGTCTTCTGCCCTGTGGATATATGATATAACATGTGAGTCCACACTCACCATGTACACACACATCAAGAATAAATAAAATTGATTTTTTTATTCTGCATCAGGTTTGCTGTCAGAATGCAGGATACCACCAATTCAAAGCCAAAAAGTGGGAAAGGAAAAGGCTCACATCAACATCATCGTAATTGAACACGGAGATTCCAGCAAGTTTATCACAACCAGCCACCTCATCTACAAATGTGGTGGAATCAACAAACAAATCACCACAATGAAGGTGCTAGAAAAAGGACTGAATTTGTTGAAAGGGTTGCAACCCCATGGAAAGAACAACATTATCAACCAACGAAACCCTCCACCATTCCCATGGACTAAAACACCAACCACTGAGCCCGCACTGTGAGACCTGTTGATCCAGTTGCATATGTAGCAGAAGATAACAATGTTTGGCATCAATGAGAAAAGAGCCATTTGGTCCAGGGAAGGCACGTTTTTTTCCACCTTAGTGGAATGCCAAGGAACTGAGGTGGAGAAAGTGATCAGGAGCAAGTGCACCTTTGTGGAGACAAGTGGAGGGGGAGGGGGCATGGGATTGGGGTGGGGGAAGGGGATAACATTTCAAATGTAAATACAGAGAGTTTCTCATAAAATAAAAAAAAAGAAAAGAAAAGTTTAAAAAGGAGGCTCCAGATATGGAAAAAGGCTCCTTCAGGTATGCCTGGGTCTTGGACAAACTGAAAGGTGAGCATTAGCGTCATGTCACTATTGACATCTCCCTGTGGGAATTTGAGACCAGCAAATGCTACTATGACTATCACTGATGCCCCAGGACACAGGGACTTCATCAAATACATGATTACAGGCACATCTCAGGGTAACTGTGCTGTCCTGTTTGTTGATGCTGGTGTTCGTGAATTTGAAGCTGGTATCTCTAGACCTGTGAGCATGCTCTCTGGCCTACACCCTGGGTGGGAAACAGCTAATTGTCATTGTCAACAAAATAGATTCCTCCACACCACCATTCAGTCAGGAGAGATATGAGGAAATCGTTAAGGAAGTGAGCACCTACATTAAGAAACATTGGCTACAACCCGGACACAGTAGCATTTATGTCAATTTCTGGTTGGGATGGTGACAATATGCTGGAGCCAACTGTTAATATGCCTTGGTTTGAGTGATTGAAAGTCACCTGCAAAGAGGGCAGTGCCAGCGGTACCACGTTGCTGGAAGCTTTGGACTGTATCCTGCCACCAACTCATCCAATTGACAAGCCTCTGTGACTGCCCCTTCAGGATGTCTATAAAATTGGGGGCATTAGCATTTTCCCCGTGGGCCGAGTGGAAACTGGTGTTCTCAAACCAGGCATGGTGGTTACCTTTACTCCAGTCAATGTAACAACTAAAGTAAAATCTGTTGAAATGTGTCATGAAGCTTTGAGTGAAGCTCTTCCTGGGGACAATGGGCTTCAATGTAAAGAACGTGTCCATCAAATATATTAGATACAACAATGTTGCTGGTGACAGCTAAAGTGACCCACCAATGGAAGCAGCTGGCTTCATTGCTCAGGTGATTGTCCTGAACAATCCAGGCCAAATTAGTGCTGGCTATGTTCCTGTTCTGGATTGCCACACAGTCCACATAGCATGCAAGTTTACCAAGCTTAAAGAAAGGAGTGATCATGGTTCTGGTAAGAACTTGAACGATGGCTCCAAATTCTTGAAGTCTGGTGAGGCTGCCATTGTTGGTACGGTCCCTGGCAAACCCTTGTATGTTGGAGAGTGTAGAGAGCGGTTCCCCGACTGCTAAGATGGCGCAGACATCCGCTTGCACTGTGGTAAACAAATGTACTACATATGTGCAATACTGCTCTTGGCGCCTGGCAGCGCTATGCTAATTTGGTGATCCCCGCTCCACCAATCCCTGAGGGACAAATCATCCTTCCCCCTTAGAGGGAGATAAATAGAGAGAGCTCTCAGCACTCCGGGTTCCCGTGTTCAGGATCAAGGTGTTCCTGAATAAAGCCTGTTGAGAAGAATCCGGAGTGTCATGTCTTCTTTGCCGGACAAGGTGAGGCGCGACAGGAGAGCATCTCTGACTATCCTCCACTTGTTCATTTTACTGTTCCAGACATGAGGCAGACAGTTGCTTTGGGTGTCACTCAAGCTGTGGACAAGAAAGCTGGTGCTGGAGTTGGCAAAGTCACCAAGTCTGCCCAGAAAGCTCAGAAGGCTAAATGAATATTACCCCCAACACCTGCCACCCCTGTCTTAATCAGTGGTGGAAGAACGTTCTCAGGACTGTTGGTCTCAATTGACCATTTAAGTTTAATAGTAAAAGGCTGGTTAATGATAACAATGCATCATAAAACCGTCAGAAGGAAAGAATGTTTTGTGAACCACTTTGTGTGTGTGTGTAAGTTTTAAGTTATTAGCTTTTGAAATCAGTATTTTTAATGGAAATAACTTGACCAAAAATCTGTCACAGAATTTTGAGATCCATTAAAACAAGTTTAAGGTTAAATAAATTTAAACAAGTTAAAGAATAAATAAATTCATGAAATGCATAAAAAAGAGTAAAGTCACTGGACCTTATTTGATATTTGAATAAACTTTATTATTCAGGAACATAGTAAAATTTATTCTAACAATTATATTAAAGGTACCCTGGAATCATAAAGTTACATAGGAAATTAAGCAATCACAGATAGACGTCAAGAGTATTTACATTTTTATAATCTCCAAATGAATTATGTTTGATTGCCTTGTTAATAAAATAATACCCAACTTCTCCTAAATTATTGTTTAAGATTGCATTAAGGTGTTTATTATTAAGAATTTTAAAAAATCACTGGGTTAAGAAATCTAATTGATGATATTGAGGCATATTTATGAAGTATAAATTTTTGTACTTTTTTTTTTTTTTTTTTACAAATCTTTTGTACGAAGAAAGCCAGACTTCCACAGTTCTCTCTATGAGTGGTAATGGTAACATCCAGTATGGTGCAGTCTTTAGTATACTAAGTCATGGGATGTGTACATTTATAAAAACTTGTACACGTGAACAACAGTAAGCTGCCTCCAGCATACCACTGGTAAGTGACTTTTATTTTACAGATGTCAAGAAAGAGTAATTATTTTTTATGTCTCTTTTAAAGTAAATCATTCAGTGAGATGCAACTTTTTAAAAACCAACACACATGTATGATGTTCTCTAAAATGAAACATTTTTTAAAGCCTCAATTAAGGGATTCTTAAGATAAGCTTGGTCTGTATATGTTTATAAAGGCCATATTCATTGTCAACTGATGTGGGAGGAGCAAAACTATTGTGGGTAGCACCATTCCCTAGACAGTAGCTCTTAAACAGTATAAGACAGAAGAAATTTAGGTGCAAGCAGCTAGTAAGGATCCATTTGTATCTGCTTTTGATGGTGGCTGTACTTTCTAGCTGCTCGAGTTACTGCCCTGATTTCTTATCAGTGCTGGCCTGGGACAGAATTGTAAGCCAAATAAAACCTCTCCTTCTTTCAGTTGGTCTTCGTTGGAGTGTGAAGCTAAAATAACTCTCAGCAATATTTTCCTGCCAAGTGTGACCAGAGCCTGTGGTTTGCTTTAAACCAACAGACTACAGTAAAAGTGACCAGATGGTTTCCTAGATTATGTTACACAGTAACATAATATTCTTTTTGTTAGTCTATCCTGGTGTGTACAATAATGTAATTTTGTCACATTACAGAGTCTGATTCAGTAAGAAACAAAGGAGAACTGTAGGCTCACAGGTAAGCAGACTTTTAGACTTATTATAAGGAGTTGAATTCTACCAACCATCATATGAGCTTGAAAAAGGGCCATTTCCCAGTCACTCTGAGAGATAAACGTGCCACCTTGGCAAACACCATGTTTGTAGCCTTTGGAGGAAACCAACTAAGCTCTTTCCAGATTTCTGTCCAAAAGAACATGCAAAGTTATAAATGCACATTGTCCCAGGTCCTTCTGCTTGCCTTAGAATTGTTAAACAAAACATGGGCTATAGCTACAGTTTTCCTATTGAATACTATATGCCCAGTACTGTTCTAAGCAACCTAAAATTGTTTGTATTTTTTTTAAACGATTTTATTTTTCAAAACAAAGATAGATGTAAAGATATTAAACATTTTTTGCTTAAAATTATACATTTTTGTCAGTACTGTTTTTTCAGACATTAAAATAAATTTTACATAAAACCATGTGAATATGTTTTTTAGTCGGTACTTGATTTTTTTCAAGGGCTTGACAGTATGCATTGAAAACGTACTAGTTGCAATAAGCGTAAAGTACATGCAAAACAAAACGCAACATGGAAATAGTCAAAGTCTTCTTGTTTTGTGAATATATGTATAGTTTTTGTTTTCTTTATTTTAAATGTCTGTAACACACCGTGATACATTCTCAAGTTCATCAAGGAAACAAATGACAAATGTAACATTTGAACTCCATTCATAGTGCTTCACCCTTCACCTAATTCTTCAAACCTGTTAATCTTTAAATTGTCAGACTTACTTTAAAAAGCTGTAAGTGTAACATAAACTATCCAATCAGGTTATACCATGATATGTTTCCCCCAAAATATAATACTTTGCTTGTAAGTGGAATGGAGTGTACTTGGTTTCTGTGACATGCCACCTGAATTCCATTGAGACTTTTTCTCACAAATATTTCCAGGAATTCTCGTGCTACCTGGCAGGCATAACCAAACCAAGAAACAGAATGCCTTAATTATCTAGAAAAGAGAAAATTAAGACTGGTTTCTGTCTCTCTGCAATCTGTCGGTAAAGTAGTCAAAGCAAAAAATCCTCTGCCAGAACACAGGCAGGAAATGGTAAAGCTTATGCCAACATTATGTAATCATCTGCTTGCCTAAACTGAAAGAACCCATAATTTCAAATTCACAGTTACACAGAAAATAACTAATATTTCTAATAATGAATGTGTTTGTTTGTACGTATATATGTATGTATGCATGTATGAATGAATTTTAATGGCTTAAATGTTCTATTAGTTTAGCTAATGAAATTATGCTCAATTAGAAAATATAGGCTATATGACTACATTACTATTATATGTGAGACAAAATTACAAATACAATGAGTTTTAACTTCTGTATTCTATACCACAGATTGTATAATAATAATTTTCAAATAGTATAATTATTTTGAGTTAGCTTTTATTTAATTAGTTTATGTATTTACACATCAAATGTTATCCCATTTCCAAATTCTCTCTCTCCCATCCTGTCTCCCACTGCTTCTATGAGAATGCTTACCCTTCCACCTACCCATTCTCTCCTCAACACCCTAGCATTTTCCTACATTGGAGATATAAGCCTTCACAGGACCAAGGGCTTCACTTCGTATTGATGCCAGGCAATTTCATTCTCTGCTACATATGCAGCTGGAGTCATAGGTACCCCCTGTGTACTCTTTGGTTGGTGGGTTAGTCCCTGAGAGCACTGAGGGATCTGGAAGACTGATATTGTTCTTCCTGTGATGTTGCAAATCCCTTCTGTTCCTTCAGTTCTTTCTCTATCTCCGCCATTGGGGTCCTGATGCTTAGTAGGATGGTTAGCTCCAAGCATCTTTATCTGTCTCAGTAAAGGTCTGGCAGAGCCTCTCAGGAGATATACATATCATGCTCCTGTCAGCAAGCACTTCTTGGCATCAGCAACAGTGACTGGATTTGGTGGCAGCAGATGGGATGGATCCCTAGGTGGGCAGTCTCTGGATGGCCTTTATGGAATGACCAGAAAGCACTTAAAGAAATGTTCAACATCCAAAGACATCAAAGAAATGCAAATCAAAACAACCTTGAGTTAGCTTTTTAAGTTAGCAAAGTAAAGTATTTCAGGATGACTTTTCAGTGATATGTATCATTGTTTTCTTTTTGTCTACCTTCCTTCCATCCCATCTTCCCTAACTCTCCTGTCTTCATACCTCCATTTTCCCTCAGTTTGTTCATGTCACATGGACTCCATTGTACCCTTAGTATCTCCTCTTCCCGCCCTTAAGACTGTCTAATGTTTTTCTTCTGTCTTTTTCTACGTTCTTCACACACATACACACACACTTGAACATGTATGTACATATACACATACACATTTAAGCACTGAAATCTAAATTTATTTCTTTTATGTTTTGGTAAAAATTATTTGAGGGTATATATTCCACCTTAGATCATTTAAATCCCAAATAAAAGGCACAAAACTTTTAAATTTATAATAAGCCTTAAAACTTTATAGCAGGGCAGATATTAATCCTCTATGCTATTTTGTCTACTTCCTGACAGTAATTGTGAGATATCACTTGCCATGTTCTTTATGAGCCATTCCTATTCCAATAGGCTGGCTCTCACAGCCATTCACCCACAATTTCCCTATCCCATGTCACCTTTCTCCTCCTCCTCCTCCTCCTCCTTCTTTCTCTCTCTCTCTCTCTCTCTCTCTCTCTCTCTCTCTCTCTCTCTCTCTCTCTCTCTCTCTCTCTCTCTCTCTCCATATGCTCTCTGTCACACATCAAGTCAAAGAAATGATTCCCCACCTACCTTTCTTCTGCCAGCTACAGGGTTTAGACGTCTTTATTCAGCTGACAGTTGTGCAAGATTTGCACAACAGCTGGTATACATGAGAATTCACTTGTATTGAGGCAACTAGACCTTGGGATACAGAATTAAGCATTGCAACGTAGCAACAGACTAAACCTCAACATATTGAGTATAAGTATCCAGTTTGTTTTGCTTTCCATAGTGTTCGTAGTTCCATCTATTTGCCTGATGTTTAGGTAATGCCATCAATCATTGTGGCTAAATGGAACTTGATGGTGAATCTGCCCATACTAGTCAAATGCATTTCTTAGCAGTCACAGATATTTAATTCTCTGGTTTTTTTTCTTAATTTTGTTAGTAACTTCTTAATGGTTTATTGAGGTAATTTCTTTTAAAGTTATTATTGAGATGGTTTTAAAGTTATATATTTCTAACTCCTATGTCCTTGTAGGATGCTTTTCACGTTAGCTAGAATATTGCTAGTTCTTTTCTCTTTCCCCATTAGTGAGGTTACTAGTTTACTGCATTTGTCTTGATGGTTTTCCTCCTTAACTCTACTTTCTATTGTTCTAATTCCTATCATGACATTTCCTCTTTCCTAGGCTTTTATAATTAAAGTTTTCTGTGTTGTCTCTAGAGTGTTCTTTTAAGTATGCTGGCTTATTGTTATATATCATTATCAGTTCTTTATAAAATGAATCTTTCAAATACAAATATTGCAATTTACACAATACTTATAACAATGCATATACACATTTATATGGTACTTTAAAATCATGAAAACTTAAAATTTTGCTCTTGTTCTTGCCTTCCTGTTCCCTCTCTGTCCCCTTACCCCTTTCCCCTTTCAAACAGGTAGCATACATTGGACAGACAGAGTCCTTCTGCACACATGTAACATTGTGTAGCTCAGTCTTTACACGGAACTCATAGCAGCTGAAGCAGGGGCTATACTTGACTCTGTTACCTGCCTTTTTATCCCTTTCCTCTAACTGGGCTCCCTTGCCTAGCCACATAAGGATGAGATAAACTTAGGCAGCTTAATATCAATGGAAGGTCTCCCCTTTACTGAAGAGAAAAGGTGGACAAGAGGATGGCAGGAGGAGAGATGAAAGGGAGAGACTGAGAGGAGAGTAGAAAAGGGAAGATGCAAACAGGACATAAAGTAAATAAAATATACTTGAAAAAGGAATAAACAGTATGCATAAATCACATGTAGAGCCATTAAAATGTCACAAGATGTATGGACAAAGAATTTAATTTGAACGCACTCATTTCGCAAGTGCTTATTATTGTTAGATTTAATAAGAGAAGTGAATAGCAGTTCTCAACCTGAAAATGACACTGACATATAAGCATCTTTAATAAGATGCATCAGTGGAGAGGCCTCAAGACCATGATTGGCCCTGCAACTGCAATGGACAGCAGTAGACCAAACTGCATTTATGGAGATCTGTGAATCATGAGGCCTAAAAGAGGATGAGATTATTCCCTTTAAAGTCCAGTAAGAACGAGAATGATTACTTCCATAGCCAGTGGGTATATGTTTTGTTTTGTTTTGTTTTTGTTGTTGTTGTCCAGCAAAGTCATTATTGCAGCTCACAGGGTTCCTACCTAGCTAAGGCTGATATTTACATTCTTCTCTTGGGGCATGTGTAATGCCTTTCAGCACTGGGAACGCTATCTAGAAGATTTGATGCCCTCAAGTCAATATCAGCTCGGTTTCTCCATTCTCTATTATTCAAATATGTGTTGTATTCAGTGGTAGGGGATTAATGTTACATACTGCAGTCACGTGGGGCAGTAGGAATAGGCTGCAATACGGGGCATCTATAGCACCTCACTGGACAATACCCTAAAAAAGAAAACCCTTGCCTGGTAGTGCATTGTTATTTGCTAGAATATAGTCCCACTGTTCTAGGGTAAATCAATTTAAACCATTTTATGTTTATATTTGTATATGTGCATACACACACACATACACACACACACACACACACACACACACACACACACACACACACACTGAAAATTCTATCATAAAACAGTATTCATTTGCCTTTTTCAAAAGGCTTTCAGTGTTAATTAAAGAAACTCCTATTGCATTTAACAGATCTGCTCTACCAGAGGAAATGCACACCTGGCACCATTTTCAGGGCCTATAACCTGAATACCTTGGTCATAGATTCTATGAGAGGATTCACTACAATTACGTAGTCAAATGAGCATAATATTTAACAATTGCTAGTGACTTCTTAGTTTACTCATAGAGCAGTACATATCTTGGCTTTAATGTAGTCAGTCCCTCTCTTCAGTGCCCATGATTAGTACTCATTAATAAATGGAGAATCAATATCACATACCTTTCTCAAACTTAATCACAGTTGCAGAAGAAAGGACAATATTGAAAGATCCAGTGCTGGATGAATACCACCAGGAAACAATGTTTCCTGGGCACAACAAGGCAAGTGAACACTTGAATTCACAGAGATTGTGACAGCATGGGTAATATCTACTTAAGCTAGTCACACAGACTCCCAGCATGATGGAGGAAATGGAGTGCAAAGTCCCACAACTATCTAAGGAGCCATTGGCCATTGATATCTGCTATCAATCATATGCCAGTTTTATTTAAGTGTGTGATACCTACTGGAGAACATCCTTGGTAGGCCCCATTGGCAAGACTCACCATGAAACACATTCTGGAATCCATTAGGTTAAAAACAAACAAAATATAATGAATAAAGCATAAAGTTGAGTTGCTTGGGAGATAGGGAAAGATTTTGGAGGCATTTAGGAAAGGGTGAATATATTGAAACAATACTGTCTGAGCATGTAGGCCTAGGTCCAGCCCGTGTATGTTCTTTGGTTTGTAGTTCAGATGTTGAAAGCCCCAAGGGTCTAGGTTAGTTGACTCTGTTGGTCTTCTTGTGAATTGTTCTTGTCCCACTTGGGGCCCACAATCCTTATTCCAAATCCATAAAAGTCTCTGAGCTCAATCCACTGTTTGGCTGTGGGTATCTGTATCTATCTGACTCACCTCTTGGGTAGAGCCTCTCAGAGAACAGCATGTTCTTCTCTGCAAATATAACAGTATCATAGTGTTAAGGATTGTTGTTTGCCCATGACATGGGTCTCAAGTTGGGCTGGTTATTGGTTGGCCATTCCCTCAGGCTCTGCTCCCTTCCCTTTACCTGTATTACTTATAGACAGGATAAAATTTAGGTTGAGAGTATGGCAGTGAGCAGGATGTAAAGTGAATAAGAAAAAATTAATTTAATTTAATTAAAAACATATTACATAAAGTTCTCAAAGAATGGTTGGAATTGTTTAAATATAATATATATATATATGTATATAAATATATGAATGACATAGAAAGAGAGGGAGAGATAGAGAACCACCTTAAAAGAGTTTTGCAAGAGGGGCCATAAAAGCCTACAGAGAACTGGGTACTTTGCAGTCTCCTCAGCAATTTCACAGAGTCATCTCAAACCAGTTTCCTAAATCAAGAAAAATCTAATTTTTTATGTAACCTCTTAGGGGTGTTAGAAAAAGTTTCACATCACAAAATTTTGTTTAATATAACATATGTGATAAAAATCACGGAGGAACCAGATCCTGTTTAGGACCAGAAATCAGGATGTGGTTAGAGCATAGAACAGACAGCTTCTTAAGGTTAGCCAGAGGGAGCTCCTGAGTAGTATGACCTGATTCCTTCAGAATGAGATTTAGCCTAAAGGTGCAGGCCTTTCTTATAATATTTACAAATAAAAATATTTTGTAAACTTCCAATTTTACAATCATAGTTTGTGCCTCAAGTGCTCTTAATACTAATAAAAATCATGTGTACTTTTTGTCTCATTGATGATCTGTACTTTGTGTCCTCACTAATGTATCATAGTTTATCTTAAATAGGTAGTAAATTCCCTTACTACCTTGTTATCTTTATATTGAAAATTCCCATAGCTTGGGTTTGGTTTTCATTTCTTTACATATATGTACTTTCTTAGAGACTTCTGTTAATGTGAAATAGTCATGCATTTATCAAATATGTTATTATGTGCTATTCAATTTCTATGGCTGTCTTGTGACTGCAGTTCTTTGATGGAGACAATAAATACATAAAAAAAAACTATAGCCAATTGATAACTGCTGAGACAGGTAAGACTAGTCTTGTCCAAAAAGCACATTCATTTGATTACTCAATACCAAGCGATCAGCCCTAAAATCACATGCACATAAGTAACACTAAATGGACTCAGCAGGCTATAGCCATATATTTATGAATCTAGATATAAAATTATCAAAGAAAACTAGGACACCATTTTTAAAAAGAGTGTCTGAAAAATAAGGGAGGGATTTAGGAAAAGAAGATGGTTAAAGTGAGTAGAAGAAAAAGAGGAAGGGTTGCAATTACATCCTCATTGAAACTTTAATTCTTTTTTTTAGAAATAGAAAAATGTATGTATTCTGCTTCTGTATGTATGTGTGCCATAAAAATGTATTATAGAAGCCAATCTGGACTGAGCATCATGCAGATAAATGTTTTATTTTGGCTTTTTGTTGTTTGTTTGTTTGTTTCTGCTTTTGAAATATTTTCAAGTATTTGAAATATTTATATTATGGATGTTGAATTCGGTGTGAAGATAATGAATAACTTATTGCATGACACAAATCTACGCTGAAAATAATAGCAATTTTTTATTGGAATTTCTCAAATGTCTTTAGCCCTCTGCTATTGATAAGAACAATTTTATTTATCTTTCTGCATTTTCTGGACTCTTTTAACATCAGTACTATTTCAGAATAAAATTGATAGTTCCAGAGTACCTATCTGCAGGCTTTGATTTTTCTACAAACCTATTTTACTCAGGATTCTTGACCACTTAAACTGTTTTACCAGCACCCTGACCAAAGGTGGAAAAAAGGGAAGGCCTAGGAAAAGTGGGCTGTGAACATGTTTAAAAGTATTTCTTTGGGTCAATTCCACTGTATTGTCAAGATGCCACCAGCCCACTCCAATAGCCAACACCAAACACAAATCAGCAGCTCTGCCTTGGTCTAGCACAAACCACAAGGGTCTTCCCAATCAGCCAAAGTCAGCACAAGCAGCAAGAATCATCTGGCATATCAAGAGAAGTTCTCTGGTTTGCTTCTCTCTATCAAGCTAAGCCCTGGGGAGCCCCGGATATTCCCATGAGACCAATGAAGTCCCGCAAAGACCAGGTAAATATTGCATGGGGTCACATTACAAGAGCTTTCTCTCACTGTTTATAGGTTTCCATTTATCCTTTGCCCAAACATCTTGTGCCCTCTCTAGTGTCTGCTCCAGTAAAGGACTATGTGGCTTCTCACAAGTATGCATCAGCAAAACATCTCACAAGACACCTTCCCGAAAAACATCACGTGACACAACTGAATTTCCAAAGGATCCAGAAATTTCCACCTCACAAAATCATACTTGAACCTCCTATTCTATTTCTCTTTGACAGTGGATGCTGAACATTACTTGAGTTTATATGTTCTCTTACAAATGTTAGGTTCTACAGGCTAATAGTTAATGCCCTAGTAATGCCCCTGTAAGTTCCAAACCATGTTAAAAATAAAAAGCATGATACTATCCAGGAACTTTTATAAATTAACAGAAAATTTACATTGGACATGACAAAGCAGTTAACTTACTAATAAAGGGTGAGACTTTTTTACCAGGGTTTGTAAATGACTATGTATTGTGAAAGTTAAAATTTGCTGTTACACAGTAATTTGCCAAGTTTGACATTTATGACGTATGTGTCTATAATGTCTGTTAGGACACAATGTTCTACTTCATATCTCTTCACAGTGTAGACAAGATGATTGTCTCTATAGTTGATAGCACTTTTTCTCTGACTAACCATCAAACATTGCTTACTTCCCTTGCCGCTTTGGATAATTGCAACTTGATTATCATCAAAGTCTTCACAAGGCATCAAGTGAGTGGGTGAAAATGCTGTCAAAGTGAGTCAGTTCAAATTACCTTACCAATGCTCTATTTTAGGGTCACTCTGAATGTGCTCTAAGGCATGATATAAAGGATGCTTAGTAAATGCTGAATAATAATAGAGTTACAATTTACATACAGATGAGTTTTTAGACCAGGGTGTGAAATAAGTCAATTGGAAGAAGGCAAAACATGATCATATTCTTTAAGATGTTTTGATTTTAAAGTACTGTGGTGAACAGTTCCTAGATGAAGCATGAAGTTTTTGAGATTTCTCAAGAGGTTTAGACCCATCCTAGAACAATGCATTTCTATGTGATAATGCAAGTGACTATAAATATGTATGTGATATACCCTGCTGTGTATGATTTACAGAATAAAAACATTCCAACTGTCTTTTAGATCTAAATCTACACCTTTGTGGCTTTAAGGACCCCATACCCCTAATTTGGTACAGTTTTCACATTTATAATGGAAACTCATTTCCACTGAAGACCCTGTGTCTATAACAGTAGTCTCTATGGAAATGTCCTTGACAGGAGGCTGTGATCATCTGACAGATGCACCATTTTCTACTGCACATCTCATTCTATTCTTGTCTTTCTCAAAGCTCATGGATAAGTCTGTGTAAAAACAGTCTATTTGTTACATCTTTTATACAAATGTTCTCTGAACCCTGGGGACTTGCTCTGATTATTAATCTATCACACATTCTGTAGGCATAATTGAACTCTGCGTATAACTGATTGCCATAGTAAAATGATTTTGCAGCCTATCATGTAAACACAATCTTATTCATAGAATATTTTCTGACTTGCAGCTTGTTGTGTATTTGAGTTAAATAACTATAAATCAAATGATTTTGGCTGGATGTGCTTGTCTTGTGGTCAATTATGTCTTTGCAGCCTCAATGATGTATCCATCCTGTGTATATTTTAAATTGCCTCTGCAAAGTCTCCTCTTTCAATTCTGTTTCTTGTACTACTCGTGGAACAGTTTATTATATTTTCTTCTGTCTGGGGCCATATCTCATTGTGCTCTTTTTCAAAGTACAGCAGTTTCATATCACAGACTTACAATGTAGTAATCTACAATTACAAAGAAAAAGCTTGAGAGCTGGCTCTTCAGTTAAGAGCACTTGGTGCTGTAAGCAGAGGAGTAGAGTAGGCTTCCAGCACCCACATTGGACAACTCCAATCACAAGTAACTACAATTCCAAGAATTCTGATGTCCTCTTCCGTGATCCGTGGGAAGATCCATACATCTGTGCATGGAGACACACATGTTCTTACAGTTTTTAAAATAAAATTCTAAAAAAAAGTCATGCTTTCTCCCCTTTTTCTTTTTATTTTATTGTTTTTAATTCCTAGAACCAGAAATTCTTCTTTCAGTTGCTATATTAATTGAGTGCTAATAGCTGACCCCTAGTCCAGAGAATTCTTCAGAATTTGAAAACCCTGTGGTACAATTTAAACTCTATTGACAATCAATGAAAAGCTCATCCACGATTATACCAATATGGTCCACTTACTTTCTGTACTTATCTTGCTCCTTTCATCCCTGTCTTTGTTAAGGTTTTATTGCTATGTTCATAAGGTTTTATGAACAGATACCATAACCAAAACAACTCTTATAAAAGACAACATTTCATTTAATTAGGTCTGGATTACAGGTTCAGAGATTCAGTCCAGTACTATCAAGCATGGCAGTGTCCAGGCAGATGTGGGACTAGAGAAGCTGAATGTCACACCCCTTTCTTCAAAGGCAGCTAGCAGAATACTGGCTTTCAGAAAGCTAGGAGGAGGATTTGAAAGCCCACATGCACAGTGGCACAGTTCTTCCAACAAGACCACACCTCCAAATAATGTTACTCTCTGGGCCAGGCATATTCAAAATACCATAACTCCATTAGAAACTCATGCCTGAAGATACCTTGCTAAATCATATTTAACAGCATACAAATACAAGAATTCATGATTTTTATCATCTAGTCACTGTTTCATAAAACTATTATTTCTGGGAGCATATTCTTTGTAATAACAGGTCATATTAAGTTAGGCATTACTCTTAGTCTGTTACCAACCTATAAAAAGAAGATCACTGCCTATACATTTTTATTTTAAGTAATCCCAAATTCTGATCAGAACCATTATCTTTAAGAATTTAGTACTTTTCTATTCATCTCTATGCTGAAATGGAACATTCAAAATCTTCTTAGGGTGATTGCCTCTCTGAATCTACATTGTAGTCAAGATGAAAAGGATTAAGGTAGGTGGGGCACACTGTAGTTTTTCCAAGGAATTTTGTCTAGATAAAATGTGTTTGAGAAATAACCCAAGCCATTAATTTTTAATAAAAAGTAACATATACAGTCCTGCCTTTTAGCTTTATCATATAGAAAGTTTAAATTTTAGAGAGAATGTGATGAAAAAAATGTTTATTTATCATTTTTTAGGAAAGGTATCTCTATATTTATCATAATTACTTTCACAGAGTTGTAGAAGTGAAATTATAAGGACAGACTTATATATTTCAGGCTTACATTAGTTTCATCCCATCTTACAGAGAAGCTGAATTTGGTATTTATAATCACATATCTTCCCACAGTATACAACAATAGCTTTAATAGTTACATCTCTAAATACTTGTTAAGGAATGATGAGGTGCCCTGTAATTTCAAATAGCAGTGGCATGAAAAAAATACATTCAAGACTAGATCCTAAAGCAGATGCGTTCCAGCGTCTGTGTACAACTAAAATTATTTTTCTTAAATTCCTCCTCAATCATGATTTCATGTAGAAGATTAGAAAGTAACTTCCACTTCTCCTTTTCAATTAATTAAAAATTTAATCATGAAATTTTATTCATCTTAAATGCTATTTTTGTTTATTACAGTGCCCTTTTTTCCCCAGACAGTTAAAAAGAAAAAACAGTGCAGAAAATCAAAGAGTAAGATAAGGCTGGTAGGTGGCATAGCCCACATTCAGTCTACTGACTAAACACTAATGTGTTACTAGTAAATCTGATTTCAAAGCTTTTAATATTTTAAATATATTGCTATGCTACCAAACAGTAGATTTGTGAAAGAGCTCTGTCAACAAAGCTCTCTTTTGTTTTGTTTTGTTTCCCAAAATGCCTTTTAAATATGTAGCCCTAAGCACCTTCATTCTACTTGCTCTTTGAACTGACTCTTAATTCTTTCTTGCAACATCTTACTATTCAAGGCTGGAAGGAAACAGACTTCCAACTTCCCAGTGCTTTTCTTCCCATAGTGAAAAAGCAAGTTAAGTATATTCTCAAAGTTCCAACATTTATTGTTTTTTTTTTGGCGAATCTTCCTGCCATGGACCACTTCAGTTTGCCCTTGGGAAAGTGCCAACAGCTACCTGTCTTCTCATTTTGTTGGCCATTTGTTCAGACTTCTCTGTGGCCACTCCTCCCACCCACCATTTAATGACCCCAGGGCGCTGTATTTTGGGTTCTGGTTCCACTGTGGGTATCAGATTCTGTGCCACTCACCAACTGTTGCATAGCAGACAGTCTTAAAACCTAGTTGTGTCTTAAAACAATCATTGTATTTATTACAGAGAGAATGAGTCAACTGTTTATATCCGTTCCTGTCACCATCTGTCTGTCAAATGCATCTGTTATGTTCCATGGTGGCCCTTCCCTGGGACTTTGCACCTGTTTCTACAAGAATGTTTCCTTTCTGTTTGTGAAGCATCTGAGTATATAAAAATATCTCTTGGGGTGACTTGAAGGGTAAAAACCTTAGTAAGAGGTAGAAATGAAAGTCACAAGATTTTTATTTGCCATACTTAATGTGTCTCCCAAGTCACAAAACCAGTCCAAATTTAAAGACAAGTAAATTGATGATAGTGTTAATTAGAGGCACAAAAAAGGTGCATAATGTTTTATTTTATTATTTTAATTTATTTTTTAATTGAATAGTCCCTGCATTTACATTTCAGATATTATCCCCCTTTCCCCAATCCCATCCCCCCCATTGCCTCCATAAAGTTGCTCCTTCTCCCAAGGACCCTCTCACACCTCAGCACATTAGCATTCCCCTACACTGGGAAACCTAGCTTTCTCTGTTGACCAAAGGCCTCTCCTCCCATCGATGCCAGAGAATGCTATCCTCTGCTGCATATGTACCTGGAGCCATGGGTCTCTCCAAGAGAACTCATTGGGTGATGTTTAGTCCCTGGAAGCTATAGTGGATTTGGTTAGTTGATACTTTTGTTCTTTCCATGGGGTTACAGACCCTTTCAGTTTCTTCAGTCCTGTTTCTAGCTCCTTCATTGAGGTCTCCATGTTTAGTCTGATGGTTAGCTGCAACTACAGATGACCAAAAAATAAAAAAGTTGCTTTTATAAGGGTTGTTGGAATAATCATACTAACCCCCATCCACTTAGGGTTAGCTAGACTGCCCACTTGAATGCCTCTACTCTGGGAGAGATATGTTTCCCCCTCTTTGTTATGCTAATTGGCCCAGTCATAAGCCTCCTTCACAACTAGTTTTACTGTTTCTAGTTGCTCTCCTCCTCAGATTACAGACTTCATACTTTACCCTAGGGGGTGGCTCTTCTACCCAGCAGCTGGGGAATTGGCATACTTCCTCTGGAATTACCTGAGTGGACTAAAGCATTTCTGGTAACATGAATACTGGAGTTGTGTCTTGTTTCAAACCCTTAGGCCTTTTCCCAGTTCATAGTAGCTGTTCGTGGTGCAGGTGCCACAAATAGTGTTCAAGGTTTATGAAAATTTTATGAAATTCATCAAATATATGAATAAAAGTGCAGAGACACAGAAAGTTTCCTGTCCCATAAGAGAATTACAGGGAGAGAGAAAGTAATATGTAAGTAAATAAAATTTAGAAAAGGATAATCTTTACATGATTATTTATACTTGTTCATTGTGAATAAATTTCATCTCTCAAGTTTAGGTTCATGTTTTTCCCTCCCTACATTTATCAGTCCTTGTCATAATTAGCCATTGACAATTTTGTGTTTGTACAAGCTCAAGTATGCTATATATAATTTGTACTCTTATAAAGGTTTACCATCTCTGAAACATATTAAAGTATAAAATACTAAATGGCACTCTAAGATTCTATTACTTAATTGAAACAGTATCTGAAACATAACACATAATTGAGTCTGTTAAAATGCTTATTACTATGTTAATATATTCAAATTATCAATATGTACAGCATGCTACCTGAATATTTGAAAGTAGCTTACACATTTTTTTGTAATATTTAAAAAGCACAGTGCTCTTATAGCACTTCTTCAAAGGCAAAAATCTGTTATGCCACTAAAAATTATGCAACAAGATGTTTATTTTGATCATGATGTCTCTTATTTTTGATTCAAGTAACTAGCCTCATAATTAGCTATTTTGCATTTCACTGGATCCAAATTGAGGCAAGATTATCATGCGTATAAATGGTTGTAAAATAAGCTGCTGACACAAAGGTTCCTGAGTTTTATTCCTTGCCTTTAGGAGACCTGTCTAAACATTTTATCTTTAAATAAGATCACTTTGCTTATGCTCTAATAGGGTACAATATGGTCATATAATTTTCTTCTCTTGGTTTTCTTTTTAATTTTCTGCGATTTTCTGTTGTGGTTTTGATTAAGAGAAAATATCAATAATCTCTCATTTTAATACTTTTCTATTAAATATAGGGGTATAACATTGAAATAATAATTAAACTTTGGAAGAAGTAATATATATATATATATATATATATATATATATTAAGCTTTAGGAAAAACTCAAAACTATAATTGGTGATTATGTTTCTATAAATGATGTTTTCCTAACATACCCCATGGATATGTTCCTTCTTCAAATTCATATTTTGAATCTAAGATTATGTTTGAACATAGTGTTTAGGGTATAATTAAACTAATTTGACATAAAGATAGTACCCACCCAGTTTACTAAAGTTGCTCTAATATAGTCCGATATGATGATGCACCCTCTAATATATAACACACTAAAGAAAATTCATATTATCAAGCAGGAGATAAATTCTTCAAGTCAAGAGACACATTTTGCCAAAACCCAACCACACTAATACCTGACCTCAATTTTAGTTTAAATTACCTGTTATGAAAGTCTTTGCCAATGAATAAAAAAAGTGTTTTAAGATTTGTGTTTTTAAAATGTTAATGAATATAAGACATACAGTCATTATTTCCCAGTCTTACCGTTTAAAAAGTGTTTCTCAGAATTATTCTGTAGGAAGATTTTGGAATTAGAGGCAAGCTATACCATAAACTTCCCTATGGAAACTCACAATATGCAAGGCCCTTAGAGGCTCCTGGAAGGATGCTGTCATTATCACATAACCCAAATGAAGCTGCTTATTCTTGAGATTAATTTATTTCATCTAAGAATGAAGGAAAAAGCAAAGATCTTACTCAAAACATGCAGATCTGTTAATACCCTTGATGAAAATGGACATGAGGCGAAAGGTACAGAACCTGCCAAAAGTAACTCTAGTGATTTTTCTGTGACAGTCTACTGCTTTGAATCCTGCAGTTCACAAAGCCAGCATTTCTCTTCTAACACACTACAGAAGCCTATAAAAATTACATCCTTGGACATTGTTGATTCTGTCTTGTAATTTACTCAGATATCATGGGGCTATGTTATTTTATTTTGAAGTATATTTGATTTGTTTTTCCACTTTCTCTATTCACTATACTTATAGCTAAATACAGCCAACAATGTTGCTCAGAAGGCTGTTGATAATATTAATACTTCATGTATGTCTCATATATTTATATTTCTCACTGAGCATCTCTCAATCCACAAGGAAAGTGTATTTGATAGAATCTAGATGATATACAAGTAATGGTGACCATGACTTGGTATTCTGCATGGGTTCAGTCACCAAGAATTCATGTTGATAGACTTTTTTCATGATGTTTTTAAAATAAACATTCTATTCTTAAACATCTCTACCAAATTAAAATATAATGAAATAAATTTTTAATAGTAGATATAAACACATCATGTCATACTTAAAAGTAGTGAGAAATAATTAATCAATTCAAATGTTCAAATGGTCTGTATTTTTTCTCTATATGTTTCTGTGTAGAGACATATATGTACATATGCTATGTATTATAGTATACACACATATACACAAATATATATGTGTGTGTATATATATATTCAAACATATGTATGTATATATATATGTACATGCTTCTAGAACAAAAGATGTTAGTAATATTAGCATTAAAACACATTTTACATTTCCTGTTCTTCTCTGTAATACTCCAGTACTGAATGACTGAAACTATAAAAACTAAATGGCCAAAAATGACGCAGGAAATACAAAAAAACTATGCTTTCAGCATTGGGTAACATGGCCTATAAAATTGTGACTCCTTTGGGAAAGGATTGCAGGAGTCTGTTGCCAGGAAGCAGTTATAGTGTCATACATCAAGGAGATAAAACTGAAGGGTTTCAGTGAGTTTAGGCAATGAATTTGGAAGAAAGAGGTTCAAGAAATGAAGAATTTATATGGATAAATACTAGTGAACCACGGAGTGGATAAGCTCTGGAGATTTGGGCTATGACTGAATATTGATCTGTGCTTCAGCAAGTGGAAGTTCAATTTTTCAATCAAAAAACTGAAAACTTGTCATGACTCACAAAGGTTTAGGCATAGGTTATTCTCCCAAGCTCGGGTAAAAAAGTCTTACAGTAAATTAGATATTAGACTGATTTGTCAAAGGGCATAATCTTTGCAGCAAGGCTAAAATGATTTTAACGTGGAGGTTGTTCTGGATCCACCATGGCAAATGCGTAACAACAAGATTTTAACAAGGCAAACACATCACAATTTACTTGACTTTGTATTAAATTAATATTCAATTTTATTTAAAGGGATATAAATTACTCTCCTCAGCACTCTTAAAAAATAAATTTAGTAATCTTGAAATTAGCAGGAACTATGAGACATAAACAAGAGAATAATGAATCATAGGAATCATGATTAAAATTATCATAGAGTATTGAGTACCTTAACTAAAAGTGAAGAACAACTTAAGTAGATCTTACAAATTAGTTTAGGATATAAAGAGAAACGCAAGTCTGATTAAGAGAGATGAGAAATTCATATTTGAAAATACAAATAAAATGTAAAAAATAAAAGGATTGATACATTAGGTGTACTTAATACCTGATTAAAGAACAGAAAAAATGGGGAAAAAATTAGAATACCAATGCAAAATGAATTTTTAGGAGAAGTAATTGTCAAAAAGGAAGAAATGGGAAAGAAAGAAAGAAAGAAAGGAAGGAAGAAAGAAAGGAAGGAAGGAAGGAAGGAAGAAAGAAAGAAAGAAAGAAAGAAAGAAAGAAAGAAAGGAAGAAAGAAAGAAAGAAAGGTAGAAAGGACAGAAGACAAATTCCAAATTGACCTAAATTACAGACCTACAAATTTCAAGTATTTGTATTATGCTATCCTAAAGGAGATCAAAGGTGATCATCAGGAAGCAGATTATAAGACTTAATCAATGAAATTACATAAAAATTTTTAAGTTTGAGAAATATCTTTAGGTCAAAAACTCTAAAGCAAAATATATGTGCATTAACCCATAAACTGACACATTGTAGTTTTGAACACAAAGAATATTTTTCTGACTATGTTCATTCAATATGCTCAATTAGAAGATTAAAGAAAGACTTATTACCTGCAGAACATTAGTAAAAGTGTATGATAATAGTAGCACAAAGAGAAAATATTATTGTCAACATCCTACCTGTAAATAATGTATGTATGTATGTATATGTATATGTATATATATACATATATACATATACATATACATATACACATACACATACACATACACATACACATACACATACACATACACATACACATACACATACACATACACATACACATACACATACACATATATATATATATATATATATATATATATATATATATATATATAATTTCCAGTCTTTGAAGTCAGTCTGAGCCCTACTTAATTGATTCTGTGGTGTCTTTGATCAAGAGGAGAGGCCTTAATGAAAGTAGAAATGGATGGAGATGTTAAAAAAAAATACAGGAAATAAAGAACGAAGCAACAATGGGTTTTCTGGATGGAGAGAGAAATGTACTGAGAGAGTGAAGATATAAGGGAGGCAGTGGGTGAGGGAAATGGAGGACAGAATGTCATGTAGAATCACATTAGCTTGAATATAACCTTAAAAATGAATGAGATGGAAAAAAGACACAAAAGGTAGACAAAGGCATATGAAGAAAATTAAATAAAATAAGATGAATAATTTCTCAAGTTTCTTTCACTCATTTTACTTTTGAAATTATGTAAAATGAATTATATATTAGAGGGGATGTTTCTATGAATTTTAACTTATGTATAAATTTGTACAATAGATGTCATGCTTAAAATGTGGAAATGTTCCATTCTTGTAAAAAATTACCACACTTCATCATTTTCCACAGTCACATTATTCCATCTACTGTGTTCCTATCTATCTCTTTTCCCTAGCCAAATGATTTGCATTTTAAAAGCATCATTTATATAATTTTTAAATATTATATTTTTATTTATTTATTTTAATTATTTTTCTTAGTATTATTTTTACAAATAATTATGTTATTAAAGTTTCGTGTAATTAATGTGTGTGCCAATAATTCATTGCTTATCATTGCATAGCATTTCTCAGTGTCATGCACGTAGTTCTGTTCACAGCTGAAGACCTTTGAGTATCTTTTCTATTTGTAGATATGATAAACATATCTACCTTAAATATTCATGGATACGTTTTTGGGTAAGGAGAAAGTCTCCTTCCCCTAGGGTCAATAACTAATAACTGCATTGCTGACTCATATGTTTGGCTTGTGCATTACTTTACCTGAAATAGTCAAAGATTTTCCAGAGAACCTTAGAATATCGCAATCCAATCAAAAATTGTGAAGGAATTTTATGTTCTGAGTGCAAGAACCATTATTATATTAATTAGCAGTTGCAATTACCTGTAAAAGACCATCTATATTAGGCCTATGGATATTTTGTCATAGAGTAGTTAGCAAAGATCATTATACCTTTACCTAATATCCCAGTTTCTCCCTCCACCATCTCCTTTCCAGGTATATATGAATCTGCCTTCACTGTGTCTGTACTCTGAAGAAAATAGAATAAATAAGCATAAAAAAGTAGAAATTTAACTGAAGGAGACATATCATCTATGTAGCTACTAGGGTGTCATTAATTTTAAATGCTTGAATGAGCCTTTTCAGTGATGTAACTATTAATTATGGTCTATCCTCTTATAAGTAAGCTCAATAAAATCACTAATTCATGGAAGTATCGTTGGGCAGTTATATGACCAGTCAGTCCTCCATGCGTTATCTGGGGTTAGTAGACATAGCTCATGTCTCTCTAGGAAATGTTCACATAGCACTTGGCCATGTCCTTTGAGGAAGGATATTCAGAATCAAATATGAGCGTGGGACAAGAAATTGTAAAGAAACTACTATGATTATTCAAATCTATAACCATAGATAAGCTTTCAAAAGATGGGGTGTCCATGGAAAAATTCTCAATATAGTTGTCCTTCCCTTGCGATATGTGTTCTTTATGGAATTTTTGCCTGTGGAGTGACAAACCTCCTTGACAGGTATAGTCAGTTAAGGGAACACAGAGACATCTCCCTAATAACAAATGAATCAAGGGACATATTTTTCTTGTCTCTTAAAATAACATGCTTGAAAGAAGATTCTAAGGTATCTCATTAGCAGTTGTTTTATCCCCACCATGGATGATAAGACATGCAGCTGAGACTCCTCTGTCTGCCCAAAAAGATTCCCCCACATAAGACAATGATGAGTAAATGGCAAGCCTCCTCTTTGTCAGTTTCTGACATTTTATAAATTGGAAAAAGAAGTGGGTGGGAAGTCGCAATGCTGATCAAGGAGCATATTACAGTGCCCGAAAGCAAATGTCGCAAGCTTTATTGTGAGCTGACATTTCCAAGGCAAATGCTGAAAGAAAGCAAATGTATTCAGTGGAAGGCTTTGGAACTGAGTCACCATAGTCAATGTCAATGAGGTTTTCTACAAGAAGATACTGGTGAGCCCCAGTCTGCCACCTACTCTGCAGGAAGTACATCATGCATGGTGGGAACCTCAGTTTCTTCTTCACTCATAGTGGAGAGTATTAAAACCCTTCCTAAGATTTCATCTACTTCCTCCTGCACTCTGCTCCAACATGCCTACAGTTTTGCTACAAGTTTTATTTGGTCTCCTATGGTAGTTGAATGATGTATTTGGGTGCCCATCTATGAAGCTATTAGAAAGCTGACATCTGTACTGGGACAGGGCTATTTATGATGTTACTATTTTGAGGTCACCCACACTCCTCTAAGTAACCTTCTTATCTATGCTATTCTAAATAAGCCAAATAAACTCTTTTTTTTTTCACCATGATAGACTTTTGTCAAATTGTTACTTTGGTTTATCATTTACTGATACAGTATCTGATCAAGTAAAAAGGTGTTGGTTGATCAACAAAAGTCTGTTATAATTCTACTTGTCTTACAGCCTAAAACTCTTTTGACAATCTTAGCATATTTCTTATATTTGTTTCAAGAAAAGTGTGATTGACTTTCATTTGAATTGTCTTTTCTTTCCTTAGTGCTGAGTACTGTATTAGCCAATTATATATTCTATTGGGTAGAATACATACTCAGTATTAGTATGCATTATATCTTCTGAAATTTTTCCCCTGCTCACCAAAGTTGTTATTTCACAGTACGTCAGGTGCTTCTTAAAACATATCATCCTTTGACTATGTGAGAGCCAACCCCTGACACTATTAAAGGAACTCCACTATGCATGCAGACTGGAATCTAACAAAAACTGTCTCCTTAGAGGCTTCATAGAGCAGCAGATCCAAACCTTAGGTGGAGCTTCAGGAGTTTTGTGGAAGCATTGGGGATATGACTAAGCTAGAGGGGTCAAAGATAACACTAGAAAACCTACAAAGTCAACTAACAATGGGCCCATGAGGGCTCACAGTTACTGAACATCTAACCAAAGAGTATGCAGGGGCTGAACCAAGATCATCTAGATATTTCTAGTATATGCACAGTGTCATCTTCATGAGGGTCATCTAACAACTGGGGCAGACTAGATCTGACCACCATTGGACCTCCTCTTCTACCTGGACTACCTGGTTGGGTCTCAGGAAAAGAGGATGTACTTAGTTGTGCTGGAATGTCTGAGTGGAATGGTACAGGGGGAGGGAGTTTTTTCCATCCTCTGAGAAGGGAAGGGGTAGTTGAGAAGAGATTTCTAAGGTCAGAATTGGGAGGAGATGAGGGAGGTGGTGCTGTGATGAGAATGTAAATTGAAATAAACAATAAATTATTGAAAAAAATTCACTCCATGCTATTTCCCATTCATTTCATTGCAAATGAAAGGCAAATGAAATAAAAAGTAGTAAATAGAGACTTTCAATCAAATATGACATCCATTATTTAAATTCTGCAGTGTATTACAATTAAATTTCAATTGTTCTAAATTGATGATCTATCAATAACAAAATGACAAGGAAAATAAAATATTTGGAAAATATAGCATATTTTAAACAAATAAATTTGCCCATGGAAGAACCTCAAATTAATTGAAAACTAAAATATATTAAGACTTTTAGTTTACAAAACAAAGTATTATGCAGAATATGAAAGAAATATAAGTATCCATTTATTTCTAACACAAATGTTAACTAGTGAAATTGTTTGGAAAGTCATGTATGTGTGAATGTCCGGGTGTGTGTGTGCATGAGTGTGTGTGTGTGTGTGTGTGTGTGTGTGTGTGTTGGATTTATATGTTATAAATTATATATTATAAAGCTAGAAAGAAATAGAGATGATAGCAATAGTAATAGAGTTAAATAATAGGTAGACAGATAGATAAGTAGACAGACAGAATGACAGATGATATAGATAAGAGATAGAGGTAGACAATTATTTGATAAAAATTTATATGTGGGCATATATGTTTGTATTTCTAAATTTGTAAATGAAACCAGCTCAACCCATATCTAATACACAGTGAATTATATTTTAGGGTCAGTACATGATACTACATTAGCAATACATACAACTTCTTAAACATAGTAATTCAAACAAAGGAAAATAATTTAGAAAAATTATCCAGTCAGAAATGTATTTACCATAGCAAAAGCTGAATCATAGTTGAAAGAATTACTCTTAGTGGCATTCCATGGGTTAACAGATGTTTTCAGAATGATAAGAAGACAAAAATATATTTACTTTAAAGCTAAAGATGGTACATTATCATATCAAACTTTAGGGTAGTTTGTATAAACACAAAATATAAGAGAATGTTGAAGTACTCTATAACACATAATTATACGTATGATGCAGAAAGAACATAGTATATATATTTTGAATCATCTATAAGAGAGATTACTTTTGAAAACTGTTTATAACATATTGTGACCCTGTCCCTGAGAGACACTCAGTCTTTCTACATTCTCAATAATGTTTGTTTTGTCTCTCTTTTGTTTATTTATTTTTAAGGATAGTCATTTCATTGAGGACAAAGTTATATCTTTTTTGATCTTGCCTTGAATTGCTTTGTGACTTTGTATCATTTTACTTAGAATTGAATATATTTGATGTTTTTTTGGAGTGCAAATAAACTTTATTTGAGACAGTATTTCAAAAAGACTCTGAATGTAGAAAATATTCCAAAGTATTTTTACACGTACTAAGAAAAAAATTGAAGAAAAATATGTTCAGCTTTTTTTATGAAGCAAAATGTCTTTTTATTCTTTATATTTACTTCTGAGAATTTTTTTGAAGAACTTTATTTTAAAAAATAAAGATAAATGTAAAAATTTAAACATTTTTGAATAAAAGTATACAAATACATTTTTGTCATTGCTTGGTTTTATTTTTTTAAGGTTTGATAGTGTGCATTAAGATCTTAAGTTACAATGAGCATAAAGTACATGTAAAACAATGTAACCTGGAATTACTCAAAGTTTTCTTGGTGTGTAAAGAGTAAATATAATGTTTTTTTCTGTTTTTCTTTTTTTCTTTTCTTGAACTTTACACAGTCTGTGAGTTGTACCTTGGGTCTTCAGAGCTTTCTGGGTTTAGTATCCAATTATCAATGACTGCATATTTTGTCTGCTATTTTCTGACTGGGTTATCTCACTCAGAATAATATTCTCTGGGTGCATCCATTTTCTTAAGAGTTTGATAAAGTCATTGTTTCTGATAGCTGAGTAGTAGTCCATTGTGTAAATGTACCACAATTGTTGTATCCATTCATCTACTGAAGGACATCTGGGTTCTTTCCAGCTTCTGGCTATTATAAATAAAGCTGCTATGAACATTGTGGTGCATGTGTCTTTGTTGTCTGTTGGAGTGTCTCTGGGGAAAATGCCCAGAATAACTGGGTCTTCAGGTAGTACTATCCCAAATTTTCTGAGGAATCGCAAGATGGATTTCCAGAGTGGTTATACCAGTTTACAACCCCACCAACAGTGGAAAAGTGTTTCTCTTTCTCCACATTCTCGCCAGCATCTGCTGTCATCTGAATTTTTGATCTGGGCAAATCTCAGTGGTATGAGGTGGACTCTCAGGGTTGTTTTGAATTGATTTCCCTGAATGCTAATGATGTCAAGCACTTCCTTAGATGCTTCTCAACCATTCGATATTCCTCAATTGAGAACTTTTTGTTTATCTCTGTAACCCATTTTTAATAGAGTTTTTTGATTCTCTGGTGTACAGTTTTTAGTTCTTTGTATACCTTGGATATTAGTCCTCTATCTGATGTTGGGTTGGTAAAGATCTTTTCCCAAACTGGTGGATGCCTTTTTGTTTTCTTGACAGTTTCCTTAGCCTTACAGGAACTTTGCAATCTCATTAAGTACCATTTATCAATCATTAGACTTTAGAGCACTAGCCATTGGTGTTCAGTTCAGGAAATTTTCTCCTGTGCCTACGCGTTCTAAGGTTTTCCCTACTTTCTCATCTAATAATTTCAGTGTACCTGGTTTAATGTGGAGACCTTTGATCCACTTGCCCTTGAGCTTTGTACAAGGAGGTAAGAAAGGGTCTATTTTCATTCTTCTGCTTGCTGAGTGCCAGTTGGACCAACATAATTTTTCCATTGAATGCTTAATATCCTTTGTCAAAAATCAGGTGACCATATATGTGAGGGCTCATTTCTGGATCTTCTGTTCTATTCCAATGATCCACGTGCCTATTTCTATACCAGTACCGTGAACCTTTTAGCACAATTGCTTTGTAATATAGCTTGAGGTCAAAGATACTGATTCCTGCAGATGTTTTCTCGTTGTTGAGGATGGATTTCACTATTCTAAGTCTTTTGTTAGTCCAAATAAAATTATTCATTGCTATTTCCAACACAATGAAGAATTGGGTTGGTATTTCGATAGAAATTGCATTGAATCTCTAGATTGCTTTTTTAAGATGGCCGTTTTTACGATGTTGATCCTTCCAATCCATGAGCGTGGGAAATGTTTCCATTTTCTGAGACCTTCCTCGATTTCCTTCTTTAGAGTTTTGAAGTTTTTGTCATACAGGTCCTTCACTTCTTAGTTAGTGTCACAAGAAGTTATTTTATATTTTTTGTGACTATTTTGAAGGGTATCTTTTCCCTAATTTCTTTCTCCACATGTTTGTCCTTTGAGTAGAGGAAGGATACTGATTGTTTGAGTTAATTTTAATTCCAGCCACTTTTCTGAACTTGTTTATCAGCTGTCGGAGTTCTCTGGTGGAATTTGTGGGGTCATTTAAAAACAATATCATGTCATCTGCAAATAGTGGTGTTTTTACTTCTTCCTTTCCAATTTGTATCCCTTTGATTTTCTTTTGCTGTCTAATTGCTCAGGCCAGGACTTCCAGTACTATGTTGAATAGGTAGGGGGAGAGTGGGTAGCCCTGACAAGTCCCTGATTTTAGTGGGATTGCTTCAAGTTTCCCACCATTAAGTTTGATGTTGGCTGTTGGTTGGCTGTATATTGCTTTTATTATGTTTAGGTATGAGCCTTGGATTCCTGATCTTTTCAGAACTTTTAACATGAAGGGGTTTTGAAATTTGTCAAATGCTTTCTCAGCATCTCTTGAGATGACCATGTGGTTTTTTTTATTTGAGTTTTTTTTTATCATGGATTATATTGATGGATTTCCTTATATTAAACCATCCCTGCATACCAGAGATGAAGCCTACTTGCTCATAGTGAATGATTATTTTGGTATGTTCTTGGATTTGGTTTGCAAAAATTTTGTTCAGTATATTTGCATCAATGTACATAAGTGAGATTGTTCTGAAATTCTCATTCCTTGTAGTGTCTTTGTGTGGTTTAGGAACAAGGGTTATTGTGGCCTCAAAAAATGAGTTAGGTAATGTTCCATCTGACTCTCTTTTGCGGAATAGTTTTTAGACTATTGGTATTAAATCATCAATAAATGTCTGATAAAATTCTGCACTGAACTTATCTGGACCTGGGCTTTTTTTGGTTGGGAGAATTTTGATGACTGCTTCTATTTCTTTAGGTGTTATGGGATTATTTAGATGGTTTACCTAGTCCTGGTTTAACTTTAGTATCTGGTATCTGTCTAGGAAGTCATTCATTTCCTCCAGATTTTCTAGCTTTGTTGAGTATAGACTTTTGTTGTAGGATCTGATGATTTCTTGAATTTCCTCAGTTTCAGTTGTTATTTCTCCACTTTCTCTTCTGATTTTGTTTATTTGGATACTCTCTCTTTGCCCTCTAGTTAATCTGGCTAAGGGTTTATCAATCTTGTTAATTTTCTCAAAGAAACAGCTCTTGGATTTGTTGATTCTTTGAATAATTCTTTAGTTTCTATTTGGTCTATTTCTGCCCTAAGTTTGATTATTTCTTGATGTTTATCCTCTTGTGTGTATCTGCTTCCTTTTGTTCTAGAGCTTTCAGCTGTGCTGTCAAGTTGCTGTTGTATGCTCTCTCCAGTTTCTTTTTGGAAGCACTCAGAGTTATGAGTTTTTTTTTTTTCTCAGTACTGCTTTCATTGCATCCCATAGGTTTGGGTGTGTTACGTTTTCATTTTCATTGAATTCTAGAAAATCCTTAATTTCTTTCTTTATTACTTCTTTGACCCTGCTATCCTGTAATAGAGCATTGTTTAGTTTGCATGTGTATTTGGGCTTTTTGTTGTCTTTGTTGTTATTAAAGACCAGCCTTAGATGATGGTGATCTGAAAGGATGCATGGGAGTATTTCAATCTTCTTATATGTACTGAGGCTTGTTTTGTGATCAATTATGTGGTCAATTTTGGAGAAGGTGCTGTGAGGTGCTCAGAAGGTGTATTCTTTTGTTTTGGGATGATATGTTCTGTAGATATATATTAATTCCAGTTGGTTCATAACCTCTGCTAGTTTTACAGTGTCCTTGTTCTCATTTGTTTCCATGATCTCTCTATTGGTGAGAGTGGGGTATTGAGGTCTTCCACTAATGTTGTTTGGGGCACAATATATTTTTTGAGCTTTAGTAGGATTTCTTATATGAATATCGGTACTTTTGTATTTGGAGCATATATGTTAAGGATTGAGAGTGCCTCCTGACAAATTTCCCCTGTAATGTGTAGAAAGTGTCCTTGCTTATCTTTTTTGATACCTTTTGGTTGAAAATCTACTTTATTCCATATAAGAATGGCCACACCAGTTTGCTTCATGGGTCATTTGCTTGGAAGGTGTTTTTTTCCAACCTTTTACTCTGAGATAATATCTGTCTTTGTCTCTGAGATGAGTTTCCTGTATGCAGCAAAATGCTGCGTTTTGTTTATGTATCCAGTCTGATAGCCTATACCTTTATATTGGGCTGTTGAATTCATTTATGTTAACAGATATTAAGGAATAGTGGTTGCTGTTTCCTGGTATTTTTGCTTTTGGAGGTTGAATTGTGCCTATATGTCTTTCTTTTTTTGTTTTTCTTTCTTAGGAGTTTTCAGGTTTTTACTAGGATGTGGTTCCCCTCATTGTATTGGGTTTTCCACCTATAATTCGTTGTAGTGCTGGATTTGTGGTCAGATATTGTGTAAAATTAGTTTTGTCTTGGAACATCTTAGTCTCTCCATCTATGGTGATTGATAGTTTTGCTGGGTATAGCAGCTTAGGCTGACATTTCTGCTCTCTTAGGGTCTGCATGATGTCTGTCCAGGCTCTAATAGCTTTCATATTCTCTGTTGAGAAGTCTGGTGTGATTCTGATTGGTATGCCTTTATAAGTTACCTGACCTTTTTCTCTTACTGCTTTTAGTATTTTTTCTTTGCTTTGGGCACTTGGTGTTTTGACTATTATGTGTCGGGAGGAATTTCTTTTCTGGTCCAACGTATTTGGAGTTCTGTAGGCTTGTTTTATGCTCATGGTCATCTCATTCTTAAGGGTAGGGAACTTTTCTTCTACAATTTTGTTGAAGATATTTACTGTGCCTCTTAGTTGATACTCTTCACCTTCTTCTATTCCTATTATCCTTAGGTTTGGTCTTCTCATTGTGTCCTGGATCTTTGGATATTTTGAGTTAGGAGCTTTTTGACTTTTGCATCTTCTCTGACTTTTTTGTCTATGTTTTCAATGTTGTCTTCGGGCCCTAAGATTTTCTCTTTCATCCCTTGTAGTCTTTTGGAGAGTCTTGCTTCTGTGATTCCTGATTTCTTTTTTAGGTTTTTTACCTCCATGGTTGTCTCTTTTATTGTTCATAACCACCAAACAATCAATTAGTTAAAAAATGAAGGTGCCTCATTTTAAAAACCATGGCATTTTAAGCTGATGATTGGATTCTAAAGAGAATAAAATTTAAATATTTAAAAGACATCTCTAAAATTTTTGTTACTAAGTAGTATTAAATGGAATACAAGTTTACTAATAACAAAATTATTTATTAAAGATTCAAGATATTCAATACATATGGGAATAGAAGTATAGATAAGCTAATAAATATGGAGATAAATGGAATTCATAAGTTTAAGGGTATAAATAATTCTCATTTATAATTGGCTTCTAATTAATTAATCCTATCACTAATTGGCTTGTGTGTAGATTTAATTGCCTCCAGTGTGGGACATCTCACAGAATGATGTGGAAACACCAGGAGCTGTCAGTCACCAGTCGTGTTGTGATCTAAAGACTGGAGCAGTAAGAGGACAGAACAGTAACCTCTACTAAGGGGCCACTGTCCATTTCTTTGATGTGTAATCTGCAAAATACATTGTTCCTTAACAATTATCCATCATAATTATAATACCTAATTTTGAAAACCATTTTTAGTGGTTAACAATCATTGCTGTAGGTGAGTGTTCCTGGCTCTGCTCCCTGAACTGGCACGGGACGGCACCTACCTCCTGAGGCCATTATCACATATGTAGTGATATTCTATCAAAACAAAACCTGAAAAAATGTCATTGTTGGAGTATTGAAGTACAGACATATCCATGTTCATTTTTGCACCACATTTAGGAATAGCAATAGCAAAGCCCTTGAGTCTAACTGCAGATTCAGTCTCTAATTTCAAACTTGAAGTCATTCCTCAGAAACCTTAATGCATGTGTTTGCCTATGAAGGTTGTTTTGATTTACTCTGGCTTCATCAACTGTAGCGCTTTCCTTAATTTTTGGAAACTAATCTTTTGATCTTCAGTTTTGCAATTGAAAAAAAAAATGTCCTCAGTAGAGGTTGCTGCATAATTTGGATATCAATACCAAATGAAAATATGATTTCTGGCTTTTGTGTTGGGATTATATAAAATAATATTTTTACAATCTGGATTAAATGGCTCTCTTGTTTAGAAAGTAGCCAATTAAATATCATCTTCAACTGTGCAATTTATTGTTCTTGTTGCTGCTGCTGCTGGTGCTGTTGGTGGTGGTGGTAGTGACAAACGTGTGTGTGTTTGTGTGTGTGTGTGTGTGTGTGTGTGTGTGTGTGTGTGTTTGATGTATTGGGCATGGCATGCAGGACATAAAAGTCAGAAGACAACACTGTAGAGTTCATTCTTTCCTTGTACCTTCACATGGATTCTAGGATCAACCTCAGACCACCAGGCCTACCTATCCATTCAGTGACACTACCCCCAGTCCATTTGGAAAGCCTAGATCATGTTATTCTTAAGAATCTACTAATTTTTGTACATACCTAAGACTGAAGACTCTTAAAGAAGAAACATTCCATTGTTCATCTTTGTATTCCAAAAAGCTAACAGTGTCATATGCATAGTAGATTCAAAATAAAACCAATGCATATACACTAAATCTTGACATGTGAAAAATCATACTAAATCTAGGCATTACATTAAGGGTTGTATTAAGGAATGTCAACGTAAATTCCAGTGCAGTATAAAGTGCTGAAGGGGTTCTATTCCTGTGTTGACTCTTGTAGTATGAGTGTTGAGGTGACACCATACAAACGATCGGGTTTTGAACTTTGTAAGATAAATTACCCAAAGAGCAAAAGTTAATATGAGGATAACAGTGTCGTGTAGCATGATCAATTACTTTTCATCTCCAGGAGCATTATGATTGCATCTCCTACTAGGATTTTGAACATTTTCACTGATTTTCAACTAGTAAAGAGATATGAGCTTAATAGTCCCATTTATTTTTTCTAGTAAACATAATTATAAAATATAAGAATAAGAAAAAGTCATCAACCCCTGAGATTAAAATAACTTTGAAGTTTAAATCCATTAAGTAAAAATGAGTAGAATAGAGATTTTTATGCAGTTTTTTTCTTTTAATATGGGTGTTCTTAAGTTAAAGGTGAGACGAACATTTTCTTGGACAAATAGAATCACATTAAGGGACAGATGAAGCCAAACCACGTGAGGAGCAGTTGAGACCACCCTTTATATCCTTATATATAAGATACATATATATATATATATATATATATATATATGATACAAATATAAATTATATGTAACTATATATTATATGTAATATATAATATATAGTCACAACATATGTCATATACAATTGTATTTTATAAAATACATATACTTGCATACTGCATATGTAAGGAAAATACAAGGAATTCCTTATATATAAGGAATATAAAATACCCTTTATATCCTGTGTGTAAGTTACAGGAAGGGTAAAGGTTCAACAGAACTGAGTAAGTTAGGCTCTCTGCTGAGCTGGCTCCAGCAAATGCTTTCCCAAAGAACTGCTTCTCAGAGAAATAACTGAGAGCTGAATACATAATGCAAATAAATAAGACACAAGCCAGGCACCAGATGGAGGCAGAGCAGATGATTCTGTATTTTAAAGATAAAGGAGCTTAAACTTTGGAATCATTAATCTGCTTGGCTCTTGAAAGTCCTTTTGCCAATGTAATTGAACAAAGGGATTCGTGCACAACAATAATGAGGACAGATTGTACATGTTTTTCTTTTCTTTAACTTTCATCACATTCTTGATACATTGCCAGCATTTTCTTTTATGTCAATGGGAGCTCTCTGCAGAATTCTTCATCTCCTTTTAATTTTAACAGGAGTGGATAATTAATAGCACCGCGTTTACGTTCCCTTGCTATCTAATATGCAGTACACAGCATGCCTTAGGCTCTTGCTCAAATGCTTCCACCTCTTTTTAGCTAATGCATTCAATACTGGGGGTTGAACTGCCTGACATGAACAATGTCTCAGGCCAGTTCCACCTAAGGGCGTTCAGACTGCTCTCCCTCTGACTTCTCAACTGCGAGATTCTCACAGAACAAATCCAGTCAAAACTAAGCTGTTTATTTGAATGCCTTTTTCTCAAATACCTCATTTTCAGTGAGAAGAAGAAAAGATAAAATGAACAAAATTCACAATAGCCTTGTTCAATGCAAACTTTAATTATATATGTCTGTGCTGGTATGTGTTAGTTTTTCTCTTCTAGTGATATTTGGATTTGGTCTCTTTTTTATGCTCCTAGATCCTTAACAGGCAATGTCGATCTGCTTATTTAGAATCCATTTTTGTTGACATCCATTTTGAGTTTCTATTTCTAGATGGATCTATTTCTAGATGAACCTGCAATCCTCCTGCCTCCATCTCCCAAACTGCTTTGATTATAGGCATGAATCAAAGGCACTATTTGAGGTGTTCTAAATATTTTATTGATAAAATATTTTGCTCCTTAAGTCTTATAAGATGTGCTTTAGGTCGATCTGCAGGTCTTTCTTATCTGTCATGACAACAGTAAAAACAGTTTAAGATCTGCAGAAACGGGTACTCTTCCAATGGTCTATAAGTCTGACTTGAGTACATAAAAAAAGCGTCTTTGCTCTTCCTGCTATCCTTCACTTGTGCAAGTAAAGACAGTTGGGCATTGATTATTACCTCAGAATGAAAGGATTTTGCACAAGGAAAATAAAATATTTAAAAATACTGCTACTCCAAGTTTTGATCCATTTTGCAACTGAAGAACCACAAGTGAAGGAGGTTTCTCTTTCCCCACATGCTCAATATTTTCCCACATACTCACTGGCATTAATTGTTAGATTGCTTTTTGTTGTTTCTGTGGTGGTTGGTGTTTTTTTTTTTTTTTTTTTTCTTGTTTATTTTTCTTGTAATAGCTGTTCAGACTGGTAGAGTCACTATGAAAATCAATGTGGATAACTTTTTAAAAGTGAGTGTGTGTGTGTGTGTGTGTGTGTGTGTACCCTTTCAACCAGTTACACCACCGCTGGAGAATATATACAAGGACTTGACATTCTAATCTATGAAACACGTGCTCAGCTGTATCTATTGCCGCTCTATTCACAATAAATATGAAGGGAAAACAACCTGAACTATGAATGGATAATGAGATGTGGGACAGATACACAATAAACTTATAGTCAGCTTTATAATGAAATAGTACATTTTGAAAGTAAATGAATGGAATATATATAAAATCAGACTCAGGAAGAAAAATGTCAGATGTTCTAATTTGTGAATCCTAACTCCAAATTCTTGGGTGAGAGTATGTAACCTGGGAAAAGTGAAGAAACCGAGAAAATAAATAGGAAGCATTAGGATGGTAGGAAGTTAAAGAAGGGTATAACGAGACACATGATCTAGGAACTGGGAACCATAAAACAGGGAATGAACAGCTGGGGAGGAGCAAATGAGGGTATTTCTAAGGGACAGAAAGGAAAGAGGGACAAATCACACTAAAGATGTTTAAAAAGTGTATGCATACTTAAATATGCATAAATAATATATTGGTACATGAATATATGTATGTGTGTATGCATATGTATGTTTGTATGTGTGTGGGTAGATGGGTGGGAGGTGGGACCACACACATGCTATGGCTTTTAAAGTATTAAAATTCCTTTCAAGAGTTACATAATTTTCTGAGGAAACACCAGAGTGATTTCCAGAGTGGTTGTACCAGCATGCAATCCAACCAGAAATGAGAGTATGCCTCTTTCTTCACATTCACTCCAGCATCTGCTGTCACCTGGGTTTTGATCGTAGCCATTCTGAGTGGTGAAAAGTGGTATCTCAGGGTCATTTGGATTTTCATTTCCCTGAAGACTAAGGATGTAAAACATTTCTCATCATTTTTCAATTTAATCTTTTTTAAAACACCCCAAAATTTATCCTCCCAGTCTCTGACTGTTCCACATCCCAAACCCCATCCCCATCTCCACAAGGATGTCCCCACCCAATCTTCCACCCCACCACACCTCCCTATTCCTTAAGGCTTCCATTCCCTTGAGAGTTAGGTGCCTCTTCTCTGACTGAACACAGACTCAGCAGTCCTCTGCTGTATATGTGTTAAGGCCACCAACAGCTGATTCTGCTGGCTCATTGGTGGTCTAGTGTTAAAAGATCACAGTGTTCCAGGTTAGTTGAGACTGCTGGTCCTCTTACACGGTTGCTCTTCTCCTCAGCTTCTTCCAGTTTTTGTTTTGATTTTTTTTTAATACAACCACAGAGGTCAGCTGCTTCTGTCCATTCGTTGGGTATAAATATCTGCACCTGACTCTTTCAGCTGCTTCTTGGGTCTTTTAAAGGGCAGTGATGACAGGCCCCTTTTTTCGAACATTCTATAGCCTCAGTAATAGTGTCAGGCCTTGGGGCCTCCTCTGAAGCTGGATCCTGTTTTTCACTCTATTTCTGGACCTCCTTTCCCAAGGCTCTACTCCAATTTTGTCCCTGCAGTTCTTCCAGAACAATAATGTGTCAGAGATTGCTCCTCATTTGATGTCCTATGTTTCTGCTGGAGGCAGGCGCTACAAGTTCTCTCCCCCCACTTAGGGCATTACATCTAGGGTCCACCCCTTTCAGTCCTGAGAGTCTCTCAACTCCCTGGTCTCTCGGGGGGGAGCCAAATGAGGACACCATTACAAGATGGCGCTGGCTCCCTCACGGTTTGAGGTAAACAACTCCATATATAGTAATGCTCTTGTCAGCTAAGGCGCTGCACCCTGCTCATGCGCAGTACATAACCTATCTCCGGCCAATCCCGAGGCCTCTGGTGTCAGCAGACTGGTGACAACCAATCATGGCAAGCCCATATGCGCTTCTCCCTATATAAGCAGACAGCTAGGGTAGTTTGCCCCCCCGCCCCCCGCCTCGCTTCCTGCTCTCCCCTTCAATCAAGAGGCTCCCATAAAGCGTGATCTGAGAAGAATCCTCTGGTGGTGGTCATCTTTCCTCACTGGTCAAGGAGCACGCCGCAGTCTCTGGTACATTCTGGATTATCCTCACAACACCCTAACTTTTGAGGTTACCTATTTCTTTTCTTTCTGCTGCTCCTCAGGGCTTCAGTCCTTTTCTCCAACCTGATTGTATTCCCCTTTTTCCCTCCTGGTCCTCTTTCCCACACAGGTCTCTCCTCTCTCCAACCTCTTGAGATTGCTTTCCTTTATCTCCCAAGAGGAACTGAAGTATCATCACCTCTGCTTCTCAGCCATTGGAGATTGCTCTGTTGAGAATTCTCTGTTTTGCTCTGTACCCCATTTTTATAGTGTTACTTGCTTCTCTGGAGCTTAACTTCTTGAGTTCTTTGTATATTTTGGATGTTGGGCCTTTATTGGTAAAGAGTTTTCCCCAATCTGTAGATTGTTAACAATACCATACACTTTGGATACTAGACTTCAAGGAAATGTGGGGGATTAAATGGGTAGCATCTTCCTTGAGGAATGGCTCTCATAGTATCTAAGGTTGCTATGCACCTGACACATGAAGCAATCAATAGTCTTACCCAGCTCTAAAAATGACCAAAGCATCAAGATATCCCGAGGTGTGCAATAGTGTCATTTTTTATCTTAAGGATAACTAACAAGCACCTAATAGTTTGCATGTCATGCTAGTCCAGAATGTGGGAATTCAATGCTCAGTAAAAAGTAACAACTTTATTTCTCATTATAGACCACAATACTATATACTGTGAAAATACAGAATTCAGGGGCAATGAAACAGTATTAATAAATAAAGTAATGAATGAATGAAATGTCCAAGCTACTATTACTATTCTGTCCATATGATTCACACATGTTTATTTCAATGAACAATGCCCATTTTATCAAAAGTATTTATTCATATATGTGCTCTTTTTTTCATACTGCTTTATACTGTTTTTGTTTCAGTCTAAAATAAAGTTAATCTAGATTTAATTGCAAATAGCCACCATTAAATTTCTCCCATTATAAACAGGGCTGTTGAAAGAAAACAAATGAATGTATTGCACAAGGAAACATGCCTGGAAACATGAAAAATCAAATCTCTTAATTTTAATTGGACCCTTATAGTTCTTTCTCTTCAGTGAAATCTATGACAGAAGACCTAATATATTTCTTAAATACTAGCAAGGATGGTTTTGAACATGCAGCAGAAAAAGATAGGAATGTCAAACTATGGACAAGTAAGTTCACTTCAATTAAACTGTAGATCCTTTGTTTCATGTAATTTTCCTAATGAAAGGCTTTGGTTGGGTTATAGAAAACTGATAAACATGAGCATCCTGATGCAGGCAGTATGCAAAGAAACTACCTCATCCACAAATGCAGAACAGGGATCAGAACGTCTTCCATCAAATTCAGATGTCTTTCAGTTTGTATAAACATCCTTGATGCATCCATATCAATCTAACTAGAAACTCCTGACAGCTACTCAGGTATTTAAGTTTTATTACCCATTTTACAAAATAGGTGCTCTTTTATATTATTCTTTTATACTGATCAGCTAAATTTCTCCTGTTTCCTGGCATGTAATAAAACTTTAATGAAGGCTAGTTATGATGATTCATACTGAAGTGTTTATGAAGGGCCCAGAGAAAAACATAAAGAAGGGAAATTTATACACCTGCCAATAAAAGTGTTTGAAATGTAATTCAGAAAACTACACATAAAAAAACAACACAATGAAGCTTTTTTAAGTTCTAGAAATGGTCTCTAAAATATTAACTATAGCCAGTGGACTGTCATTGGTTAAGAACTTGGGTGGCAGATAAAATGGTATTTTACCATAGAAAAATGTAATATAAGCCAATACTCTAGAACAGGATTATGTTAAATATTCGTTATTTATTTTCATGTTTAAGAAACTTGTCATTCACTTGTCTTCCACAACCATTGCCTTTCTACTCTTGGCATTATGAACTCGAAGATGGTTTAGTTATTCAAATTTATTTCTCTTCATTTCTAATATGTCTCTGATTTACACTTGTTTAATTCCTATTGCATCTTTACTTTTTGAGTCCTAGATACTATTCACCTTCCTCAAGTTATATCTAAAGCCAGTATTATAATTGCTATTATAAACATAAATGCTTTATAAAACACCCATTGTATGTAGATAGCATGATTTCCACAAGGAAAATTCAGCAGAGAAGGAATGCTCAGGCAATTTTTTATTACAATCTGCCCATATTTGTGAACACAAAATTAAAATGTACAAGAGACATTATAACATGGAAAGACTATTGAATTTTCAGAGTAAATAACAATGATAGTCCTGTTACATGCTGACAGAAGTGGGAAGAGATTCATGGAAAAGTGATGAGAGATAATGTGTGAATAGAAATCTGTAGAAAACCATAAGGAGTCGACAAACTCTCAGCTTGCTCACTCACAACGGTGTCTAACAGAAGCCAGTAGAAACAGACAGATTGCAAATTAATAAAAAGTTCTGTAGATAATCATTATTATTCTGAATAATAAGTTTCTATTTTGCAGTTTCTCAACTTCTCAGAAGAAATAAATTAGACAATTATAGGCGATTAATAAAAAGTGTGATTATACATCATTTATTATGCAATGAAAATGATAACACATTAAACATCAAAATGAGAATGATTCATAATACATCTGTCATGCATGAAAAGTTGAATAGATAAATTATTATTTTTGCAGTCATAAAATTAATAGATTCAATTCATCTTGTAACAACCTTTCCATCTATGAGTTATTAAAGTTAAGAATAAGAGTTCACACTCACAGCATCAAATTAATCTGAACGAATACATTAAATTTAAACAATATGTCTTATTAGTTGACAGGGGATAATGAAAGGAAATAGAATGAAGTCTTGACTAGGATGTCTTCTTTTAAAAAAAGGCAATTCACATTGAAAAATAAGCAAGAGTACATTCACATTTAATAAATAAGAAAACAAGCTCATCTGAAAGAACATGATTTTAAAAATCCTTAAAGAAGCAGACATTTCTGAAGAAATATAGGTACCAAGATAACTCAAGCATATTGAACAGTGTACCCAAGTTGTCTGGTGGAGCAGCTCTTCCAGAAGATCTTCTTTGTGGCACATTCTGTATGAAGAAGGTAAAATCTTCTGGGCCTAAGTCAGCACCTTACTGACACCAGGCAATATTGGCTGATAGCTTAACAGTTTCTAACTATAGAAATGTGAACTGGACTGAGTGCTGCAACAGGGTATGATTAAAGCAGTTGCACAAAGGCATGTGATTTCAGAGCGCTCCTCTGCACTTGAAAGGAACAGAGTGATATAGGACACAGAATGAATTAATGTCCCAAGAGAAAATGTCCAAGAGCCAGTTGCAATGAAAGAGTATATAATTCCAATGTGTTTAAAGCTCTTTGATTCTGACATTTAAAATATAGCCATTAAAATTCAAAGCATAAATGAAAGGATAAAATTAATATCTCCAGTATGCGAAATGATCTGAAGATTTAAAATATAAAATTGAGGGAAAGGTATAACAAAGAAGAAAGGAAAACTGCAACAAATAAATTTTAAAACTAATAAAGAATTTGGTACTGTATATTGATAAATATAATCAGATTTATTGAAAAGGAGTATTAGTACTAGAAAAGAAAAATGAGAAATCAATACAGACTTTTCTCTAAATTAAAGAGAATATTGTGATAACCTTTACAAAAAATGTCAATTTCAACAGTATGCACAAACTTGATAAAATTTTAAGAGTCTTCAAAATATTGATCAAAATATGCATTAATATACTCTCATATATTTGAATAAAGCTCTGTTCTATTATTTCCAGCAATGAAAACATTAGGATCACACTAACAAGACGATCACCTGTGGTTTACCTGTGAATTGCTGCAAATGTGAAGGGAGAAAATAAACCCAGCTCTTCCAACTCCTTCAGAAAGTCTGAGATGAACACGTCCTGTCTTCAACTCTTTCTGTACACACAGAAAAGCTACTCATATAGTACATGCCCAGTGCAAGTATTTCAATCACCAGGAGTAGACACAGTGAAAAGACATTCAAATTTACACACGTTTCCTTACTATTGTGCTAGGATATAAAGAACTTCAGTAGGATAGGAGAACACAAACACCTGAGAGATAACTGAAATTACAAAAATTACACATATCTCTATGCCCAAAGAACCACACAATCCATTGGCATTTTCAGATTTATAGAGGTCATAAAATCTGGAGTTTAGATTATTCATCATTAGAATAAATGCACATTATTTCTTTAAAGCATTAAGAAGCAGAAAAGAAAGTAGCTTTCAGGACATAATGTGCATATAGCAATGGAGACACATGTTCTAGAAATAACATTAAAACACACTCCTAACACACCTTGAAAGATACAAAACATAGTAAGAAAATGTCATCTTAATAATTAATGTTAAACATAGAAACATAAGAACAGAAAACTAAAATTTTCTTAGAGTTTTATACATTTTTTTAAACTGACTTATAGTTTCAATGCTCTCTAATTCAAAATTAAAGGAGTGCAGTTTTTGGAACTGGCATGTGATTTTAATATTTACACATAAACTCAATTCAATTAAAATAAATATAAATATACGGAGCATGAGCTATTACAAAGACTGTTTCTCGTTGTTCTAAAACCTCAAGCCCACATTTATTTATTTATTTAAAATAAAAATATTATTTCTTCGTGACATGTCACTTTCTTACTAATATTTTACTGGAGGACTTGTCACTGCCTTCTATTTACATAAAACACTAAAGGTGGAGGAATCCTTCAGTGTCTGGAAGAAAACCATTGAATTCTCTCTGTCTCTCTCTCTGTCTCTGTCTCTCTGTCTCTCTGTCTCTCTCTTCCTGCCTGTCTGCTGTCTCCGAGTGTGTGTTTGTGTGTGTCAGGTGAATTGTAGAGTCTGTGTGTACATATATACTTTTGTGCACTGTGTATAATTTCAGGCAAAAATTATATTCTCCTTTGAGGCTTTAACAAACAACATAGATGTTATTTGTGGCTAGTCCCTCTTCTGTCTGTATAACACTACCTCTCACATCCCCAGATGAAGTTCCTGGTTTATGTTTATCTGTTTCCCTCTTCATATCAGTCTGTTATTCCCAAGTTGACACCCCCTCCCCACCATAGTCCCGTTATACTTTCCTGCTCTGCTGTTGCTTCGTGTTTTATCAGCACACCTATGTGATGTTTGTCTTGCCTAGTCTTATTACTTCACCCAATATAATCTCTTTTAGGTCCATTCATTTATCTCAAAATTACATGATTTAATTATTTTTACAACAGAATAGCATCCCATTGAGTATATATTTTACATTTTATTACCCATTTATCTATTGGAGAACATTTAGATTGCTCCTATCCTGCCTACTGTGAATAGAGCAGCTATGAACATCTAAATGCTACAGTTATAAGTATTACTGTTGGGTCGTCTATTTTTTTCCATTGGTCTACAACCCTGTTTTTGACCCATTCCAATAATGTTTTTGAATAATATAGCTTATAACATATCTTAAATTCTGGATAACTGTCCCTCCAATGGTATTCTCTTTAATTGGGATTTAGTTAACTATTCTGGTCTTTTCTTATTCCATGTGAGTTTTAGAATTTTTTTCTTTTTCTGTGATGTGATATAATTCTATTAAAATTAAAATTATTTCTAAAAATAATGATAAAAATTAAAATACATTAAATTACAAAACCATACACATTTTACAGACACCATACAATACATTATTATGATATACATAGTATTTATTTAATTTAATACAAATTTTGAGATTTTTTTCAAGATTTCATACTGCTTTACAGACTAAGTTAAACACTAATCCATCATGGAGAAGGAGGATTGATTGTGATTGGAACTGAAACCATTAACTGTTTCCATGACAAATGAGGCACAAACAAAATGAGACACTACTGAGATAGAATATTATCAAAGGTCTCATTTGCCAGTGATGTGATGGTTGGGGAACCCAGTAAGTGATATATCTCAAGAACATTGGAACATTGGACTAGAACTCTTATTGTCTCAAACACACATCAATAAAATTACAGGAATATTGTTTAGGTTTGGAAGGGATAACATTTATTTATTCAATAAATGTAGAAAATATCTACAATTGGCTGGTCATTTATGGAGGACTGTTTTGGATCTTGCAGTAAGAATGAAACATCAGATGAATCTCTTGTTCTACTAGAATACAATTTATTGAAGAAATAAAAAGAAAATGAAATAATCTATTTAATACATCATGATGTGTGCTCATTTTATTTTGATTCCATTAATCATTTTCAATAACATACCTGTTGATGGTCAAACCTAATCCTTAAGTCGTTAGGAGAGCTTTAATCTTGGGGATACCATTGCCACTCTAAGACTCTTCTCAAGCAAGAACAAAGGAAGGGCACACTCTTTTTATTCCAACTTTTTTTAATTGGATATTCTCTGCATTTACATTCCAGATATTATCCATTTCCTCAATCTTATCTTCCCTCCCTTTCTCATTGCCTCTATAAAGGTGCTTCCTCCCCCAATGACCGTCTCCTACCTCAGCACCTTGGCATTCCCCTACACTGGGAAAATGAGCCTTCACTTGGCCAAAGGCCCATCCTCCCATTGATGTCAGAAAATGATATCCTCTGCTGCATATACATCTGTGGGGGAAGGACACACTCTTAAAGTAATATTATGTAGCTGTAAATTGTTAATCCACATTCAGCTCCCTGTGAGTGCATACTTCTTGCAACCCACCAGAGTTCTCTGGATTAGTGAATGAAAAGACACATACACAACCTTAATAGTTTCATATGCCTTAATGGCTGGGCACTTCCAAACCTCCCTGCTGCTAACACACACTCCTCCCAGAAACTCCTGAGTTAACATTCTCTAAATCTCTATTTTACTGTTTCTGCTATGTTTCTTTCTGTCTAGCCCTCCCTTGGGGTTGCATCTATATTTCAGCCGTCTCGCTCTCCTGCTCCTTCACATTGTCGTCCATCCTATGCCCCTCTCATGGCAGAATTCCTTCTCCTCTCCTGTGTTTCTTGTCATGGAATCCTAAACATTGCAGCACTTTCCCCTTGCTCAGCTATTGGTCACTGGCTCTTTATTGATCCATCAAGTTGGCAGGGATATATAGCAGACATTCAAATTGCCATGTAAGCACAAACCCCAAACAATATTATAGTAACAACTCAAAATGTTGCTTCAAATACTACTTTGATCAACTTATTTCAGACTGAGATGCTATACAAAATATAATCTGTAGCTTATGTCCAATAAGCTTGATGTGTTTAACTTAACCTCATAACTTTAATTATGTTCACGAAGAATTAGTTAAAACTTTTATAAACATCTCATTCTTGGTTTTGATATTTAGTTGTTATTTTCCTTCATTTTGAATGATTATAAAAAGGCTTTTAAAAGTAAAACTGAAGTTTCATTCTTAAAAACAAACAAAAATGAGAACAAACAAAAAATAACCAGTGGCCTGAAGTTTGGCTCACAGAGAAGGAAGGTCTAGATCTATTTTTGGATCTCTGAGCAGGCACAGCTGAGGAAGTGGCTAAAAAATTGCATCAGATCAATACATACCAATCCAAATCTGTTTAACTGAACCATCAGTGAGTGGAGATGAAATGGAGGGTGGATCCACTGAGACTGTAGCTTTGCTTTTAAGGCAACAATACTGAAAATATCTGTGCTAAGACAAACCCCAGATCTAAACTCACTACATCCGTCTATAATATTACCCATTATTCAAATGAGCCCTTTTACTGATTGAACCAAAATGTTCTCCAAAATGCTAATAACCAGTTAAATGGTATTTGTCTTGTTCAGTTTTGGTCAGCTTGACACAAGGTAGTCATTAAAACAATGTCCTCAACAAATTGGCCTCTATGCAAGCTTTTGAGACATTTTATTTCATTTTATTGCTAATTGAAGTAGGAAGGTTCATTCTGCTGTGAGCTGGGACAGAGCTAAACAAAACATTCTCAACAGAAGAATATTGCATGGCCCAAACGCACCTAAAGAAATATTCAACATCAGGGAAATGCAAATCAAAACAGCCCTTGGATTCCACCTCACACCAGTTAGAATGCCTAAGACAAAAATAAAACTCAGGTGACAGTAGATGCTGGTGAGGATGTGGAGGAGGAGGAACATACCTCCTCACAAGCTGGTACAACCACTCTGGAAATTATTCTGGTGGTTCCTCAGAAAACTGGACAGTAATACCTGAAGACCCAACTATATGACTCCTGAGCATATACACAAAAGATGCCCCAGCATATAACAAGGAAACATGCTCTACTATGTTCATACCAGTCTTACTTATAATAACCAGAAACTGGAAAGAACCCAGATGTCTTTGAACAGAGGAATGGATACAGAAAATATGGTACATTTATACAATGGAGCACTACTCAGCTATTAAAAACAAGGATTTCATTAACTTCTTAGGCCAATGGATGGAGCTAGCAAATATCATTCTAGGTGAGGTAATCCAATCAAAAAAGAACACACATGGTATTCAGTCACTGATAAGTGGATATTATCTCAAAAAAGCTTTGAATTACCAAGATACTATCCACTGACCACATGAAGGTCAAGAAGATGGAGACAAAAGAGTGGATGCTTCAGTCCTTCTTAGAAGGGGGAGCAAAATATTCACATGAGGAAATACGAAGATAACATGTGGAGTAGAGACTGAAGGAAAGGCCATCCAGAGACTGCCTCACCTGGGGATTCATCCCATATACAGTCATCAAATCCAGACAATATTGTGGATTCCAAGAAGTACATGTTGACAGGAGCCTGATATATCTGTCTCTTTAGATGCTCTGCCAGAGCGTGACAAATACAAAGCTGGAAACCATCTTTCATGGGTTTTAATATTCTTTCCTTATCTTCTAGTTCTGTCAATTTAACATACACAGATCTAAGTGTTTCGCTAAGATAAGCAGTGGCCATAATCACAGTCTTTTCTCTTTGTGTTTTTATCTATTCTCCTTAGCAATGCACAATCTGACAAGGCACAGGTGAGACAAATGTAGAGGGCCCATATAGAAACAGTGTTGGTCATTGTTGTATGAATTTACACTACTTTTTATATTGCTACTTTGGCAATAGAAAAATTCTAATAAATTCTAATGATGTTCCGGTCTAGATAGTTAGCAATGGTTTAGCATAGAAATTACAAGCTATGTGTAATTAACTGAATGTTAAACAATTCAAATATTTCATATCATGAATATAACAGCAGTTAACTCATTACTGTTTATTATTTTATTGATCTCTTTATAGTGATTTGTTTGTTTGTTCTTTCTTCTTTCTTTCTTTCTTTATTTCTTTCTTTCTTGACAGACTTAATCTAGAGGTCAGTCTTGCCTTGAACTCACTATATAGCCCAGGATATCCTTACATTAGTATTAAACTTATTGAGTTCTTAGTTTATAATCCTGCAGCTTGCACCCAGCTCTCACATATTAAGTAACATGCATTAAAATGAAGAAGAAACTAGTAATTGTTTTATGTTGGGTGAACTTATTTTTAGTTTCATTTTTTTCCCTGTAACTTGAGGTAGTTATATGGGATCATTGTCTTTCTGATTAAAGACTGTCATGCTTTCAGACTTTTGGCACAGAGATGAATACTCCAAATATTTTTTTCTGAAATTATTCACATTTCAATTACATAAAATTTAGAACAGTTTCTGAAGGCCTGATCGTTAGAGCCTGTGATTAATTATTCTGCAAAAGAGAGCTTTAAGAGATGTTAAAGACAAAAATGTCAGAGCTTTCAATAGAAAAACTTCAGATGTACAGGACAGAATAAATACCTTGATCTTACAGGTTTCTGGGTGATTAGGAAATTTCTACACCACAAGATTTACCCTTTTGCTAAGAGTTAAAGAGGCTCTGGGTATGGGAGAGAGTGGAACTTTACAGGTACAGGTTGACTTAGCCTGGGCAGCAGGCAAGTGTGACTTGACTGAAACTGCAGTGGGCAAAAAGTCACATGGGGCCGTCATAAGCATTGACTTTCTTGAGAAAGAAGTACTGTGGGGAAGGCATGGATAAGACTCTTCCAACCAGCAGCATCCCGTCCTCTTCAAGCAAAAGTGTCTGGAAAGTGTGTAAACCAACATTTTTTCCTTTTACTTTTTGATGCTGTATATTGAATTCTGCATTTAAATGCATTATTTCTATTGAGTTCTACTCAATATGTTTTATTACTTGTACATAGTAACTGTAATGCTCTTTTGCTTCCATTCAGTTGCATTGTATTTATTCCATCTCATCATATGTGCCATTGCTTATGGGTGTTCCAGTTACGCATATGATGAGCACCTTGTCATTTGGTCATTAATTCTAATTTAGCACCATGGTAGTACCCCAAAATATTCTACCAGATGGACCTCATCTGATTTCTTGGGATAAGAAGCAATTAACCCATTACAAAATCTACCACTTGTAATGTTGTTTTCCTTAACTTTTAAAATATTTTAATTTTGTAAGTTTTTACTGTTTATTTTTATTACTTTTATTATTTTAGAGTCCAGCCTTTTATCCCTTCCTGCTCTCACCTCCAACAGTTCCTCATCCCATTACTCATTTTTCCTTTCGCCAAGGCGATGTCTCCCCACTCCCTGACTCTTCAAATCTCTTTAGGGTAAGGTACATTTTCTCCCACTGAGGATGAACCAGGCAAGTTCTCTGCTATATGCATTTTGGGGTCCTCAGGCCAGCTCAGGTATGCTACCTGGTTGGTGGCTCAGTGTCAGAGATCTCAGGGATCTGGGTTACATGAGACTATGGGGCTGTCTCAGCTTCTTCCAGACTTTTACTAGTTCAACAATAGAAGTACCCAACTTCAGTGCAATAGTTGGGTGTAAATATCTGCATGTGTCTCAGTTTTCTCTCAGGCTTATTGGGCCTCTCAGAGGACCCCAGTGCTAGGCTTCTGTATGTAAGAACATTATAGCATCAGAAATAGTTTCAAGTCTTATATCCTTCCCTTGATATGGATCGCAGGATGGGCTAATCATGAAAATGCCTGTCCCTCTGTCTGTTCTCCATTGTTGTCCCTGTAGTTCTCATAGACAGGAACAGTTCAGGGTCAGAACTTCTGACTGAGGGACATCAACCCTATCCCTCAACTTGATGCCCTGTCTTTCTACTGGGACTCTCCAAGATTCCCCTTTCCACAGTTGGACATTTTATCCAAGCTCCCTCCCCCATTTGAGTCCTGAGAGTATCTCACCTCCCAGGTTGTCTGGTAGTTTCCAGAGGGTGATTTACTTCCAGGAAGACTTTAGTTTCTTTCTTTATTTCTCTCTTGACCAAATTATCAATGAATAGAGAATTGTTCACTTTCCATGAGTTTTCTGTTGTTTTTGTTGTTACTGAGGTTTAGCCTTATTCGGTGGTGTTCTGATAAGACACATGATATTACTTCAGTCTTCTTATATATGTTGAGGCTTATTTTGTGAGTGACTATATGGTCAGTTTTGAAGAAGGTATCATGAGGTGCTGAGAAGAAGGTATATCTTTTTGTTTTGGGGTAAAATGTTCTGTAAATATCTGTTAAATCCATTTGGTTCATAACTTCTGTTAATTTTACCATGTCTCTGTTTAGTTCCTGTTTCAATGACCTGTCTATTGGTGAGAATGTTTTGTCAATTGTCTGCTATTATTGTGTGGGGTTCTAGGTGTGTTTTGAGCTTTAGTAAAGTTTCTTTTATAAATGTGAGTACCCTTGCATTTATGGTAGCCAGTAGCTGGAAACAATCCAGGTGTCCCACTACAGAAGAATGGATACAAAAAAAACGTGGTTCGTTTAAACAATGGAATACTACTCATTAAGAACGAAGACAAACTATGTTTTGTAGGCAAGTAAATGGCACTAGAAAATATTATCTTGAGTAAGGTAATTCAAACTCAAAAATACATGCATGATATGTTCTCACTATTAGGTGGATAATAGCCATAAAAGTACAGAATATCCAGCATACAATCCATAGAACCCAAAAAGGTTAACAAGTCCAAGGGCTCAAGTGAGGATACCTCAGTCCCACTTGGAAGGGAGAAGAAAGCAATGACTGGGATTGGAAAGGAGGCATGGTCCTAGGTATGAAAGGAGAGAGAGAGGGGAAGTGGGAACATGACCAGATATTGGATGAAGGAAAAAAACTGAAGCCCTGAGGGCAAGCAGAAAGAATAGAAACAGGCAACCTTGGGAGAGAGGAGGCAGGAAACCCTCCATAATGTACCAGGAACCAGAGAGGAAAGAGACTCTCAGGACACAAAGGAATGGACGTTAGATGAAATGTCCTATAGTGAGGAGAGAGAACCCATAGAACCTTCCTCTAGCTTATGTCTTTTTATTCGTGAATTAAATCCATTATTATTGATAGATTGTTGAAAGGTATTGGAATTTTTATTGTTTTTTATTGAAAAACTATATTTTAAGAAACAAAGATAAATGTACAAATTCTAAGCATTTTTCATAAAAGTATATGAATATATTATTAAGGTTGTAATAAAGTATTTATGCATACATATACATACACATATGTATATATGTAACAATAATATAGGAAAAGAGGTTATTAATTTGAGTAGATAGGAAAGAAACTGGGAGGGGCTGGGGGGAGGAAAGGGGGATATGATACAGTTCTATTTTAATTAAAATATTTTTTTTTTTTCTTGAACTTCACACAGTCTGTGAGTTGTTTCTGTGGTGTTCAGAGCTTTCTGGGTTAGTATCCCAATATCGGTGACTGCATATTATATCTGTTCTTTTGTGACTGGGTTATCTCACTCAGGATGATATTTTGTAGATGCAGCCATTTTCTTAGGAATTTGGTTAAGTCATTTTTTCTGATAGCTGAGAAGTACTCCATTGTGTAAATGTACCACAATTTTTTTGTATCCATTCATCTACTGAAGGACATCTGGGTACTTTCCAGTTTCTGGCTATTATAAATAGAGCGGCAATGAACATTGTGGTGCATGTATCTTTGTTATATGTTGGAGCATCTCTGGGGTAAATGCACAGAAGTGGAATAACTGGGTCTTCAGGTAGAACTATGTCCATTTTGCTGAGGACCGCCAGACTGATTTCCAGAGTGGTTATATCAGTTTACAATGCCACCAACAGTGGAGAAGTGTTCCTCTTTCTCCACATCTCTGCCATAATCTGTTGTCATCTGAGTTTTGGATCTTGGCCAATCTGACTGGTGTGAGGTGGAATCTCAGGGTTGTTTTGATTTGCATTTCCCTGATGGCTAATGATGTCAAGCACTTCCTTAGATGTTTCTCAGCCATTCCATATTTCTCGATTGAGAACTTTTTGTTTAAGTTTGTACTCCATTTTTAAGAGGGTTGTTTGATTCTCTGGTGTATACCTTTTTGAGTTCTTTGTATACCTTGAATATTAGGCCTCTATCTGATGTGGGATTGGTAAAGATCTTTTCCCATTCTGTTGGCTGCCATTTTGTTTTCTTGACAGTGTCTTTAGCCTTACAGAAACTTTGCAATCTCATTAAGTCACATTTGTCAATCTTTGATTTTGAGCTCAAGCCATTGGTTTTCTGTTCAGGAAATTTTCTCCTATGCCTATGAGCTCTAAGATTTTCCCTACTTTCTCATCTAATAATTTCAGTGTACCTGGTTTAATGTGGAGATCTTTGATCCACTTACACTTCAGCTTTGTACAAGGAGATAAGAAAGGGTCTATATTCATTCTTTTGCATGCTGAGTGCCAGTTGGACCAACAGCATTTGTTGATTAGGCTTTCCTTTTTCCATTGAATGTTTACAGCTTCTTTGTGAAAAATCAGGTGACATATTTGTGAGGGCTCATTTCTGGATCTTCTATTCTATTCCATTTATCCACATGCCTATTTCTGTACCAGTAACATGCAGTTTTCAGCACAATTGCCTTGTAATATAGCTTGAGGTCAGGGATAGTGATTCCCGCAGATGTTTTCTTGTTGTTGAGGATGGATTTCGCTATTCTAGGTCTTTTGTTATTCCAGATGAAATTGGACATTGCTCTTTCCAACTCAATGAAGAACTGGGTTGGAATTTTGATGGGGATTGCATTGAATCTGTAGATTGCTTTTGGTAGGATGGCCATTTTTAAAATGTTGATACTTTCAATCCATGGGCATGGGAGATCTTTCCATTTTCTGAGATCTTCCTCAATTTCCTTCTTTAGATGTTTGAAGTTGTTGTCATACAGGTCCTTCACTTGCTTAGTTAGAGTCACACCAAGCTATTTCATAGTTTTTGTGACTATTGTGAAGGGTTTCTTTTCCCTAGTTTCTTTCTCCACATTTGTTCTTTGAATATAAGAAGGCTTCTGATTTGTTTGAGTTAATTTTATATCCAGCCACTTTACTGAACTTGTTTATCAGCTGTAGGAGTTCTGTGGTAGAATTTGTGGGGTCGCTTATATACACTATCACGTCATCTGCAAAGAGTGATGTTTTTACTTCTTCCTTTCCAATTTGTATTCCTTTGATTTTGTTTTGCTGTGTAATTGCTCTGGCCAGGACTTCCAGTACTATTTTGAATAGGTAGTGGGAGAGTGGGCAGCCTTGTTGAGTCCCTGATTTTAGTGGGATTGCTTCAAGTTTCCCACCATTAAGTTTGATGTTGGCTGTTAGTTGGCTGTATATTGCTTTTATTATGTTTAGGTATGGGACTTGGATTCCTGTTCTTTCCAAGACTTTTAACATGAAGGGGTGTTGAATTTTGTCAAATGCTTTCTCAGCATCTAGTGAGATGACCATGTGGTTTTTTTCCTTTGATTGTTTATATTGTAGGATTCCCATTTCTAGGCTTGCCGGTATCTGTGATTTTTTTATTGCTTATCCTTCTATTTTTATGTATTGGACTACTTTGTTCAATTCATTCATCCATTTGAGAGTGTTTTCCTATGTTTTATTTAAGAGATTGTTTTTTTTTTTTTTTTTTTTTTTTTTTTTTTTTTTTTTTTTCTTCTTTAAGAACTTCTACACGTTTACCTGTATTGTTCTGTATTTGTTTCATGGAGTTATTTATATCCTCCTTAAAGGTCTTCATTATCTTCATGACATAGGAATTTGGGTCAGCATCATGAATATGTATGTTAGTATATCCAGGGTTTGCTGCGGTAGAACTGGGTAATGATTTTGCCAAAGTATATTGGCTTCTGTTGCTTATTGTTTTTTCTTTGCCTAACTCCATCTCATTATCTCTGGTGTTAGTTGGTTTGAGTATCTGTCTAGAGCCTGCCTTCTGTGCTCCTGGGTTGCTGCAGGTCTCATGGGAGGCTTGTTACCTAGGGTAAAAAGATTTCCTTGGAGGCCTTCCGACTCTGGGTCTTCAGATGGGCTGACATACAAATGGGGCACTCATACTCTGAGTGCAGCAGATCTCCTGGGAGCTCTTCTGACTGTCAGGTCTTCAGAGGGCAGACATGCTCATGAGCTACCCCAGAAGAAGATGGGGCAAGAAGGGCTATTGATATCCAGTGGAGGGGAGGACCCCATATCTGCTGGGCTCCTCAGTGGGTCTAGTTATTGTGGTTATTTGGGTGATATTGATTCAATCAACTCACCTGTTGATTCCATTGTACCAGATTACCTAGGAGGCCTTCAGGATGTAGCATCTTTAGATTCCAAAGGCAGCACTGAGGTTAGAGTTAGAGCTATGTAATGATGATTAATATATCTATACTTTCTTCAAATAATTAAAATAGTATAATATTAAAGTAATGAAAATAAGAAGGAATTAACTGGATAATAGTAAAATGTAGAGGTTGTTTAAGGAGGGTTTTCATAAAAAAAAGAAATAAAAAGAAAGTCAGAAATTAGTGATAGATTATACAATCATTTAATGGAAATGGTAAAAAATATTATTAAAAATTTAGTGGAGGTAAGAAAGAACAATTGATCACTCATCTCTTCTTCTTTTTACCCACGCATGCCTAAAACTGGGAAGAAAAAAATGTTCTAATGGTCCATACACATATTGAATGAGGAGCAAGTTAGCTACCAGACAGTTAGCACAGAAATAAAAATTGATTTGTTTGAAATTTTACACAATTAGAGGTAACAGTGCTAATATAACCAAGATCTGACTGTGCACAATGGATAATTTTTTTCCTATATCATATTCGGGCTGATGTACAAAGAACAAATGACTTACTAGTAGGTAAAAGGGGAAAGAGAAACAATTGGAAAAATGTCTATGGTAAAATATTTATGCCATGAAATGGCATGGGACATGGAATGACAGGGTAGATAAAGAATAGACTGGTTGAAGGAGAAGTTGTTAACGGGTTAATACAGACTAAAGTATTTCTATTTTACTTATTTATTTTCTTTACAAAGTTTCTCATCATTGAAGACAATGGGTGGTAAAATGAGAGTTCAAAGTATAGAACAAACAGGGCCCGGGTTGCTCTTTTAGCTGAATCCCTAGACTTAATATATATTACTGTATAGAAAACCTAGAAAGCAAAGACACCAGAAGAGCAAGGAGGCTGACAGTGAGCTAGGATGGCAGTGCTGGTTATGAAGAAAAGAGTACATATATTTAAAACCAATTATTTCACACCATAAAGTGTTTCTCTTTGGGCTCCTGGTATGAATTAAAACACAGCCTTATTATATTTTAATGGACATGTCATAATAGAAAGTATATGTTCAGAGATATATGTAACTTTCTACATCAACTTCTTTCAATAATTTCCTCCCAGGGAATGCAATTGTACAAAAATAAAAATATCACTTAACAGTATTAGGTTATCATGTTTTTTTATAAGTATGTCTTTGAGATTTAATTTTATATTTCAGTAACAGAAGGGTGCATAGTAAAAATTATAGTACTCTTGTTGAGTATTATAAAGCATCAAATACTATAGTCAGATATTATTTTTCTGTATCTTGGCTCATTCAGTGAGGTGTGTGCTAAAAATGGGCCATTTCTTGTCAAAGAAGCTGAGATTGGAGAGTTTTACTACGTTCTCAAGCCTCACAGGTACAATTAATGAGATGGTACACTTTAAAAAGAATTGTATTGAGCCACAGCATCCCACTGTTTCCAGCATAGATAAAATCTTAATGAAGATAACAGTTTTCTCATCAATTCTTAAATTTTCATACTGTTCAGATAATATGCTTGAACTTGTCTCCTCCCCTTGATGTTTGTAGCAACATATGAGCATAAAACTTAATACCTTTGACTGGGTAGTTCCTTCAGAAATGTAACTATGTTCAGGTTACTTGAATTTATTTCTTGTACAAAAGTATTAATGTGAAGAACTGCATATACATTTGAGAAATTTAGCAAAACAGTTTTCTAGATTCACATTTCACTTTTGAGAAAAATGTAGCCTATATAATTTGTGACCAGCCCCTGAAAGACAAAATTTATTAGCCTAAAGACAACCAAATTGTGTAGATAAGCACCTGAGATAGATTAAAATGGCAAAGGTGATGGTAGGGCCTTCACTGAAAAATAAAGAAAGTTATTTCAGTATCAGTATTCTCTACCACTTGCCCAGTTGGGTCGACTGTCCTGACATACTAGATATCTGACCAGAGGTAAGGTCAGACCCACTAAGCCAGACTCAATTATGAGACCAAATGGGCCTTAACATCCTTACCACAGGGAAGCTCTGACCTGACTCTAGTGAATAAGTTCACAGCGTTCATAGCCATTACATAAAGTAAAATAAATATTCATGTAAAAAGTCATCCAGAGATTTCCATAGCTAGGGAATCCATCTTATATACGGACACCAAACCCAGACACTATTGTTGATGCCAAGAAGTGCTTGCTGACAGTAAACAGATAATAGCTGTCTCTATGAGAGGTTCTGCCAAAGCCTAACAAATACAGAAGTAGATGCTCACAGCCAACTATTGGACCCCAATTTAGGAGTTAGGGAAATGACCGAAGAACCTGAAGGGGTTTGCAACCCCATAAGAAGAACAACAATATCAATCTGCCTTAGAGCTCCCAGGGACTAAACTACCAACCAAAGAGTACACATGGAGGGATTTATGGCTCCAGCTGCATATTAGCAGAGGATGATGGCCTTGTAAGGCATCAATAGGAGGAGAGGCCCTTGGTTTTGTGAAAGCTAGATGCCCCCAGTGTAGCGGAATACCAGGGTGGTGGGGTGGAAGTAGGTGTGTGGAAAAACACCCTTGTGGAAGCACAGGGGATGAGACAGGTATTTGCAGAAGAAAACCGGGAAAGGAGAAAGCATTTGAAATGTAAATAAATGAAATATTTTTAAAAAGTAAACATTGAGACCATATTTTGGGAATAGAATGTTAAAATGAATTGCATATGAATATCTTATATCTACAAGCAACATGGTTCATTTAGTGTTGACTATGGAGAAATATATTAAAACAGTCTCAATGATGGTACTCAGCATTAAAACTTATCATTGGCTGTGAGTGATTAACCAGAAAAGTCAGAAGAAGTCATGTGGTTTCCAGTTGTCACAATAAAAACCATGTTCTAAGGGAAAAAAAAAAAAAACTTAGGTTCTATGAAAACATAGAAAAAAGAAGAGACAGCTCAGAGATGTGATTTTCCATATAAAATGTAAGAGCTGAAGAAATTAAGATTTAAACCAGGAAAAACAGTATAAAAACATGATAAATACATCCATAAAGAAAAATGTGATTTAAAGACATTTTCATTAAAAAGGAAAATGTCTTCTTTTGTTTTTTCAAAAAACAAAAAACAAACAAAAAAAAAAAAATAACTGTCTTCTGGCCATGATAAGATTGTTCTGAACATCAGGGAGATAAGAATTAGTAAAGTAATTTGAAAAGTGCTCCCTTTAATAATTGTACTTATAATAACCAATTTTCATCTGAGATGCATGCTATACTTTAATTATAAATATTATGAAGTCCCAGATGCTTTTAATGAAGTTTTATGATAAAAGGACCAAGAGCAGTTGTCATGTTGAACACTGTGTCCCTGATGGAATGTAGAACATATTTCCTTTTAAAATGCATAAAGTAAAGTATCAAAGAAATAATTTTGAAAGACTGAAAGCAACTTCAATAAGTGGATGAGAAGGCAGAGGTTTCTATATGAACCAAATTTTAATGGGACAACATAATGCTGTTGGGCAAGACGTTGTAGCACCTTCTAGAACATATTATCTTCTTAGCCATAACTTTGCCAGCACTCAAAAGCAAATGATTGTTTCTCCCTTTCCTTTACTCTTTTTCATCTTTTACTTTCACTAGGTTATACTTTATATGCCTCATGAAATTAAAATCTACCAAGATTTTTCCTTCTGTGGCTTGATGAACATTAAGACAGACTATGAACACACCATATTCATAAGAAAGTATGTTCAATGTTAGGGAAGGTAAATCAAAACCATGGGAATGCTGCACCTCACCAGTGTTACGGTACTTATTCTTTTTAGCAAATAGTTAGCAAGCATTGTGCTTTGTTTCTGGGAATGAAAAATGCTGAAGCTTCTTGGAAAAGCAAATAGAGTTTCTATTAAAATATCAAAAATGAAATCACCAGGTAATCTAAAATCTCTCCTCAGTGTGTCTGTAGGTAAGTAATAAACTAAAATCTTAAAGAGATGTCGGCACTTCCATGTTCAGTATAGCAATATTCACATTAGATGAGCTATGAAAACTACACTTTGTAGGCAATGGCCATGATGTGTAAACAAACATCTGTTAATGGGTAGTTGAAGAAGAAAGCACATTGATCATCATTCATCACCATTAAAGAAATTGCCTGATCATCGTTCCTTCCAGTTCTTCCCAGGTTAGACTGGCAAGATTACTCAACAGATACATCTTCTCATTGCACAAACCCAGTGAAATATGTTTGGTCTCTGAGAAACAGCATAAATATAAAAATAAATGAAATACCATGCCAACAAGAGAACTGACACCACACGTTGTAAAATAAAAAAATATTTTTTACTGGATATTCTCTATATTTACATTTCAGATGTTATTTCCTTTCCCCCAGTCTCCTCCCCTCCCTCAACAATTGCCTTTATAAAGGTGCTCCCTCTACTAAACAATCTCTCCCACCACAGTGGCTATGGGATGGATCCCCAGGTGAGGCAGTCTCTGGAAGATCTTTTTTTCCAATCTCTGCTCCTTTGTTTGCACCTTTATTTACTCCCATAAGTGTCTTGTTATTTCTTCTAAGAAAGACTGAGACATCCACTTTCTGGCTTTCCTTCTCTTTGAGCTTCATACATTCTGTTAATTGTTTCTAGGGCATTCTGAGCTTTTGGAGCAAGTATCCACTTATCAGTGAGTGCATACCATGAGTGTTCTTTTGTGATGGATTACCTTACCTCACTCAAGATGATCGCTTCAAGTTCCATCCATTTGCCTAGAAATTTTATGAAGTCATTGTTGTTAATAGCTGAGTAGTACTCCATTGTGTAAATGTACCACAATTTCTGTATCCATTCTTCTGTTGAAGGTTATCTGGGTTCTTTCAAGCTTCTGGCTATTAAAAATAAAGCTTCTGTGAACATGGTGAAACATGTGTCCTTGTTATGTTTTGTAGCAACTTTTGGGTATATGCTCAGTAGTGGAATAGCTGGGTCCTTGGGTAGTACTATGTCTACTTTTCTGAGGAATCGCCAGACTGTTTACCAGAGTGGTTGTACCTGCTTGCAATCCTACCAAAAAAAAAAAAAAAAAAGAATGTTTCTCTTTCTCCACATCCTCACTTCAAAAGATTAGGAGCTGTGGCATTGTTTGATGAACCATGGGGTTGAGCTTTGAGATTTCAGAAGTCCAACCCAGGCCTGAAAGCTATAGATTTTTTTCTCATGCTTGTGGATCTTGATGTAGGAATCTTTTCTATATTCCCTGTGTCTCCCTTTGTGCCTCTTTGCTCTCTGCCAGGACAATGACTGCAATGCGTGAAACTATGAGCAACCCCCAATTAAATGGTTTTCTTTTTCACTAGGTGTTCTTGTGGTTAAGATGTCTCCTCACAGTAATGGAACATTGACTAAGACATTCACTTTTTGCTAATCTTTTGAAATAATGTTCACAGGCCATCCCCCAGCAAATAAGCATTCAAATTTGCGTAATCAGGGCCATTATTATTCAAATAGCCTCATTGCATGCTTTATTTATTAACACTAAATAAGGACTCACACATTAACTAGTCACTTTTACAATGATAGTATGTAACCAATAATGAAGAAATCCGATGATAATGATGATGATGATGATATTGATGATGTGGATTGTAACCCTTCTAGAATTCTTAGTATTTTTATAATTCAGAGCATATTCAACAATATATCATATTATTCAAAAATAACTTACAGAGCTCAAAAATGTTTCTTCAATTTATATTTAATATATATACATATATATGTATATACACACACACACACATACACACACACACACACACACACACACACACACACACACACATATATATATAGGTACAGTAGTCAATTTCTGTTTTACATTTAGAAAATAATTAACTCCTACATGGATAAAAGACCCTTGGAAAATGATTGTTAATGGGCCGAGGAAGTAAAAGTAAGAGAGAAGAAATGACTAAAAAAACCTGATTTTTTTAAGATTATAAAATTTTACTTATGCATGTATACATATATCTTCACAAGTGTATGTCATATGTATCTACAGAAGCATAAAATAAATGAATTATTAGAATCCCAAGATTCTAAGTAAGTTTGTTCAGTGGACAAGCAATTGCTACAAAGAGTTTTCTACTGGAAACCCGCACCTCAGAAGACCAGGAGTTCAGGTATAGCATCACTAAAAGTGGGCTAGAATCTCTCCCAATGAATCTCCAAATGAGAAAATGTCTTACAGTCTTCCCTACATCCTGGTATTATGGAAGCATTTTGTCAACTGAACTTTTGTAATTTCAGATAACCCAAGCTTGTGTCAACTTGACATAAAACAAGCCAGAACACAAGATCTACTGAGATGCAATCAGATAAGTTTTGGCAATATTTACAAGGCTATGATTTAATATAAATGATTTTTCTGCTTTTGAAATATTACTTTAAAATAAAATTGTTCAGAAATAATTAACTCATAGTTAAAAAGGCTATTTTATGTTCTATTTTAGAATGATAATCAAAAAATGCTTTAATAGCTTGATGGCACTTTAAGATTGGTGGGCAGCTTAAAATAAGAGAGGACTCCACAAACAAATGTCAAACCATCACAAGCACATGGATCTCAATGTAAAAAATTAAAAAGCTACAATTTCAGTTTCAGGAGATGGCTCAGGGCTTAAGAGAAATAGCTGCTCACTCAGGGGATGATGATTCCATTCGTATTTCTCTCATGGCAGCTCAGAATCTTCTTTTTTAAAAATTATTTTATTGGATACTCTCTGTATTTATATTTCAAATGTTATCCCATTCCCATCCCTCCTCCCCCTCAACTTGTCTTCACAAAGATGCACCCTCACCCAATCACCCTCTCCACCTCAGTGCCTTGGCAGTCCATTTGCTGGGAAAATGTGCCCTTATTGGACCAAAGGTCTCTTCTCACATTGATGCAAAACACTGGTATTCTCTGAAACTGGAGTCATGGGTCTCTCCATATATGCTCAATGGTTGGTTTTTTAATCCATGGGAATTGCATAGGGTTTGGTTGGATGATAATATTACTCTTCCCATGAGGCTGCAAACTCCTTCTGTTCCTTCAGTCCTTTCTCTAGCATCTTCATCGGGGTCCCCTTATTCACTCTGATGGTTAGCAGCAAACATGCTCAGCTGTATCTGTATAACTCTGGCAGAGCTTCTGAGGAGACATCCATATCAGATTCCTGCCAGTAAGTACTTCTTCGAATCAGCTATAGTGCTTGTCTTTGGTGGCTGCGTATGGGGTGGATCCATGGGTGAGGCAGTCTCTGCATGATCTTCTCTTCAATCACTGCTTCTCCATTTGACCTTCTTTGTCCTCCAGTTACTGTTTTGTTCTTCCTTCTAAAAAGGACTGAGGAATCCACATCTGGCCTTCCTTCTTTTTGAGCTTCATAAGGTCTATGAATTGTTTCTTGGATATTAAGAGCTTTATGAGGAGAATATCCACTTATCAGTGAGTACATACCATGTGTCTTCTTTTGTGACTGGGTTACATCTTTCAAGATAACATTTTCTAGTTCCATCCATTTGCCTAGAAATGTTATAAAGTCATTGTTGCTAATTACTGAGTAGTACTCCATTGTGTAAATGTACTACAATATTTTCAATTATGCCACAATAGATATTCAAAAGTATCCATACTTCTGTTGAAGGACATCTGGGTTCTCTTCAACCTTTGGCTATTATAAATAAGGCTGCCATGAATATAATGGAGCATGTGTACTTGTTATATGCTTGTGCAACCTTTGTTTATATGCCCAGGAGTGAAATAGAATCGTTTTTAGGTAGTGCTATGTCCAATTTCTGAAGAACCCCCAGACTGATCTCCAGAGAGTGCTTATACAAACTTGCAATCCCACCAACAATGGAGGTGGGTTCCTTTTTCACTATATCTTCACCAGCATCAACTGTCACCTAAGTTTTGATCTTAGCCATTCTGACTGTTGTGAGGTAGAATCTCAGAATTGTTTTGGTTTGCATTTCTCTGATAACTAGGGATTTTGAGCATTTCTTTAATTGCTTCCTGGCCATTCTGTATTTCTCAAATGAGAATTCTTTGTTTAGCTCTGCACCCCATATTTTAAAATAGGATGATTTGATTCTCTGGAATCTAAATTCTTGATTTATTTGTATATATTAGATTTTAGCCCTATATCAGATGTAGGATTAATAAAGATCCTTTCTGTTGGCTGCTCTTTTGACTTCATGACAGTGTTCTTAGGCTTACAGAAACTGCAATTTTATGAAGTGCCATTTGGAGATTGTTGATCTTAGAGCATAAGCCATTGGTGTTCTCTTCAGAAAATCTTCCCCTGTGCCTATGTGTTCTAAGCACTTCCCAACTTTCTCTTCTAACAGTTTCAGTGTACTCCATTTTATGCGGTGGTCTTTGATCCACTTGCACGAAAACTTTGTACAAAGAGATAAGAATAGATCAATTTGAATTCTTCTGCATACTGACTGCCAGTTGAAGCAGTACCATTTGTTGAAGAGGCTGTCCTTTTTCCATTGAATGTGCTTAGCTCCTTTGTCAAAGATCAAGTGACCATAGGTGTGTGGGTTCATTTCTGGGTCTTCAATTGTTTTCCATTGATCTACCTGCCTATCACATACCAATACTCTCCAAATTATTCCACAAAATAGAAACAGAAGAAATACTACCCAACATGTTCTTCAAAACCACAATTATGCTCATACCTAACCCATACAAAGACCCTACAAAGAAAGAAAACTTTAGACCAATTTTCTCATGAACATAGATGCAAAATACTTAATAATGTTCTTGCAAACTAAACCAAGAACATATCGAAAGCATCATTCACCATGATCAAGTAGGGTTCATTCCAGAAAAGCAGAGAAATCCATCAAAGAAATCCAGTATATAAATAAGCTCAAAGAAAAAAATGATTATCTCACTAGATGCTGAGAAAGCATTGGACAATTTTCAAAACTGCTTCATGCTAACAGTCTTGAAAATATCAGGAATTCAAGGCCCATAACAAAACATAGTAAAAGCAATATACCACAAACAGGTAGCCAACATCAAACTAAATGGTGAGAAAATTTAAGCAATCCCACTAAAATCAGGGACTAGACAAGGTTGTCCACTCTCACCCTAATATTCAGTATAGTACTGGAAGTTGTGACCAGAGCAATGAGAAAGCAAAAGTAAATCAAAGGGATACAAATTGAAAAGGAAGAAGTCAAAATATCACTATTTGCTTATGACATGATAGTATACTTAAGTGACCCCAAAAATTCCACTAGAGCACTCATACAGCTTATAATCATCTTCAACAAAGTGTCTGTATATAAAATTAACTCCAAAAAAATTAGTAACCTTCCTCTACTCAAAGGATAAACATGTTGAGAAAAAAAATAGGGAAAAGACACACCCTTCACAACAGTCACAAACAATGTGAAATACCTTGGTGTGATCCAAAGCAAGTGAAAGATTTGTATAAGAACTTCAAATCTCTGAATAAGGAAATCTCAGATGATGGAAAAATCTCCCGTGCTCATGGAGTGGAAGGATAAACATAGTAAAAATGGCCATCTTGACAAAAGCAGTCTACAGCATTCAATGCAATTCCCATCAAAATTCTAATTCAATTCTCCATAGAGTTAGAAAAAGTAATTTGCAAATTTATTTGGAATAACTAAAAACATAAAATAGTGAAAACTATTCACAACAATAAAAAAAAATACTTCAGGGAGAATCACTATTTCTGACCTCAAGCTATGTTACAGATCAATTGTGATAAAACTCATGTGGTATTGTTATAGAGATAGACAGGTACATTAGAATTTTCTTTACTCCAGTTTTAGGTGATCCAATGCAGTCCTCTGGACACCAAAGAGACCAGGCATTTGTGTAATGATCATATATTTAGATAAAGCATATACATACATTAAATAAGTAAGGAAATATTTGAAAAAGCTTTATTATGAACACATACAATAGAATCTTTCACTTTAAAGAGACAGAAAAACACATTTTTTTTAAATTGGGAGAAAAATAACTTGAAATAAAATGAGTACCTATCTGAAGAATGCTAAGGAAAAAAAAAAAACTTCTAGTAATTGTTCAGCTGAACAAAAAAGAAATATTACAAAATATTCATGGTGTATATTTTATTTCTTTGGTTAGAGATTCCCCTAGATATTTTATATTATTTGAAGCTATTGAAAAGCGTGCTGTTTCGGTATCTTTAGCCCACATAGGAAGGCTACTTTTTTATCTGAAGATGTTTATCAGTTATAAGATCTCCTTGTTGGAATTTTTAAAGCCAATTCTGTATGCAATCATATCATCTACAATAATGATACGTCGACTTTTTCTGTTCCAGTTTTATCCCCCATGATCTTATTGCTATAGCCAAAACTTCAAGTACTGTATTGAAAATAAACAAAAATATTGGACAGTTTTGTTTTGTTCCTGATTTTAGTGGGATTGCTTTGATTTTCTCTACATCTAATTTTGTGTAAGATTGCTTTAAATCACCCTTATTATCTTTAAATATGTCCATGATTTCCTTAATCTCTCTAGTACTTTTTTTATAAAGGGATTTTGGATTTTGTTAATGTTCTTTTTTGCATTTAATGAGATGATTATGTGGTTCTTTTTCAGTTTTTTATATGTTAGATTGTGTTTAAGATTTTTATATATTAAAACATCTCTGCATCTGGGATAATGCCTTGATCATGGTACACGATATTTTTGTTATCTTCTAAAATATTTGACTAATTTATTAGTAGTTATAGATTTATTTAAGCTATTTATCTGATCTTGATTTAACTTTTACAAGTGGTAGCTATCTGTAAGATAATCCATTTCTTTTAGATTTTTCAATTTGGTGGAGTACAGGTCTCTATCAAATGCTTCCCTTAGAACTTAGAAAATTCTGTTGAAGAGGAGGCAAAATGAAAATAAATCATGAGAACAAACCATATGAATCAACTAAGCAAGATACATAGAGCTCTCAGAGACTGAAACAGCAAGCAGAGCTCTCCATGATCTGCATCAGGCTGTCTGCATATATATTATATCTATTATCGTAGTATTTTATGGGATTCCTACCTATGACAGAAATTCTGTATTTGACTTTATTGGTTGCTCTTGAGATTCTTCACCTCCTGTTGGTTTGTCACATCTACTTCAATTTTGAAGTTTTGTTTTATCTTATTATATTTTATTTTGTCTTCTGAAAATTATGCAAATTTAATAGTTCACTTTTTAATGTGGTCATTTATGTTTTCATTAATCGTTTGGCATCTTTTATCTTAAAACAATGTTACTTAATAACTTAAAGGTTTAAATAAAAGCAAATCATAAGCAGTTGATTAAGATTTTATATGTTTTATACTACAAACTATTTATTTGGGAAAATAAAAAAGGCAGCAAATCTGGCTTTACACACAGCAATAACAAAAAATATATGGAGTTTATTTTGTGTGACTTGGTCACTCCAGGATAGGTGGTTTCCTGGAGTGAATTTGACATGTTCAATGGCACTTCACCAGATAAAACTGATATTTTTGTTTCACAGGTCTTATCAGTTGCAAATATTAGATAAGAGTAGAAATTTGATTTCCATTCCCCATGCTATGATATTGTCTAGTAAGAACCTGCACAGATCTCATGTGTGCTGCCACCTTCTTCTCTGATTTACTGTATATGTCAGTCCTATTGTCTGTATACAACTTCTGGCTCTTGTTCTGTATAGATCTTTGATATTTTGAAGAGATGTGTTTGAGAAAGAAATCCCATTAAAGGCAGAGGGCTCTAAAGTCTTTTGCTATCTGCACATTCTTCAGTTGTGATCTCTGTGTCAGTTAGAACTTACTGCAAGAAACTTCTCTAATGAGGGTTCAGCAATGTTCTGCTCTATGTGTATAGCAATATTTTATTAGGAGTCATTTTATTTCTATGTTATTTCATCAGAATATTAGTAGTTGTTCCATAGGCCTGTGACCCATCTATACTCTCAGGTTCTTGGCTACTTTAGACATGTCATCTCATAGAGTGGTCATAAATGCAGTCAAAAATGATTGCTTGATTCCATCAAATTTTGGATACCATTGTGTTAGTGTATCTTCCAGACAGGTCTCTGTCATAGTTCTCAGAGTTTGTAGCTAGGGAATATTGATGATCAATTTTCCCCTCTGTGTAAATTAATAAGTGCTTTATAGCCACATGAAATCTATCACATAGGGTACCAGTTGGATTTCTCTATTTAATGATATAACTAAATTTTGTCCTGAAGCCTTACCATCAGTTTATAGAAAATAACCAATAGCATTTACAATAGCCTATGAATTTTGGAGTGTTCTATTTACCTTCATTGGTCAATGGCAACTATTTGTAACTCATTCCTAGAATTGGAGATTTTACTTAGTGCTATAATATGTCTAGTTGGATCATTTTCTCTCCCATTATATGGTTACTTTATTTAAATTACTTTTATATGTGTACATGCTTTAGGAAGCTTTTATAATAGTATTTTTTCATATGTATTTTTAGAAGTGTGTCCCTTCTCATAAGTTTTCCTTACTTACTCTGTATCCCCTAACCTCCAAAAATCAATACAGAGATCCCTGAAAAAGCTATAAATCAAACTCAGGGTCCAGCTATACCACTATTTGTCATGTACACAAAGGAGTACATCTCACTACAGAGTTAGTTATTCATCCATGTTTATTGTTACTCTATAAAACCCAGAGATTTAAACCACTCTACTTGTCCAATAACTAATGAGTAGATAATAAAAATTTGGCAGTATACACAATGAAATGTTTTTCAGCTGTTAAAGACAGTGAAACTTAAGGAGAGCGAGAGCGAGAGAGAGAGAGAGAGAGAGAGAGAGAGAGAGAGAGAGAGAGAGAGAGACAAGTGAAATTTTTACGTAAATCAATGGATCCTCAAAGTATTATTGTGAATGGCAGAACTGAGACCCCCCAAACGACAATCAGCTCAAGGATTAGTTTATATGAGGATGTTCCCCGTTCTAGTCTAGATATTTGTGTTTCAATATGAATAACCGCAGATGTTGGGTTTATATGAGGATGTTCCCCGTTCTAGTCTAGCTATTTGTGCTTTGATATGAATAACCACAGAGTTTGGGTGGCTAGTCAATGAGCAGAGTGGAACAGTGGGTCTTCCCAGGAAGGAAAAATTTATAATGTTATATAGAGATCCAGGAAAACTAGATTGAGAGATATTTTCCTAATTGAAGCTTTTCTTCCCAAGTGATTCTACTTTGTCGCAAAGGTCAAGGTAACATCAAACTGACAAGTAAACTTGGCCTTATTTGTAAAAATAAAAATTTTTGAACAAAGCTTCTATCACCTGTTTAGCTTATTTATTCTTTTCTTCTGCTATCATTAACGTCATCATCATCATGATCACCATCATCATAATCATCATCACTATTATTTGTATAGGGTAGTGGACATTTAAACTTGTTAGTGTAGGTGTCCGTAAAGTTCAGAAGATGTCAAATTCTCTGGTCCTGGAGATGCAGATTGTTTTGAGGGACATTACTGGAGTTCCTGGCTTACTGAAAGTCAGTATATGTTCTTCACCGCTAAGCCATTTCCAAACCCCATTAGATATTGTCTTCAAAAGGAAAATAAACCACATGATAAATTCAACATATCTTCAAGAATGCAGTGAACGTGTATATTACTGTACTCTAATTCATATGTTGTCCTCTTAAAATTTTGATAAACTTTAATTTTATGTCTATTTCCCTTTCTGAATTGTGTGTTCAATTTTTGTCTTGCTCACCAAAGGACTTCTTGATAATTAACCAAAAGAAGGATTAAAATGTAAAATATTTTTTCAAAAGTATTACCAGAAAATTTACAGTAATTAATTTTATACAGCTCTTGTGATTCATTTGAAAGATAAAATGGGATATAAGCATGTTCTTCTCTAGAACTGAGTATCAATATGTTCAAAATAGATTTTCTAATAATTTAGCAGTTTCATAGTCAGGCTGACCATTTTATATATAATTGGCACTTCAATGAAATCCAGGCCGTGAAACCAAGCTGTAAGATGTTTGACCACAGGCTATATCTCATATCCTTCAAGCCAGTGTCTGATGTCAATTGAGCCACATTTTTTTAGGGGTTGAAGACTGAGAGATACTGTTGAGAGTTCTTTTTATCAGTGGCAAGATATTAACTTATATCTAAGAAAGATATAGGCATCACGTATAGGATCCAGAGCAAAGACATTACACATATTCTAATTTGGCTAGGTTGCTAATTAATGATGACAGAGTAGACATATTCACTTTCATCCCTTACATTCTTGTTTCCACACTTATCCATCTTTGGACCATTCTTCTGTTTGGATCTTAAGCAGATAATTTTCTAATTGAGTATGTTTATCCAATGTTTTTTATGTTAATTATTGGAATTAAATGCTTGAAATGATATAGGGATATTATGTCTAGTACTGTTTTTTATGTTCTTTCACAAACTAAAGAATCACAGACATGAGTTTTATATTTTGTATTTACTTCTCAAATGCTATTCTGATTCACATGCACAATGCAGGCATAACTCAGTCCCAGTATGTTGCAATATTTAATAGAAGAATTTTTTGTGAGCATGGGAGTCTACTTTATTGTGCTTGGCAACAACTTCATTATTACTTACAACTCAATATCCAATTGAGCTTCCTTTCTATAAATCCACTCAGACTGTCAGAGAAAACACAGAAATCACAACAAAATAGAACGACTAGCCCTTCCTTGTAAGATGCATTCACTGACAGACAAAAAGAGAAAAAATTTATAACTATGTTATCAATAAATATGAAGAATAAAAATGCCACTTAAATTTTCATTGTTTGTATTTTTATAAGGGCTTGAGTGAGTTTCTCAAAATTGAGAGATATTTCTAAGTGCCTCAAGTCCACTCAGTTGACTATGACTAGGTCTAATAAAGTTAAAATTAAAATTATGTATTTTGAATTTACCATAGGAAGCAAACTTTGTTGTAGTAGAGCACTGATTTTGTCACAATTTTATTTTGTTCTCAAGTACTCTTTTCTCATTCTGACAGTAATAATCTTACTGTCCAGAATAACCAGACCTCACAAATGAAAGTTCAGTCTTATGTAAAGTCAGCAGTCTAAATTCTATACTGTTTTTATACCATTATGTCACATGTTAAACTCAAAAATATTTTATATATCTCATATTCCATTTAAATAGTCATAACACATAAAGTGTCAGAAATCATGTATCTCAAAGAGACCAAGAGAGGTTCAAATACATAGGAGATAATAAATAACAATAAACAAACAGCCACAAAATGTGTAAGTAAAATTTCATCTTCTCTCTAATGCATGTTTTATCAAATCTATATTTGTAAATTTCCATGTTCAGAATATTATGAGTTACATATAAACACATACCAAAAAAAGTACAAGGAGCTATGATCAAGCATACACAGCATGTGATTGAGCATCAGAACCTAGAACACCTTTTAAGAAAAAGCGCAAGTAAACTGAGACTTGAATGGTAAGTCAGTGCTTCCATATGGCCTGACATGCAACAGTATGAGGATCAACACCAGAGTTACAAGATGGTACTGATGGAACACGTTGGGAAAGTACCCTGAACTCTAGTCACATGTTCCCTCTGATATATTCAAAGTAGAAGGGAGTCAGGAACAGGATCATGGGTTGGGTTTCAACAGAGGCCTCTGGTTTTATCACAACAGGGAATTAGCACAAGAGTACACTTAAAACTGAAGAAGACCTAGAGTTCTATGATATTAACAGCCTAAGGGTTGCCAGAACAATGAAGCAGGAGGCTGGGAAACACTTTCTCAGTAACTTAAAATTCAATTTCCACAAGTAAAGACAATATTTCTTCCCAAAGTAACTTCCTTCCATAAAATTGCAACTATTAAACAATCCATATGCTAAGTATGGGCAGAAGAGTGGCAGAAATCAACAAGTAGGGAAGCGACATGAATGCTTCCATTTATGAAAGAAAGCCAATACATCTCAAATCATTCTAGGAGAGTTCTACTTAATTATTTTTATGTTAGGGAGCACTATCTTGACTTTACTTCACTGTATTTATTTATTATTATTTTGTCAACATCCAAATTTTACTTTAAAAATCATCTATAAGTGTGAATATTTTCTTTTTCCTTATTTATTCATCCATTTTACATCTCAATTTCTTCCCCCTACCTTCCCAGTACCCTCCCATGTAGATCCTCTCTAAACTCTCCTCCCCTTCTCCTCTGAGAAGACTGAGTCCTACCACAGGTATCACTCCTTCTCTCTCATTTCTGACCCCGAACTCCCCTTCTTCCCCCAACCCACTTTTGGCACAAGTCACTGCAGGACTAGGCATATGCTCTCCCACTGAGGCCAGACAAGAGGTTCTCACACTTTGGTTGGCAGTTCAATCTCTGCAAACTCTCAAGGGTCTAGGTTAGTTGATTCTGTTGATTTTCCTTTGTAATTTCTGTCCTCTTTGGGTCCCTCAAACTCCCCCCGCCAAATTCTACCATAACACTTTCTGAGCTCCATCCATTGTTTGGCTAAGTCTCAGTCTCTGCATCTTTTTCCATTGGGTACAGAGTGGAGCCTTTCAGAGGCCAGTTATTCTAAGTTCCTGTCTTTGCTGGCTATGCTCAAAGGGGACCAGACTGAGAAGGCCCCCATTTACTTTTGAATAGAGTTTCTTTAAAGTATCACTTTCTAAGATTCCTTTGCACCTCAACATAGGGCTCTGAATGAAATGGGCATTTGAAAATGTATTTTATTTGAATACATGACAATTCTAGCTATAGTTTTTTAAGAGCATGTCATTACAGTTCACTAGTCCATGTACCTCACATAGAATAAAAACCAACACATCACAGAACAACACCAATCCCACTCCTACAAAGATGGTGATTAATTTCCCACAGAGGTCATTCCTGCTAGGTCATAAGTACTCACTTCTACTCTCTTGTTTGGCTATCTGAATTGATTTTTATGTGAAACAGTCTCTACATTCTTGGTTATATGTTAGTTGATTAGGTAGTTAGCTACCTAGTTAGTTGTCAAACAACCTTTAATTTACATAACATCAGGTTTATTCATTTAATTTTTTAAGACTTACAAGATATAAATTTAGATGTCCAAATATATCCTGTTAATAGAAGGCAACATTATGAGACAATAACCACGAAATATTTCTTTTAATTGTCTTCTCTAAAAATATTCATTTCTTCAATCTTCTTCAGGAATATTTGGAATATTTATAAAACCATGAGTTCTAAATTGAACATAAATATGTTACTCCAGTTACATTATACCATAATATTCCAGAAAGAATCAACATGAAACCTTACATAGAGGTAGCTAACTGATCAGATTTTTTTTATAACTTAAAAACAATATGCTTTCACCAACTGAATTCTGTTTAAATAGATTAGAAAGAGTATTATGGGCTGACAATTGCAAAAACTGCATGCCCAACCTTGGCTTTGTGCCTTAACAGCCATTGTCACTTGAGAAAGTCAACCTTTCTGTGACCTACTCCCTATATATATAATAAAGATCAAATATCCATATTATCAGCTTTTCTTTATATGCTACATTATGATATAAACTATTGGTTTTCCATCTTAGAATGCATTTCCACTTCAACTATATATTCATCTTCCATTAGCCAATAATCAATGAATAGTAACCTACATGTCAGATACCAGTAAATAAAGTGTTTTAGCACTGTCTTCTAAAATACCATGATTAGATGTGGGAAACAATCATATAACAAATGCAATTTTATCATTACTATAGTGGAGGAGATGGCTTTGGTAGACCATATATGTAATTTTTCTAATTTAATCAATGACACCCACCATTATATGTAGTTAAAACTGTTCTAAATTATTTCAGATAATAGTTTTTATTGCTTCAGATGTTTGCAGGATAATCCTTGGGACCTTGAAATTGACTCAATGCTACTCTTTATCCTTGAACATTTCTGAGGATTTTCAAGTGCAGGATGTTTGGTTGGGTTTTCAATGCTCCATTTTCAAACCCATTCATCCTGCTCCTGGCTTATGTCAGGATAGAACTAGGGATGACAAATGTATCTCACTTTCAGTTCTGACCTTACGAGATTAGCAATCACTCCCTGAACTGTTATGAACTATTATATAAGGTATAATTAGAGTGGGAGCAAAAAAATGCACTGTGTCCATTACAATGCCAACCCAACACATGAACATGGCTGTGGTAATCTGTCTATGGTAAATTCTATCACATTTGGAGAAGTGAGGGGTATTCTGTGTTGGAGGAAAGAGTTATGGAAAAACATATACATTGTATAAAGAAACCTAAAAATAGATTCCACATGAAATAAGCCATAAAAGAATCACTAGCTCATAAGGTAGTATACGGATCTTTGGGACGCAAAAGTTTCAAAGAAATAAAGCATACAGAGGACTAGCTAATGATCACAAGACAACATCACTTTGAATAATCTCTCTGATACCATTTGGAGCCCCTGGCAACACAAAAAGGAGGGATAGCCTGTCCGAGTAGATAATGATAAACTTGCAGTCTTATATAATTCAAGATTTACCGATAATGGTGATAATATTGGAAGACAGAGACCTGAGGCCAAACAGGAGATGCAGAGGATTGCAGTACTCCATCCCCCCTCCAGGGATTTCCCTATCCCATTAGTTTGCTCACTGAGCTGGATTAATTAGTGTGTGACCTCCAGTGTACGTGTGCAATCTATTCACACAGAAAGGAGCTGTCTCAGCACATCTTTGACCTCAGGGTTAGTATAAGTCCCTGGCATTCTTTCATAAACCATGAGACATATAATTCTAGGTTTGATTACAGTAAGTGCTTTTATTATTGCACTGTTAAGAGTATATAATAGTTTGCTATTGTATCATACACACCACAAATACTCAGGTATCAGGTGAGTCAGGAGCATGCTTTTAAGATTTCTCTGGTTACTTTTCCCCTCTTGCACTTGGGACAAACATGTGATAAAAATAGAGACTAGTTTCTGAGTCAGATGCTAATCCCTTCTCTCTTAGTTGGGGTTCTGTGAGCAGACAATTGACTAAAGAAACTCTTATAAATTAAAAGATTTCATTAGGGCTAGTGTACAGTCCAAAAGTTTGGTATAGTATTTTCATGAAGTTTGAAGTTTGGCAGCATGTAGGAAGATATGGTGCTGGAGATGTACATGAGAGTTCTACATAAAGGTCAGCAGAAGGCAGGAAGTGAGAGAGAGAGACACTGGACCTGGCTTGAGCATTTGGCAAGTTCAATGTCCCCCTATCACACCAAGAGACAACTTCCTCCAACAAGCCAACACCTACTCCAGCAAAGCCAACCTCCTAATAGTGTGGTTTCTCATGAGCCTAGGAGGCATTTTTATTCAAAAGACTATGCACTCCATAAACTTATTTTTCTTTTTTTAATTTTAATTATTTATTTCTATGTGCTTAAATAAGTTGTTCTGCACCAAATGTATGCAGACACCCAAGGATACAGAGAGTTCTGGAACCTCTAAAACTGAAGTCATCATAAGCAGAAGAGTGCCACAAAACGTGGTTCCTGCAGGTCTTCTGTAAAAACGGTAAGTTCTTAATTGTTGATCTATCCCCTGACCTATTCTCTTATTGCTTTTAAGTGACATGATACAGTTGTGATGACATTATCACTGCAAAACAATAATTCAATTTTATTGCATTTAAGTGTTAGCTTCATCTGGAAATTGATTTTGATTTTGGATGCTCTAAATACATTTAAAATTTTTAAAAGAATAATTATTGGTTTTGTTGTTGTTTTAAGATTTATTTAATTTTTATGTATATGAGCATACTGTTACTGACATACCAAAAATGTGCATTGGGTCCACCATGTGGTTGCTGAGAATTGAACTCACAAACTCTGGAAGATCAGCCAATTCTCTTAACTATCAATCCATCTCTTCAGCCCTCGTTTTAATTTTTAGATGACAATAATTACCTATATTTAATGGGCCCAGGGCAACATTTCAATACATATGTAAGATGTATAATAATCAGATCAAGATAAATAGCACTAATTATCTTATAGCTTGTCATATTTGAATGTTTAAATATTTTAAATCTCTCTACTATTTTAAAATAGACAATTACCTTTTTTTTTCAGTATGCAAAGACAAAGAATGTTTACTCTGCAGAAACAACCTGCATGTGGGGGTCAATCATTTTCCCAGACAAAGGAGTGCAACCCTCCTGATAGGGAAGAAGAGGAATTTTCTAGACGAATTAGGTAACATCTAATATGATTGGTAGGGGTCAAAGCGATGACATTACTGCAATTCGGATTGGCTCTTGTGTTAGTTCTTCTATATTGAGAGAGTGGGTCAGGTTATCTAAAATTTTACTGGAAATCATATGAGTCAGCTTCTGATTGGCTTGTGTCAAGTGGTTGTAGACTGCATTCCTCTGTCATGAATAGTTAACCATAGTATGAGATAGGGCTGCCCAGCACAGATAGCCCATCCTGATATTAGGTTATTTTCCCATCCCTGTAGTTATCTCCAGACTGTTCTTTGGGAGTAGGTTTTATGACTGACCTTGTTCCTGGAATGTATGGTTTGTTCCTGAACCTAGTGACTTATGGCCTAGTTCCTGGAACTGATTGCTTCTTTTTATTAAATCAAGCCTGGTCCTAACCAGAGACAAGTGGGGTTTAGGCCATTCTTTCAATGTGCTTTGGGGATTGATCTCGGGCCCGCAGTCTTGGCATCAAATGCCTTCACCATTTGTGATGGTTTGTATATGCTTGGCTCAGGGAGTGGCATATTAGGATCTGTGGTCTTATTGGAGTAGGTGTGTCACTGTAGATGTGGGTTTAAGACCCTCACCCTAGCTCCTTGGAAGTCACTATTCTGTTAGCAGCTTTCAGACAAAGATGTAGAACTCTCAGCTCCTCTTGTACCATGCCTACCTGGATGCTACCATAGTTTCTCCTTGATGATACCTAAACCATAAATGTCCTGATATATAAGACAGAACTTTAAAATCTATTTTCTCCAATGGGCACTGTTACATATATTTTCTCCACACATCTCTCTATTCTTTCCAAACTATGGAAGTTGCTCTATTCTCATTATCTGTGACTGCAACACCTTGTTTCCTTGTGTAATGAGGTACTTTCATCTCTGCATGTGACTTAATTTGCTTAGAAACCCAAGCCCCATTCATCTTATACCCACTTATAACATTTCATGATTTTAAAGGCTAAATCTATACAACTGTGTGAATAGTCATGTTGTCTTGATTGTTTCTAAGATCACCAAATACCCAGGTTGATTCTGTATCTTGCTATTGTCAACACTAATGAAACAAACATACTACCGAAGGCTTCTTTTTATATGATGTCATGTTCCTTAAACATGCGTTCTCTGTGTGAATTCAGGTCACTATCCTTTTTTAAAACTATCTTTAGTTTTATGTGACTGAATTCTTTTACTTCCTTATATTTCCTGCATGGGAGTCTTTTTTAACTTTTAAGTTTTTCTAATTTTCCAGGTTTTCGCCTTCCTTGATATCTCCTCACAGTAGAGGAATGTCTTGCTTTGATATAACATTTGTCAGTTTTGCTTTCTAAAATTTTCCCTTGTACTCATGGCTGGTGTTGTACACATAAAAGAGGAAGTATGGATTAGCTGCATATTAGGATAGTAAAATTATTAATATTATTTATCTTAAAATATATATAATTTAGTGACTATACAAAATTACATTTTAGGTGAATCAAAATATATTTCTGAGTTCATCAACATTTCTATTTGCTTTAACAAATAACATTGTTTTGATTTTGATGAAATATTTGCCTTTTACAACTTGAAATATTTCTTTAACGAGATATCTGTCAGTATTTATCTTTCAGATTTCAGTTGTTCAATTTTAATTTTTCTCACAATATTCCATGTACTAGATATACATGTATCAATGCTTGACTTTCTTTCTGTGATGTCTAGTTTTGTGTCATTTTATTTTACTTTTTTTTTCTTTTGGGTGGTTTGCAATTCCGTATCATATTTGTCCCAATTTTAGGTAGTATTTTACATGTATCCTTTCATACTGCCTTTGACTTATTCTTATAGCTCTACAATATTTCCATTGAATTCCAAATAAAGCTCCTAAGTTGAACTTTGATGCTTCAGTGCACAGACATGAATTAACATGTGAAGGTCATTTTTTTACATACCAGACTTGATAGTTTAAGGGCATACTGATGAGTTTTTGGTATAGAGGATATTTGAGGAATGATCTGGGAGAACTTCAGGAAGGAGGATGAATGTAATTAAAATGCATTGTATAAAACTTTTAAAGAATTAACAAAAACATTTTTAAAATAAACCAGGCTGGCCTCAAATTTGCAGGATTTTTCTGCCTCTTTCTCCCAAGTACTGGGAATAAAGGCATGTGGTACCTTTCTGTTTTTTCATTATCTTTAAATAAATGTAAATTTTTTTAAAGATGAAAATAATTATCTAATAAATAATGCAGAACTGCTTGTTTTCCAAATTAACTACTGAATCCCAAAGTTTTAGCAATTTTCTTCCTGAAAAGACATTTAATTTTGCATATCCAGACATTATGTAGATAGAAGAAAGCTGGTGAACTAAGCTATAAATAAAACAATACTCACCAAACTATTCCAAAAGATAGAATCAGATGGAATATTACCCAACTCATTTTTTCAGGCTACAATAACCCTCGTACCTAAACCACACAAATATCCTACAAGGAAAGAGAACTTCAGACCAATCTCACTTATGAACATTGATGCAAAAATACTCAAAAAATCCTTGCAAACCGAATCCAAGAACACATCAAAACGATCATTCATCATGACCAAGTAGGCTTCATCCCTGGGATGCAGGGATGGTTTAACATAAAGAAATCCATCAATGTAATCCACCATATAAACAAACTCAAAGACCAAAATCACATGGTCATCTCACTAGACTCTGAGAAAGCATTGGACAAAATCCAACACCCCTTCATGTTAAAAGTCCTGGAAAGAACAGGAATCCAAGGCCCAAACTTAAACATAATAAAAGCAATACACAGCAAACCAACAGCCAACATCAAACTTAATGGTGAGAAACTTGAAGCAATCCCACTAAAATCAGGGACTCGACAAGGCTGCCGACTCTCCCCCTACCTGTTCAACATAGTACTTGAGGTCCTGGCTGGAGCAATTAAACAGCAAAAGGAGATCAAGAGGATACAAATCGGAAAGGAAGAGATAAAAATATCACTCTTTGCTGATGACATGATAGTGTACTTGAGTGACCCTAAAAATTCCACCAGAGAACTCCTACAGCTGATAAACAAGTTCAGCAAAGTGGCTGGATACAAAATTAACTCAAACAAATCAGTGGCCTTCCTGTACTCAAAGGACAAACATGTGGAGAAAGAAATTAGGAAAAACGTACCCTTTACAATCGTCATAAAAACTATGAAATACCTTGGTGTGACTCTAACTAAGCAAGTGAAGGACCTGTATGACAAGAACTTCAAACCTCTAAAGAAAGAAATTGAGGAGGATCTCAGAAAATGGAAAGATCTCCCATGCTCATGGATTGGAAAAATCAACATCTTAAAAATGGCCATCCTACCAAAAGCAATCTAAAGATTCAATGCAATCTCCATCAAAATTCCAACCCAGTTCTTCATGGAATTGGAAAGATCAATGTGCAATTTCATATGGAATAACAAAAGACCTAGAATAGTGAAATCCATCCTCAACAACAAAAAAACATCTGCGGGAATCACTATCCCTGACCTCAAGCTATATTACAAGGCAATTGTGCTGAAAACTGCATGGTACTGGTACAGAAATAGGCATGTGGATCAATGGAATAGAATAGAAGATCCAGAAATGAGCCCTCATGTATATGGTCACCTGATATTTGACAAAGGAGCAGTAAACATTCAATGGAAAAAGGACAGCCTATTCAACAAATGGTGCTGGTCCAACTGGCACTCAGCATGCAAAAGAATAAAAATAGACCCGTTCTTATCTCCTTGTACAAAGCTCAAGTGTAAGTGGATCAAAGATCTCCACATTAAACCAGATACACTGAAACTATTAGATGAGGAAGTAGGGAAAACCTTAGAACACATAGGCACAGGAGAAAATTTCCTGAACAAAACACCAATGGCTCAAGCTCTAAGGTCAAAGATTAACAAATGGGACTTAATAAGATTGCAAAGTTTCTGTAATGCTAAAGACATCGTCAAGAAAACAAAACGGCAACCAACAGAATGGAAAAAGATTTTTACCAACTCCACATCAGATAGAGGCCTAATATCCAAGGTGTACAAGGAACACAAAAAGCTAGACACCAGAAAATCAAATAACCCTATTAAAAAATGGGGTACAGAGCTAAACAAAACGTTTTCAGTTGAGGAACACCGAATGGCCGAGAAACACCTGAGGAAGTGCTTGACATCCTTAGCCATCAGGGAAATGCAAATCAAAACAACCCTGAGATACCACCTCACACCAGTCAGATATGCCAAGATCCAAAACTCAGATGACAGCAGATGCTGGCAGGCTGTGGAGAAAGAAGAACACTTCTCCACTGTTGGTGGGGTTGCAAGCTAATACAACCACTCTGGAAATCTGTCTGGCGATACCTCAGAAAATTGGATATAGTACTACCTGAAGACCCAGCTATTCCACTTCTGGGCATATACCCCAGAGACACTTTAATACACAACAAAGATATATGCACCACAATGTTCATAGCGGCTCTATTTATAATAGCCAGAAGCTGGAAGGAACCCAGATGTCCTTCAGAAGATGAATGGATACAAAAATTGTGGTACATATACACAATGGAATACTACTCAGCCACCAGAAACAATGACTTAACCAAATTCTTAAGAAAATGGCTGCATCTAGAGAAGATCATCCTGAGTGAGATAACCCAGTCACAAAAGAACAGACATAATATGCAGTCACTGATAGTGGGATGCTAACCCCAGAGGCTTGCACTCCCCCAGAAACAACTCACAGACTGTATGAAGTCCAAGAAATAAAGAAAACAAAAAATATACATAAAAAAGAGTATGGGAAGCATAAAATGGAACAGAATGAGTTTAAGTAATAATAATCTTTAAAAAGCCTCAAATTTGGGTTAGTAGGGAAGAAAATGGTGGATCTGCAAGGTGTTGGAAGAGGAAATGGGTATGATTGGAGTACATTGTACAATGTTATCAAACAATAAATAAAATATAAATGAGAACCTGAAAAAAAACACACACAATGATGTTATGGTTTTTTCTGTTGATTATGAGAAATTTTAAAGCAAATTATAGACTAAAATTGAAAAAATATATGCATGTTATCTTGATTTCAAAATTGCTAAAATTATTTGTTTTAACACTGTTTTAATATGCAATCTAAAGTAAATTATGGACCTCATTACATCTCCACACTAAATATCTTCAACATGAGTATCTGAAATCTACAATGTGTTTTTAAGTATAATATGATTATCACACTTAACAACAAAATCGCAATTCTGTAATTTTCATCTAAAGCACACTAAATTCACACTTACAACTCTCAATTTCTCAGCATCATTCACTGTGGCTAAATAAATAAATAGTCATTCAAGGTGTCATAGCTTGCTTTGTGTTGCTTTGTTGCAGCTTCTAAGCCTCTATACATCTCATAGCTTTCCATTTCCCAAGGCTGAACACGCATGCCTTCTTTCTCCTGTAGATTTATCTCCCTGTCTTCTGCATTGACACCATTGCTTTCTCAAAGCGACACTGATTCTTCAGTTACTTTGTGTTATCTTAAAAGATATATTTTACATCTGTGTGATCAATTATATTCAACATATGGTGACTTTTGGTAAGTTATTCTATATTTTGATGCTATGTGTTTTGGACAGTGTTACTTTAGGAAGAACTGCATGCTCCCCCTTTCTGATTGGTGATAGAGTTTATCTCTAATGCAAATCCCCCTTCCCTCATTCAAAAGGAAATATACATATGTCATTAAGAAACCAGTTTTTATAAAATAGATACCACACAAGAAGAAATTAAGTTAAGATTCTAAACATTAAAGCTGGTAGTCCCATTCTGTTTACTTTCTAACTCAGGGTTATTGCAAGAAAGAACGAATTATTACAGTTTACTATCGTTTGAAGACAAAATGTCTCTCGCAGGTTTGTTGTAAAAAGTCTGGTCCCTAGATAATAATGTCATTTTTTGTATTTTTTTTCATAACTTCACTAGGAAGAAGTATGACAATAAAGCCATATTCTTGGTAGTTATATCTGGCCTCATGATGTTGTCTTTCTCTCTAACTCCTTTTTATCATGAGTAAAGATGCTTTATTTAGACACAAACATCCACTCTTGATATTGTGAATTACTGAAAAGCCAATAAAAATGAAGCAAAATAATTACAAAGGAGGACCTCTTAACTAGACCAGGAGCCAAGTAAGTACTTATTCCCTTGTTGTTTAGTCGGTGGTGGTAGTGGTTTTGTTTTTGTTTGCTTGCTTGCTTGTTGTTTGGTAGGTTTGTTTGTTTTTTAACTAATTCACAGGAACAGGAAACTAAAACAATGTTCTCTCTTTCATTGAACATAAAATTCTACCATGTTCCATACTAGGTTATACTATTTTTCATAAGGAAAAGGGTGTTATTAAAGTAGTCTGTCTCTAAACAGTCTATCTCAGGGTTGTAAAACTTTCACACCTGTTCAAGTACACGATGGGTCAACTGAGTATAATATTTCTCTGCCAGGAAGTTTTTGACAAATTGTTGCTTTGTCAAAAATCACACACAGACTCACAAACAGACTTAAAAAATTATATGATTAACATGCAAATCAATCACACCTGCTTACTGGTGTGATTTTGACAATTTCTTTGGCCTTTAATACCATTATGTTATGTGCCTAATATATAGGTGACCAAATATTAACATACATTAGAGAATGCACATAAAAACTATTCCTAGCTGGGCATGTAATCACACTGACATTTAGACTATGACATATGTTAACACATGCAAAATAATTAGAAATTTGAAATTAATGTTTGTTTTGGAGTGTTGAAATAAATTATTAGCAATGTAATCAATCTTAAGAGATGATACAATATGGTCAATATACTGTTTTGATTTTTTTAATTATCAACTTTAAGCCTGAGCTTTGTTTCCACACATGTAAAGGTTCTTGAGACTTCTTAATCTGTTTTGGTATTCATTTTGTTTTGTTTTCTTACATGACATTTATTCTTTTTATGCCTGAATCTTGGGATTCTTTACAATTTATTTAATGAAATCTCAATGAATATGTGAGGTATGTCTTTTTTTGCATCATATAAAGATTATATTACCAGGATTTTTCTCAGCTATTTTTACTATTAGTATCTCTAAAATTTATAATCAAGATCAGTACCTGTAAGATAATTAAGTATAAATACCAATTTAAAGTGCTTTCTTTATGCCAAATCTATAAAGTGTTAAAACAAATTTGTGACACGTTTCAAATTTATGTATTTAATCTATGATTCATAAGGGAATATTGAATCATAATGTAAAATAACATTTAATAAAGAGCTATCCAGTTCTTGCAATATCAGGAATAGAAAGGTATAATTGTTCGCATTAATTTGAAATGCTATCACCCCCACATAGTCAATTCTAGATATATAGAATTCTGTGTATGTATTCTGTATTTTATTACATTATGTTTGTGTATCAGTTATTCAATTAGTGATGAATCATTTTTTATTTCAAGAATTGTCAGTAAGTGTTACCTAGCCATTATGAAATTCTCCACGTCTTCAGTTGTATCCTGATTTCTTCTTAACACCATTCATATAACTTTTACACATCTTTTATTATATGTTTTCTAATTTTTCTGAAATAAACTATCTTCAATTTATCTTCCAATTTGTATAGTGTGTATGTTAGGATATAAGGAGGTAAGCTATCCTAACTTAATATAGTTGATAAACTACACATTAATTTTATTTCTTGATCAGTTTTCAATTTTTTATTATCATGATAGAATTTTTATTCTTTTTAATATACTATCATATATTTTTGCTTCCTTTCCTATAACCATTAATGCTGTTCACTGTTTTCTATAGTGTAGTTTCATTGACGAATGTTTTAGGGCATGTTTTTATTTTTATATTTTAAACATTACATATGTTTAGAAATCCACATAGGACAAGCATACAAAGAAGTGTTATAATAAAATGCTAAGCTTTGTGACTGCCCTTGTCCTGTTATTTTTATGATTTAATTTATGGTGGCAATTTCATCATTACGTTTCTCCCTAGTTTTGTTACCCAACATGGATAATTAAAAACTAGGGTACAATTTTTCCTGTTAGTTAGGTTTTCTAAATGACTCACTGTTTTGGTTCATTTGAAAAAACACGTTTCCTTGATTGCATCTGTGCATCCAGTAATTTTTTTAAACTCATATAGTCATATATATATATATGTATATATATATATATATGGATTTAGATTTTACTTTGTAAATGGTTCAATCATTTCCTAGGACTGACATAACCAATTATAACTACAAGGATAATTTGAAATAACAGAAATACAACCAAAGCATTTCTCACTCACACTTTAGGAAATACTGTGTCTAGAATCAGGTAGCAAATCTGTCCCTTTTTCTTGCTTCTTAATGCTTCATTAAATCCTTCATTGTGACTATTAATTAATCAGAAGCAATTCTATATCTATGGTCATAATGTTTATCTTTCTTGATTGTTGTTTCTAAGTTTCTACATCTGTCACCCCCTTCTGCTTAATAAGAAAGTGATTAATAGAAGGCTATTCCAGTATAATATGGTATCATGTAAATTCACATCCTAATTATATCCACAATAATCTGATTTTCAAATAAAGCCACATCCAAAGTTAGAAGGGAGTTGTAATCAAACATATTTGGTGGAGAATATCATTTAACACATCATAAATGTCTACATTAGTTGCTAACAAAAAGGCTCAGCAATTAATGGCTCAGAGGTTTTGTTGTTGCTATTGTTGTTTTATTTTGTCAAGGATCAAAGTTCTGCTCTGCACACTGTTGTCCATAGGACCACAACTCCCCCTATATCCAGTTCCAGGGAAGCATATATTCTCTTCTGGACTCAAAGTGAACATAATTGAACACAGACATGCATTATGTGTAGGTATCAATACATAATGAAAAAATAAAGTAAATCTTAAAAAACCTACTTCATAGGAAGGCTTGTTTGTCATCAAGGAGGGTGTAATTATGAACTGAGTTATATTAATGGATAGTAATGCAAAATTCTGAGATATCTAACTTAATACCAGTTAGAAGATTGTGACTTTTTAAATCTATAATGTGTATACATTCTTTAAAATTCTTACTCATTTCTAAAGGCTAAGATTATGAAGTAATATACAAAGTAAGTGATTGCACAAATTTTCATGATGTTCAGCAATATTGTGTATTTTGAAGCAAAAGGATTATTGAATATCTGTATGTGCTAAGGATTATTGTATATTTCCCATCTGTTTACATAATATTCTATAAGTACCTAGTAGATCAATTCAATATGTTCAAGTCATTCTTATCCTAATAGATATTTTGCTAAATGTTCTATTAGTAAGAATATAAAATTATACAACCATGATTGAGAACCTATTTATCATTTTCAATTTTGTCATTTTAACTCAAATCTTTGAAGACATTCAATTCTATACAAAACCATGAATAATTACTGTTATTTTTTTCAGATCAAATGCCCACTTTTACTCTTGAGTGTATCATCTGATTTAATATTGACTATGTGTCTGCATGGGGGTGTGAATAGTGATTGAGAAAAAGAGGCTACCAACCTGAGATGGGGGAGGACATAGAAAAACTTAAGGGAGGAATAGCAGGAGCCAAGCTATGTAATTCTATTTCAATTCAGAACATATATAAAAAACAATGGCTGTGTTTGACATTTATGTAGCCATACATTTTGTTAATTAGTTTTTTATGTTGTAATTTTCCCAACATGATATAAAACCATACCTTATCATATAGTTATGGTAGGTAGTTATAGACAATGACAACAGCTCATACTGTTTTGGGTGCCACTGGGCATCCCTGAATAGTAACTATGTCCTTACACTATGATTCTCATTTAGTAACCCAAATAATATATACTTATTCAGAGAATGCTGTTCAAACTCATTTTTTTAGTTATATTTTAAAACAGGATTACAAAATATTCTAAGTCTTCCCAATGTATCTCTAGTTTTGGGTAAGTCATCTCCTAACCCCCCTATGTTTCATCTTTTATGCCCATCTCTAATCTTTTAAATACCAGTAATACCCACCTTTTTTTTCACATACATTCTACTATCCATCCTTCTTTATTTTAATTCGAATATGGATTAATTACTTTTCTATTACTGTGACAAGACATGATGGCTAACACAACTCATAAAAGAAAGCAATTAAATGATATTATGAATTCAGAGCATTTGAGTCTGTGATATCATCTCAAAGGCATTGGTGTCAGGAACAGGTGAAGCTCACATTTTTATCCAGAAGCATGAGTCAGAGAGAGGAAGACACTGGGGATGGCATAAACCTTCTGAAATCTTAAAGCCTACCTCTAGTGACACACCTCCTCCATCAAGATCACACATTCTAATCCTTCCTAAAAAGTTCCATCTATTGGGATCCACATATTTACACATAATCATCTATGGAGGGTCTGGGTGGCATCTTATTCAAACCACCACAGACTGTGAGGCTGCTAACTTTAATAGGACATTTCAAACATTCTTTCTTTGTATTTTCCCTACCTGCCCCAATCCCCTGCATATTATTATATACCTCCCTGTTTAAGCTTTTCACTTGTAGCCTTCTGCCTAGCTAGATTCACTTTATCTATAATTTGCTGTCTTGTTTTATTTAATGTTGTCTACATGTGCTCCAAGTTAAACAAACAAAATGTGGGTTCTGAAGCTGGAATTCTTCCATTTGAGTACAGGCTCTCAGGCCTGAGATAACTTACTCAGTAAAATTTTATTCAGTTCCATTAATTATCCTGGAAATTTTGTATTTTTCATTACATTTGAGAAATCTTCAATCAGGTACATTTGCCACATTTTTTCTCATTCAATAATTTGATTTTAGTCATTTTTAAATGGGGGATATTTTGTTTCTATTTTAGTCCCATTGGTGATTGCACATCTTGGTTTAAATTGGGTATGAATGTAGACATCTTTCTCTTTATTTGTAAACTTTCTAATTTAGAAAAGTAGGAATTTTAATTTGTCCTCGTGGATTATCTGAATTTCTTTAAATACTGTTGTAATACCTCTTTTAATAAAAATCTCTTACCTTTAAAATAGCAAAACAATTGCATCATTTCTTCCCTTAGCCTTTCCTTCTTCAAACCTTTCTCAGTCACATTCTTCTCTGTCTAAAATACACATACTCCTTAGGAGTGGAAAGGAGAAAATATATCAATATCTATATCTGCCTCTACCTCTATACCTATAATTTCATTGATTTGTATATATTTGTTCTTTCAATTGATAATTTGTCAATTTTATTTATATCTTCAAAGACACTACTTGTTTTCAATTCTTTGTATTTTTTTAATTCATTAATTTCAAACCTTATTTTGATTATTCTTTTCCCATCTACTGTTCTAGGATTTGGATTTTTTAAGTCCTTAAGGTTACCATTCATTTATTTATTTTGGTGTACTAATTTTATGTAAACACTTTTCACTATAGGCTTTTCTCTTCCTGTGTCCCATAGATTTTATATCTTGTGTCTTTGTTTTTATTAGTTTCAATTTTAGAAATTTGTTTTTTAATTTCTTTTTAAAATGTTTTGTTTTACATTATTGAAATTTTAAAATATATTTTGATCATGACTTCTTTCTTTTAAAATTGCCTCCTTGCTTCTCTCCAGCCTCCTACCTACTCAGTTTATTTTCTTTTCTCTTCCTGAAATAAGCAAAACCCAAGAAACAAAAGTATCTCACAAAAACTGAAAAGAAAATTCAAATAATCAAAAGATTAATAAAAAAGGAAGAAGAAAAGAGAGAAAATGAGAGTGAGAGAGAGAGGGAGAGAGGAAGGGAACGAAGGAAGGAGAAAGAGAGACAGAGAAAGAGAGAGAGACAGAGAAAAACAGAGAGAAACACATAGAGAGAAACAGAGACAGAAAAGAGGGAAACAGAGAGAGAGAAAAGAGAGAAACAGAAAGAGAGAGAGAGAGAGAGAGAGAGAGAGAGAGAGTCAGAGACAGAGACAGAGACAGAGACAGAGAGAGGCAGAGAGAGAGAGAACAAAAGCCCAAATAAGTCAAAAATGAAAGGAAAAGTCCACAAAAATACAACTTCTAAGCATGGAGCCTGCTCTAGAGTTTGTTTGGTCTATCCAGTGAAATTCCATGGATGAAAACTGATTTTTCCTTTGTTAGAGGTTATTAATTTTAGGTAGCTTCTTGGCTAGGGGTAGGACCACATGTATACTTTCCCTCTCAGTGCTGGAACTCCATCTGGCTTGAGCCTATAAGAATATAGTTGATGTCCCCACAGGCTTTGTGCACTTATATATGCATCAATCCTGTTGTAGAGGGTGACACTGCTTGGAATCAGCAGTGTTTGCTTTTATCCATGGATTTGTATGCTTTCTCTAGGCATTTATGTTTTCTTCTGAGTGGTCATCTATTTTCCAAGTAGTTATGTTGTAACTCACACTTTTTATGTAGATATAAAAATTGTGTGAGGTCACTTTGTTTTTGCCTGGATAATTTTCTTAAACATCTTGAAAGCTGCAACTCCACTTGCAACAGATTCTTTTGGTTTTGACAGAGTAGTTTGAAAATGTATTTTACATTGACATCCCGGCTTTTCTTTCTGTGACTAAGGCACTCTATTGGCTTCTGGCACTCATAATTTTAGTTGAGGACTTTACATTCTTTCATTTTGCTTCTAAGATGGTGTTAAATATATATTTTTTTTACATTTTCTTGTAATCAAAAAGTATATGTTAATCACTTAACATATAGGATAATGCATTTCTTATTAGTCTTATCTCACTAGGTTTTCATTGAAAAATTTGATCACTGAGTTTATAATTTTTATCAAATATGGAGAACATGGGGTGAATTTTTTCAAGTATTTCTTACTTCTTATTCATTTAACTTTTAAGTTTCTCTTTCACAATAACTAGATAGCTGAAATAGCTGGTTATTGTTTGACACTACTGAGCATCTGTCTAATTTTTGTGTGTAAAATAATTTTGAACTTTTAACAGAATTTTCTGATTAAAACATTTATTACATTAATCATTAGATAATAAGAAAACAATAATAAATAGCAATATATATATATATATATATATATATATATATATATATATATATGCTTCTTATGTGTAAGTTAAATCATTTCCATTTTTAGATAGGAATTTACATTTAAAGAATCTTTTCCTATGTTAAAGAATTCATGTAATAAGCAGGCTTTAGCAAGTGTATATAATACTGAATTTCAAAGTGACATTTCCATGTAGGTGCTAACGTATTTTTATCATATCCTTTCCTCTTATCACTGAGCACTTTTCTCTCTCCAACAGATCATACTCCTACTTTTATGTCATTTTTAAAGTAGGATGAAGAATAATCCAGTGATGTTTTTAGAATTGTTTATAAAAATGTAAGTAGTCAGCATTTGCAAGAACAGGAATAACTTACAACTGAAAAATAATGTCTCTGCCCCCTCCAGAAACCATTGGCTGTGAATGGACAGGTATCTCAAGACATCCCAAGACCAAGTTTTCAGCACCACTATTTGGGGAATATTTGCCCCAAAGAAACAAAGAACAGGGAATAAAAAACCAGAGATAGAGAACTAAGGAGAAGGAGAAAGAAACAACAAAATTGGGAAGGGGCAGAGTTATTTGGCCCAGAAGGACAAAGGACTACCTCTGGATAGAGAGGAGGCAGATGTGGCCCATATGCAAATGGAAGTTTATAAAGGCAAAATAGGAAACCCTGCTGAGTTGGCCAGTTTGTTTTAATTGGTTATGTCTATTAGGTGAGTCAAAAGGGGAGTTTTGATTGCTGAACTTCAATATATTGAGAGCTGGATCTTGTCTTCAGCCTCAGTGGGGAGGAAAATTCCAAATAAAGGAGTAGGTCTCAACAGCTAGCTTTAGAAATGTAATGTAATATTTTTATCAAGGAAAAGATCATCTGGGTAGGTGTAGGATTTTGGGAGCTCCCTTCACCTCTGTGACAAGATTATGACAGACTCATTCTCATGTAGATCTGCAATAGGTGACTCTACCATCTGGGAATTCAAGTAATCAGTGGCTATGACTCTGTAATCTCTCGTATCACTCTTTAAAGATGTTATGGAGGGAGTGATGTCACTATTCTATTGCTGTCTGGACAACAAAAGTCACAGATTCTTAGCACTTTGACTAGGTTTGTGTTTGAGGTTATAGCAGTTCACACAGAAAAACAAGAAGCTTCTTTGATCATAGTTGTTAGCAGAATTCATCTGTGTTTATAAACATTTGTTTAGAAGGTAATTCAATGGATTCCTGAAGACCACTTAATAAATCAAAACAGAATCTTCCTCACTAGAACCAATAAGCACTCAGCCATGGGCTTTTTGACCAACTTTCAACACTAGTTCACTGATTTGTGTCATATTTTCTTGCTGTTAATGTCATCTAGTAAGATTTTCACTCCAAATATTTTACATTTCCTGTATAAAGTTTCATTCTGATTTGTCCTTCATATTTTTTCTCCCCCCCCACGTTTATGTTTTATTTGAGTATGCTAAATGTTATTATTTAGATGTATTTTAATGTCTTGCCTGGGGGCTCAGATGTTGATTAAAGAACATTGTGAGATTTTAGAAGAGTGTAGATTTAGTATGGGTGGGCATATGGAGATGGGGAGTCTGGAAGATGATGAACATTAGATAAAGTCATCATGATGGCAACCTAATGAGTGATTATCTGCAGCATTATTAGAAGGAGAAGGAGCACATGCATAAAATGTGTTTCCTGCCTCTTGAAATTTATACTTTGAATTCTATGGGACTCTTGTTTTACTAAAGAAACTATCAAATGATACTCTTCAATATTGGGTCTCCACATACCAAGCCAATATATGCCACTTTAATTTTAAAATTTGGCCTGGTTTAAAGATTTCATTAGGATAATACAAAATGGACTTTAATATAAAGCATATGTAAAATTATAGCTAAAAGTTCAAAGCTTTGAGTCCCATTATATCTGCATTACTACTTGGATTGCACTGATGTTTCACTGATAGACGATATTTTTTTTAGTCTTTAGGTCTAGTAAAATAAAAGATAATATTTTATTCTGGGCTCAAATTCAGAGTGCAGCATTATTCCGTGTTATGTTATCTTACTTTCTTAGACTGAAGTTGTCTACACATTCATGTAACACTTCTGGAAGTTGTTTTTACACTTTACTTTTCCCCCAGGGGTATCTTTCTCACATTCCAGTTAACTACGGGGTTAATGTGACCTTTCTGCTGTTACTGCTAGAAGTTTTGGTTCAATCAGTTCTCTCATCCAGACTCATAGAAGTCAAATAGTCATCATCTTAGTGAGAACTTAATTGACTTTGAGTTATAAAGAGCTTTTCTTTATCTGAAAATGAGCTTTTGTCCTGCATGACATGAGGTTCTGCCACATGAATGTTTGCATCGGGAGTCTACTTTTGCCTATCTCTTCTCTCTTAGTCCTGCCTAACAATTTCCAGCCGAAAAATTAAGTCTGTTTTATTTTATTTGAGTTCTGTCTCCTGCTTCTGCTATAGCAGCAAAATTACAAACTGAAGTCAGTTGAACCTTTCCATAGGTACAGCAGGCATGCTCTGTCTCACTTTTGATGTTACAAAAGGCTATTTTATATTATTTATGTTGTTCTATAACTTCTAAATAAATTTTTGGTGTTTTATTTTTATATTTCCTGATAAAATTCAAATATAATTTTTCTAAAATACCCAGTAACCTGAAGGTCTCTAGTCCTATTTTTTTCTTGAATTTTTATGGCTTTTTAAAGAAGTGTTTCTTCCAACAGTCAATGGACATTTCAATAATGTACTCTCATCCTTGTGATAGTTGCCTTTCTTCTTTTCCTTATTGAAAGGCCAATAGTCTTGTCTTTTTATGTTAATTTATCCATTTCCGTAGTTCAGGATTATTGTTTCTCAGTATGGATCAATAGATTTTAATAACATCTTTCCAGATCCTGTCTTCTTATAAGAGTGAGCATTTGCTGACTTCCTGCAAGATGTTATAACTGTCTTTATCACAGAAAAACTCAAATATTGAATCCTAGTCTCATAGATGAATTAGAAGATAGGATCATTGGAAAAGGATTAGAATATGAGGATAGACATTTCTGGAGAAGGGGAAGGAGGAACGGAGGGATGGGGAGGAAGAGGGAGAGAGAGAGAAGAAATTATTTGAGCTTTCCCTTATTCTTTTAATCTTGTGACAATACATTAAGAGTTAATTCTAGAGCCAGGTGGAAGTGAATGCGTTCCAGAAATATAGATCCAAGTTTCCTCAATGACATGTCTTGGCATGGTAACAATTTAATAAAATATTTACAGTAATATATCAAAACTATAATCAAGGATTTTTTTCAAATACATTATACACACCCACACACACACACCCACACACACACACACACACACACCAGGTTATAGCAAAAGAAAGAAATCTTTGCTATAAGCCTCAAATAGTCTCCGATGACACTCCTAGCCTATTAGGTGGTAGAGGCTAAAAGTATTCTAGGTTAGCACAATACAGTTATTTTAAATAAAGTTCAAGAGGATTTAGGTTAAACACAAAGTAGACAAGAAATGGTAATTGTCCTGCTTTCATTTTTGTTTCTGTAATAAGATATTCTGTATAAAAGAATTTGGAGTATAAGGACTTTATGTGGATTATAATTTTGATTTCAAAAAGTACCATTGTAGGAAAGCCAAATCAGGAACTCAAAGGAGCTAGATTCATTCACAGTCAAGAGCAGAATAAAATTAATATGTATATTTTGTTTTTTGTTTGCTTTCTCTACTCTTAAACCACTGAGGACCCAAACTCAGTGAATGGTACCACTCTCTTTTAGGATGAGTATTCCCACATCAGTTAACATGCTCAAGACAGTACCCCAGAAATATGCACACAAAAAACCCTGATCTAGATGGTACTGCATAGAGACTCTCTACCCAAGTGTTTCTAGAATTGAAAATAAATCACCACATTCATTAAGATAGTCCATAATAAATCTTTCATTCTTAGTTAGTTATGTCTCTTATTATTGTAGCAAAATACTTGGCATCCCCCCAAAAAAAACAGAGCTAAGTGGAGGTAACATGACTCCTAAATAAAATAATGCAATTCTGAATTAAATAAATGATATGATAATGTGTTTTTCCCTTAAAGTATAAAAATGTGGTGACCAATCTCAATATTCTATATTGATATGTCTTTATAACTTTCAAGTTAATAACCAAATAATTTATATATTTTAATACGCTAAAAGAATTATCCACATCCTTTCAGCTTTCAGATACTTCTAGATGTTTAGTCCTCATTCCATATGACTTTTTGGGCAATGAGCATGCCATATTAATATTTTTCTTTATTAAAATAAAATTGTAAACTGATACAACCACTCTGGAAATCAGTTTGGCAATACCTCAGAAAATTGGACATAGTACTACCTGAAGATCCAGCTATTCCACTTCTGGGCATATACCCCAGAGACACTCCAATATACAACAAAGACGCATGTACCACAATGTTCATAGAAGCTCTATTTATAATAGCCAGAAGCTGTAAAAAACCCAGAAGTCCTTCAGTAGATGAATGGATACAAAAATTGTGGTACATTTATACAATGGAGTACTACTCAGCTATCAGAAACAATGACTTAACCAAATTCTTAAGAAAATGGCTGCATCTAGAGAATATCATCCTGAGTGAGATAACCCAGTCACAAAAGAACAGACCTAATATGCAGTCACTGATAGTGGGATGCTAACCCCAGAGGCTCGGACTACCCCAGAAACAACTCACAGACTGTGTGAAGTTCAAGAAAAAAAGAAAACAAAACAACAACAACAACAACAAAAAAAAACATTATGCTCAATTCTTACACACCAAGAAAACATTTACTAATTCCGGGTTACATCCTGTTTTACATGTACTTTTTGCTCATAGTAACTAGTAAGACCTTAATGCAGAGTATCAAACCTTAAATAAAGAAAAAAAAAAGCCAAGCACTGACAAAAATGTATTTGTATACATTTATGCAAAAATGTTTAAAATTTTTTTCTTTTATCTTTGTTTTTTAAAACAAAGTTAAAAAATTTTTTTAGAAAAACAAAAAAATAAAATAAAATAAAATTCAAAAGGCACAGTAAGTTTAGAGAGAAGGGAGAATTATTCACCATGTATTTCTGGATATTTCATGACAAGACAATCAGCAGGCTTGGTTCTCATAGAGTCACTGTGTTAACTTTTTTCTGGAGAGACAAAAGAATATTCAGTAACCCCAGGTGGGTACCAATAACAGACCAAAGTACTATTTTACCAAAGTTTTTTTGTGAGACAAAGTATTTTATTTTATTGGTTTTTCTTAGAACACAGAAACAAATTTACTTAGAGGATTGTGTGTAAAGACCAAATAGTGCATCACTACAGAGTTGCATTCCATCATGAAAGCTGAGCCCCAGTTTCATTTAACCCTTTATTTCCTTTATAGTCCAGCAGACCCAGGATCTTTGTGCCTGGAAGAAGGAATAATAACTGGAATTCTAGTTAAAGACATTCTGATGCTTCCCAGGGAGTAGCAACAGTTCCATTGCCTTTATCTTTATCATAAATCTGTCTACCAGTATTTTGTGTGGTTTCAGTTGTCATGTCAACAGGGTAAAATTTAATTTTATTGTATTATGACCTGAGGACAAAGCTGCCATGGAATAGGATCTTATGTAGATGTAGATGGGAGGATGGCTTTACTGTGGTAAAATCCTGTGAAAGGAATAGATTATATCTCAAGTCAAGAAGCCTACAAAGTCTGTGTTCCGCATCCCTGTTGAGATTGTAGTCCTGATGGACAAAATTTCATCCCACAAAATTTCATTCTCACTTCTCAAAAGTGTAGTATATAAACATTGTAGCACTAAACTCTAACACATGACATTGTATAGTACACTGAAACCAAAGTTAGAGTATAGCCATGATGACAAGGTACTAGCAAAGGGTAACAAAGACTGATTTAAACTCCTTTGACACTTAGACACTGATAATTAATGCCATCATTTTAAATTTTATATATCTTGGGTTGGAGCTAGAGTACAGTGTCAGAATGATTTGCCACCATTAGTGAAGGCCTGAGGTTGATGTCTGGCATCAGATACTAAAGACACAAACAGTCAGTAAGATACAAAATAAAACAAACACACCAAACCTTACATTAAATTTGAGTTCAACCATGCCAAGGAAGTTAGAGTAGTTACATCAAATATGAACATACAAAATGGAGCTGTCCATGCAGATAGTTCAGCGGGTAAAGGTTTTTGCCATGCAACCTGATGGCCTGAGTCCCATCCCTAGATGCTACATAGTGTGAGGAAAACTATCTCCCATCAGTTGTCCTTTGCCACTCTCATGCATTACATGACATGCAACCCCCAACTCCACTTCTTCACAATAAAGAAATAGTAAATGAAGAAAACAATAATGCAATATAAAACGAAGTAAATTGTTATTAATTAGATACTACTAATTTTAATAGTTACATCTATATTTCTACATAGTAACTATATTTATTACTTTACAAAAAAGAGCACAACTTGTGACCATCATACTATATAAAGACTAAAGAAACATAGTTATTATAAATATGACACAAACAAATATATGTGAATGAGGCAATTTTATCTTTTCTGAACTGATAATCACAAACATCTATTGTGAGGCATAGAAGAACCCTTAGTTAATAGCAGTATAATGTGAGTTTAATGGATGTCATTTTTCAGACATTTGAATATTTAATTGCTTTCCTTTCAGCTTCATTAACACAGTGGCAACTCTTCAGTCATTTCAATTTTAAGCACAAAATTTAAAAAAGGAAAAAAATGCTTGTAACTTCTTCTGTTTTCAATATAATATGCATTAATGAAGTCATCACACACAGGCAGGCACTTATACTTTGTAAAGTTTGGAGGATTTATGTGATCTGAAGGGAAATAAGAATCCCACATGCAAACTCAACATGAACAATAAATTTCATCTACCCTAGGCTACAGTGTAAATGTTTCCAGTTTCTTTTGTATATCATTACCTAAGGTATCCCATAGAATACATTTAGTTACTCATTAAAAAATAACAATTGCTTATTTATTCAGCTCAGCCTTGGGTAAAAGTAAATTCAGTAGGAGCAAGAGGAATGACTTGGCAGCAGGTAAGAGCAAATTTGCTGCTCTTGCAGAGAACCTGGATTTGGTTTCAGCACCCATGTGGCACCTCAGAATCACATAGAACTCCACTTCCTGGGAATCCTTTCACTTCTGTTCTCATGCTTTTAAATACATGTAGGCAAAATAGTAATATAAATATTTTTAATATTTCTAATTGTAAATGCAAAATAAAATAATTCAAGGGAAAACAAATTTTAAATAGTATAAACTCATTAAAATTATATTGTTTAATAGAAGGCTTAAATTTTATGCATATTTAAGTAATATAGTATATTTTGGAATACATATTTGTGTATGCATATTTGTAGATATATGTGTATGTATATATATGTATATAAATATATACACCTACATACACACACACACACAGAGACAGAGAGAGAGAGAGAGAAGAGAGAGAGAGAGAGAGAGAGAGAGAGAGAGAAATTTTTTACATGGAGTTGGCAATTGAATTTAAGCCTCTCTCTTGAAGGTTACTTATATGCTGTACTACTTAGTTATACACCTAGTGTATCCTCCTCAATTATCTTCCTCCTCTCCCTACCTCCGTCCCTCCCTACCCCCTTCCCCTCTCTTCCTCCCTCCCTCCTCCACCCCCCTCTCTGTCTCTCCTCTCTCTCTCACTCTCTCTTTTTCTCTGTGCGTATATTTGTATGTGTATGTGTGTGAGTGTGTGTGTGTGTGTGTGTGTGTGTGTATGTGTGTGTGTATGAGTGTGTGTGTGTGTGTGTGTGTGTGTGTGTGAGTATGCATATTTGGATGATTAAAGCATTTTGAAATGGTATAGTCAGAAAGAAACAGGAAAGAAACAAATTTCTAGGGCTGGTCTTTCTTTAGAAGACACTGAAGCCTAATGAATGAGAAACAGTGCTTCAGAGTGAATGGCAGAGACTTCAGTGTGCACAGCAACACAGAATGTGAAAAGCTCTGAGCATCAGGGGACCAGAGCATGAGCACATCTGTCACACTGAGGAAAGAAGCAGACACACCCAGGGCAGGCTTGAAGGAGGCCAGGACGGAGCCACAAATTACATAGAATATTAATGCAATTTAATTAGTGAAATAAAGTTTGTGTAACATGGTGAATTACTATTTTTTTCTGTCTTCAGTAAAATACTCTTAGCCAAACGGTTACTGTCTTTGGAGGAAGAAAACAAAAAACAAAAACCTCCTAAAATCCCATATTTCACTCAAGTTCTTGGTTCTCTTCCCTGACTCATTTATCTACTTCCCTCTGGGTCTTTTTCACAGCCTCTCTCCAACCCATTCTCCTCTGCCCTTCAATTATCAGAGGAGTCTGTGTAATGAAGCCACATTTTGAAGAAATGTCAACAATTAGAAATACGATAGTCTGTTCTATCAAATACTTCTATTTCTTGAGTCTTTGAAAATGCTAAGATAAAAAATGAAAAATGCAAGATTCTCCTGCAAATATTCAGGGGGAAACGAAGGTGATACTGTGCCTCACAACCCTTTGCTTCATCAAACTAGTTCTTGGTCATTCTTCATTCCTGATGCAAGCGTGTGACCAGTGACATTTCCAGCAGAGAACATCTTAAGCAAACACACTGCCTAAGTAGCACTTCCTCCTGAGATACATACGGAATGTTGTAAGTCTAGATACTGAAAACAAAATCTTAGTTTTATTTCTGTCCAAGGAAAATACCTTAAAGCACATAAAAGAATCAAAAATAATTCAAGTTCTCCAGGACAAAGGAAGCAGCTAACACAGAGACAAAGCAACAGCAGGCTTGGGGTGGGGGAGGTAATACAATTGCTTTTGATTTATTGATATGAAACCTGAACACTCAAGAGGTGGCTCTCATAAGTCATGTCTCAAGTGTGATCACTCTACCATAATATCATCTGATAAAATATCCTGTATAAATTTATTTCCTAATATGTATACCATGGTAGACAGTTTTAGGTATTTTACTAAAGAGACCTTTGAGTTGGATTACTTTCTCTAACTCCTCCCACTGTCTTCCATGTTCCGAAGCACTGACTAACCATGTCAATTTGAACTCTTTCAACTATGGGGACAAGAACTTTGTTCTAAAGCTCTGGTGGTGAATACAGTCCTCTGACTTAGGTTGGCCAGGTAAATATGAAGGAATATAATAACAGCAGAGATGATTTTAACCCTTCATAAACTCCAGTTCACCCTTCTGCTCTCTTGAGATTCACCTTAAAGAAACCATGAAGAGAGGGTAGGAGAGATGTACTAGACTGAGGGAAATCTTTTCTAATAGAAATGACCTTGGAAATGACCTGTGGAAGTGACCCTGTGCTATCCTGAGGAAATCACCTTGTGCTATTCTGTGGATGGCATCTAGCTTGCTGGCTGTCAGTTACCTGAGCCCATCTGCCTCCAGCTGACCTGGAGAAATACAAAGAGAACCAGTGTTTGTTATGTGATTTGCTGGTGATAATGCACCATAGATGCTTTACGAGAAAAACTACCTCTTGTCTGAAGCCTTAGCATCAGGAACCTACCCAACACTAACAATAGGCAACGGGAAGAGGTAATTTCAACATCATGAATTTCATTAAAAGAACCACGAAATATCAAGTAAAATTATTTACATCCAGATGTATTCATGCTAGGTCCTTCTCTCTTTTGCTACACTGTATATAAATGCCTTCCATAGTATGTATGCTAATGTTTTCTGCACATCATAAGAAGTGATTCAACTGTTCTGGTGGGGAGAACCTCAACTGGGGAACTGCCCCTGGCCTGGGGGTGTACCTGAAAGACATTTTTTTTTATTGCTTATTGAGGGTGAAGGACTTAGCGGCCTGTGGGCAGTGCCACCCACAGACAAGTAGCTCAATGCTGTCTAGGAACAGTAGTTGAGCATGAGCCCAGAAGCAGCATTCCTCTGCTTCAATTCCTGCCTTCAGGTTCCTGCCTTGAGATCAGGCTCTGACTTCCCTCAGAGATGGTAAGTTGTTACCCAGAAGTATGAGATGTGAAATAAGCTTTCTCATCCCAAGATTGCCATGGGTCATGTTATTTATAATAACAATCAAAGTAAAAGGAACACAAGCTATTATCCTAGATTTTTGTTGTCTCTCCTCTCTCTTTTCTTTCCCAATATCATGTGCTCCCCTCTTTCTTAAAGCCAGTCTGCTTAGTCATCACTGTGTATACATGGGTGTGAGCAAAACCAACTACTAAAGCATGGGTAGCCTTTCAGGGGTCAGACTGTGAGAAAAACAGTATTTCTCTCTTCCATCAGCCACCAACTGCCAATAACTCCTCAGCCAAAGGTGGGACTTCCTGAGTCCTCCCGGTACCCAGGATGAAATTTTCACTGGCTTGGTCTTACATGAGTCCTCTACATAGATTCCAAACTGCTGTGAGCTCCTATGTATAACTGTGCCCAATTTGTCTAAAAAAATAGCTTTGCTTAAGTCCTCACTATACATGGATAGTAGTGTTAATATTACTAATATTGACTTACTAGGTGTTAATATTGGCAGTATATTCCAGATATATTCTAAGTGTTTTGTTTTCTAGACCACATATATTATCATTTTAGTGAAAGACTGAAGCTCAGAGAATACACACAAATTTCTAACAAATGGTAGAGTTTAAAAGTGAGGTTTCATTGTTAAAATTCAACAATCTGGGAAGTGATGGAAAAAAATTGATGTGAGTTCTGGTCCAGCCTATGATAAACAGTGAATACAGTCAAATTGAGAGACAGACAAATAGACAGACAGACAGACAGAGTGAGTGAGCCTCCATAAAAATGAAAACAACAACAATGAAAAGGAGGATTTAGAATTGAACCATGACCAATTTGATTCTAAATTTCTTAAGTCTTTTCAGTAATGGTTCTTAAAATTATATAACATCTGTATATCATATAAGGACTTTTTATTATTAACTTTCAAAAGATTGATGTGGATATTTAGGAAAAAATTGAAGCAGTATATATGTTGGAAGGTATAGAATTGTCAAAGAATGACTCAATTACTACTGAAGTAATGAAACTGCAGAAAATAAAAATTAGTCCACAAATTTCAGTGGATACATATGGCCTGTTCATCTGCACATGTTCCACATTCACACGTTAGCCTAAATTCAGACTTTACTGTTTTGATAAAAGGGATGTCAGTTTATCTGTAATTCATTTTAATGCTGCCCATCACTCCTTTGCCCTCTTGTGGGTAACTAAGGGTGTACATTCGACTTCCCTTGCAAGGTATATACTTTTTTCAATATCAGGCAGTTTATTTGCCCTGAAACCTAACTTTTCTAAGTGGTTTAAGAAACATTATGTCTAAATTGGTTGCATGGCATTTTGAGGAGATGGGAACAATGACCTTTTGGTCACTGCATTAAAACTAACTTGCTTTGACCTTTGGTTTCAGTAAGAAATGTTATGTTTCACAGGAGACTTATTATTTTATTGATTCACATTACACCCAGATCACAGAATCCAGTCCTCTCCTCCCAGTTTCTCCCTCTCACCTCACCTCTTGTCTCCACCCATCTCTACTCCCTTTTCCCCAGCAAAGGGGAAGCCTTCCATTTAAACCAACCGGACCAGTATATCAAGCCATGGCATGACTAGACCCATCCCTTTTCCCTGAGGCACAACTAGGCAGCCCAGTTATGGGGGAAGGGATCTGAAGGCAAGCTAGGAAGCTGTAGACAACCCCATGCTCTGGCTTTAGAAGACTGACATGAAGACCCAGCTACAAAAAAGCTACATGTATGCAGAGGGCCTAAGTCTGTCTGTCCCACACATGCTTTCTCATTGGCAGCTCAGTATCCATGAGTCCCAATGGGACCCACGTCAGTTGGTACTGTAGGCTTTCTTGTGATGGCATAAACCCCTTTGCTTTCCTCGGTCCTTTCGCCAGGATTTTCCACGTTCCATCCAATGTTTGGCTATGCATCAGCTCCCAAAGGTTTCTGGGTGAAGCCCCTCTGATGACATTTATGCTAGGCTCCTCAATAGTGTCAGGAACCCTCTCATGGCATGAGTCTCAAGCTGGGCCAGTCGTTTGTTGACCTCTCTCTCTAACTTTGTTCCATCAACCCCTGCACATCCTATAGGCAGGATAAATTGGGAGTCTAAGGCTTTGTGCCTGAGTTGCTGTCCCAATCCCAATTGAAATTTTTTCCTGGTTATAGGAAATGGTCAGTCCAGACTCCATATCTCCCATTGCTTGGAATCTTAGCTAGTGTAAGTTTCATAGATTCCTAGGAGTTCTCATTGTTCTAGGTTTCTCAGTCTGTTTAGAGATGCCCAGCAGCAATCTTTTACCACTGAACCAGTTGCCTTTCTCAGTAATGAGTAACAGGAGGGATAAAGGGGTAGGGGGTGTGGAGGAAGAGAGTATTGTGAGACACAGAACACTTCTGTAACCCTCTGTAAAACAAAACACAAATTCATTCAGTGGATTTGACTTTTTGTAAACTTTGTTGATTCTTTTTCTTTTACTTTATTAAGTCTGTTGAAAAAATTCTTTGTTGAATTTCAAGTACAGACATTATATTCTTTAATTCCAAAGCTTCTATTTGTGTCTCCCTGCCAGGTGCCCCTTGTTGGGACCCTCACTCTTTCCATGGATTACTCTTGATCTGTCATGTTCTGTAATAATTATCTTAAATTCTGTTCAGAGAGTTCATGATCCCACTAATTTGAGTTAGATACTGAGCTCTCATTAGCTTCGTTTGGTGACATCATTCTTTGTGATATTGTAGACTTGAACAGTAACAGTCAAAAGGAACAGTCACCTTTCAGGTCCTTAGTCTAATTTCCAGAGACAAAGACATGAAACTGCTGGGAATCCCAACTGGTCAGGACTTCAGGGTAGCAAGTCCCTAGATTCCCTCAGCAGAAATCTGTGGAAACTGATAGACCTTCAAACCACCTTGAACTGGACATGAAGTGAAATTGTTTTTACTCATTATAAGGATTATACTTAAATTCGAAAAGAGGAAAGAAAATACATCTTTTAGGAAAACCATGTCTACAAGCAAATTAATGATGAAAAAGTGCCTATTTTTGAAAGTTGTACTATGTTTCCACCATATTTATCTGATGCATGGATTATTTGCTTTCTCAGTTGGAATGATATAAATGAGAATGTGTCTTATACCTACATTATACCAGCTAAGGAAGTTACTAGTGGATGTTTTTATGTCTTGGTGATCAAATATTTAAACAGTTTTATGCACATTAAATAAGATTCATAAAGAAAAATATTGGTTGGGAAATATTCAATGGCAGTCATCAACATTCTCAAATAAAGCATGTTAGATCATTAAACATTAAAGATTTTGAAATCTCTACAAACTTTTCAACTCTGTTTTATAAAGGCTAGTAAATATTGTGATTTTATATATATATGTATGTGTGTGTGTGTGTGTGTGTGTGTGTGTGTGTGTTAAAGGAGATACATCCACAAAGATCCCAATGCACATAGTTGCACAACATATTCAGCTAGTGTTAAGTAAACAAAATGGAGAATAATTACATATTATTTTCATGAGCAGTGGATCATTTTGTACCCTTTGTTTCTTTCTGGTTCTTTTTTCCCCACTCTTTATCCCCTGCTCTAGTTTTACTCTTTATCACAAGCTAAGAGGGGAAGAAGTAGAGAGGAATGAGAGAAAGAGAGAGACCTATGAATCTAATTCCTTTCTTCTCTGCTTGTAGCTAGTACTTGGTAATTTGTGGGTTCTTCTTTTTTCCATATTTTTATCTCTTTGATCTCACCCCCTGTCACTACATAGGAGAGAAAGGAGAAAATGGGGAAGAGGGATCAACATCCCCAATCTGATTTCTCTCTTTTGTTTCTTCTTTGAGCATGACTGTTAAAAAACTGCAACCAACCCCCTGAATGACAGTAAATACCAACTTTGTCTTGGGGTCCCTAGCATTCATATATCCTCTGAGAAGTTCCCAGAATTAGAAACAACAAACAACCGCACAAACTATCTGCAGCTGGCAAAATCATTCATTTGCTAGAGCACAAAGCAAACCATAGTCAGCTGCTGCAAACAATCTGAACCAGCCTCATATTCCCACACCTGGGATTTTAATGAAAAGGCTTTCTTATAATATTTTTATGATTTTAAAGAAACCAAAAATCCAAACTATATGCATTCCTTTGGCATTGTATTCAGATATTTAGATTAGAGTGTCAGTTTGGTATCAAAGAGAGTTATATTTTACTTTTTTTAATTAATGAAGCCTATTTGCATACTTTTGAAGCAGATTTAAACTACTAAAACATAATTCATTCCATGATTTCTAGTTCCTTCACTTCTTCTGTCTTTCCACTAAAAGAAAATTTGCAATTTTCATATTTTCAATCTAATCAAGATAAATTTCCAGGCAAATGTCTCTGTGTGTTTTTCTTTGTCTTTTATAAAATTGCATATTTTATATATTTACATTTCAGATGTTATCCTCTTTCCCAGTTTCTACCTCTTTGATCACCCCAATCCTGCTTCTATGAAGATGCTGCCCTTCCCATTCACATACTCCCACCTCACTGCCCTGACATTCCCCTACACTGGAAAATTGAGCCTTCACAAGACCAAGGGCTTCAACTTAATGTTAATACTTAACTTTTAGTATTTTTCTGAAAGCAACTGTTTCTCTCTACCCACTCCACATACATAACACAAAGTTGATCAATTTGTACAAAAATTAGTAAGAAGAAACACATAGTTCATTTTATCAGTTTTTGTAGATCTAATGAGATATCCATTTGCCAAATGTGCATCTTGGTGAAAAGGTAAGGAAAGCTGTTCAATCTTGGTAAGTTAATAAATTTGAAGTAATATATAAGAAAACAGGTTATTTATATGAGAGTAAGTATTGACTTGGGAAGAATAATAGCAATTGTCACATTAGCATATTTTAGTAAATACTTAATCTTTCAGTAGAACTAAAATATTGTAGGCAAAAATAATGTTATAGTTATGCAGATCAATAGTCCATGTAACTTACAAGTGAATCAATATTGAAATTTAGAGGGAAAGACAAGATACAATAAAATTATATAAAATTTTCGTGAACTCATTTATATCTTTAAAAGTCTGCATTTAAGCTTTCTAATTCAACAAACAGCCATCTTCATTGCCAGGAATACAATGCTTAACATTTTGTCCTTGCACTCAAAAAGAGGCTATTCTGTTGGGAAAGAGCTGACATTAAAAATATAATTACAATTCAACTTCCAGAATGGTACAGTAAAGGGGTCACATAGAATGACTTTACTAACTCTGACAGAGTCAAGGAAAAATCTGCAAAAGGGGTAACTTTGTGTTGAGAGGGTAAAGGGGGATTCAAAGGTCAGTAGTTTAAAACAGCTGGAAAAACAATTCCGTAGAAGCCTGAAAGAGAGAGGCTTCAATATCAAAATCCTAGTGGCTCATATGACTAAAGGAAAGATGTCAGAACCTATTAAAATCCTAGTAATAGAAATTATTAGGCTTCCTATTTAAAAGCTCATTCATACAAACACACATACATACATGCAGACATGTAAATTCTACTTTATTTGTTTAATCCTTTTATTTACTGAAACCTTCATTTACATACTTTTTGCCAAATAAGCAAATAGATCATTATTCTTAAGTTGCTTATGGTTTTGTGATTTTTACTTACAAGTTTTATTATTCTTATGTAAATATTAAATGATTGAATTTTTGTTTTTTGTTTTTTTTTTTGTTTTTGTTTTGTTTTCTGCAGGTTTAACGTAAGAAAAAAAATTGAGAGATAAGGAAGATAGACCTTCCAACTACCCTAGCTCTTATATTCTGAATTATATCAAAAATATTTTTAAATATTGAGAAACTATTATTAGTTTGGCACTTACTGTTAGCCCAAATTTTATATTAGCTTATATATGAATATTTCTAAAATTATGTAAATATCCATAATTCAGTTGACTTAAACATTGTTTTTACATATATATGTAGATAACAGATGTCTATGATTATCCATATGACTTATGTATTAATCATTTATATGTAACAGGATATTTATGCCAAATCCCATGTAAAAACACACTTAAAAAGAATCAGCACTCCCTGTTTCTAGATCTGCTACATGTAGGTGGCAAGTTTAGATGAAACCCTCAAGGTTGATACTAGTGAGAAGAAAAAAAATTCTTCTTTATTCACTTTATATCCCACTCACTGCTTACCTCCTGGTCTCCCTCACAATACTTCCCCTGCCCCCTTACTTTTGAGTGGGTAGAGGTGCCCCTGGGTATCCTTCCAACCAGGCACATCAAATCTCTGCACATCTGAGAGAGGAAAACTTACTATTCATGAAATAATTTATTTTGTTCTTTTGTTAATTTATATTACTTCAAACTATGATAGTGACAACCAAGTATTTTCTATGTTGAGACCATGGTGGGTATGTACTTTCTGTCCCAGTTCTAACCAACTAAAAATACATGGGCTAGACTGAAGCAAAATTCTCTCTTAAATGCTGCATCTAAGAACTCAGAAACATTTTTGAGTTGTGAGTCAAATTCTGTGACTTGTGTCAGCTGCCTCAGGTTCATTGGCTCTGCCCTGTTACCTCTCTGTTGTCAGAGAGAGGCTATCCTAGGTGTGATATATTTTTCCAATATATTTTTAAAAGATAATAGTTTGAATATGGTTTGAGAGGTACTAGTGATCGCATGCTAACAGTCAAAATAATAAGCAAATATAAATTTATAAGAAAGAAACAAGATTGATAAGTTCCTAAAAACCAATCCTCTATCAAGAGCAAGGTTGAGATCCTTTCAGAACAAGGAAAGCACTTGGGACTCTTTCATTGTGTCTTACCACTACATAGCTTTACAGGTTGGTAGTTTTTAAACTTCTCTTACCATGGATGTCATTCTTCCTCTCATACAGAACAACGTTACTGAAATCCTTCATTTCTGTCCACAGAGTGCCAGCAGCAGCAATAGGGAATATCAGCTGAAGTCATGAGAGTCATGGTAGAAGGTGACTCAATTTGACTACAAATTTGAAGGCAGCATCACAATGGATGGTATATAAATCATAGTCAGTAAAGGTCTGGAAGGAATTTCATCAAGTAGAAAATGGCTGATGTGCAGAAGTGATTCCAGAAAGAGCAAAAAGTCACCATAACAGATCTGCCACACAGCTGATGTTCTAAAATTTTACACTCCCATTTAATTCTTTTACGTGTGACAGAACTTCAAGATGGATCTTTTAAATGATACATAATTAAACTGTGTTCATATAAATGGGAATTAGAACACAGGCTGGTGAGCTCATAAAGACCAAGCGTAGACCAAGAGAGATGCCTGTTTACAAACCAGAAATGGAAAACTCAAAAGCCATCATGTTTACTTCTGAAAATTTCTGGACTCTAAAGATGAGAGAGATACATTTCTGTTGCATAAGGCACATAAGTGTAAGACTTTGATATTCCAAAATCATCAAACTAATATGGCTCATCAAATGGGAAGATCATATATATTAAAATCATCTCACCTTGTTTTATGAAGCACTGATAATGTCAATTCCAAAAAAAAATCATTATGATATGATTTCACCAGTGTATAGAGGATTACAAATGATTGACTGTATAGTGTGATTTGATCTTTTGCTACATACTGTAATGCTAAATACTGCCCCTCTCCCCAAGTTCTCATGCCTGCAGAGATGAAAACATTCACTTGTAGACCCAAGTGATGCTTGCTCCCAAGTTATCCTTGACTGATGAATAACAGTGCCTACATCCTATAACTGGGCAGAAGAGAGGTAGGCAGAGTTTGCGTTGACAGTTTTGGTGTTTGAAGAGGATGGCAAGAGAGAAAAGAAGAAAGTTGAGGAAGGAAAGGTGCCATTAAGGTAGGTGAATTATGAACACACTGCCATGAGGGTTAACCAATTGGAATGAAGAGAAAGCCAGATGGAACATACCAAGCTATAACTTGGGGTTAGTAATAGGAAAGTAGACATAAGAGCATAGAGAATAGGTATCTACCAAAATCTAGTGTATAAGTGCTTATTAGAAATATAAAATTGTGTGCTTTTTATCTGGGAACTGAATGACTAAAGGTGGAAGAGAAGCTCAGATTTGAGACTAAGGTTTGAGCACACAACTGAAGAAGCTTTAACCTGGACCTTTGTGCTCTGCACTCTGGATTCTCATCATCTGTCTTTCAGATGGAATTGCTCAGCTTTCTTTCTCAACTGCCACCACCTCTCTAGGCTGTTTGTTTCTGTCCTTTTCCTTTCTGTAAAAAATCTAGTATAAACTGGCATATTTCAGTCATCTCAGTTTGCAGAAGAGCTAAGGACACAGCCCAGACCTGGGTTAATGTTTCTGTTGCCATTTTCTTCTACTTTGCTCCTATAAATACACCTGTGATCTTTAATGTCAGATGTTTCAGATTATAATTTAAAAACAGGGCTCTGGAGGTACAAGTCACATACGAATGAAAAATAAGTATGCTTAGATTTTTAAATTAAGGACCTTGTTAATTAGACATAGGAGAACATGCCAGTAATCTCTGAACTTGTGAGGTTAACTCGGGGGATTGATAAAATAAGCAACATGGTATAACATTGTAATATAATATAACAAAGTACAGCACAATATCATCCTCTTAAGTGTCACGGCCAAAATATTGTGTGTGTAGTCTAAAAAATATCAAAATTAATAAAAATAGTGGAAAATTTGCAATAATCTTTAACCTGATGTTTTTATAAAGAGTAAAACTAAATAAAGGAATAAAAATAAAAATGCAGCATTGTTTATATTTCTTTGATTTGTATACTCAGTTACTAAATTAAAAATTATTTATTCTAAAGCTGGCCTACTTTACCTACAGTAAATAAATCTATATGCATAGAAGATAATTGTAAACAATATATAGCTGTGCAGAACCTATAAATATTCTTGTTTCTGTAAAAATATAACATTAATGCTATTTAAACTTCACTGTGTGTGATATCTGTCCTAGTAATTATGTGAAGTATACTGAAGAATATTTACTGGAAGATAACATATTATGCTATCTTAAAACACTTGAGTATCTGAAATTTTTGATATATGTGAACTCTTAGGACAATTTTTAAGGACATTTGGGCATTGGCTGTTTTTCAGATATCCTAGAGCTGAGAATATAGCTCAGTGCCAAGATGTTACCTTGAAAGCAATGCCCTGGGTTCAATTCCAGCACCACAAAAATGTAAATAGTATGCATAAAGATTAGCCTTCCAAATCCCCCTTGTTTTCCATGTTACACATAAGATTGAAAAGAAATAATTGTCATTATGTCAGAAAAATGTTAATTTTTCTATATAAAATCACATTGATTCTGTATAAACTTAAATAAATGCAGAGTACCCAATTAAAAAAAACTTTGTAATTAATCAAACCCGATATTTTTTCTATTGATAATATGAAGAAAATTATGCATTTCAAGGGGCACTTATAACGAGCAATTTTTTATTCAAAATATGTTTGAGTTTAAATAAAATAGATTGTTAATAAGTACACTTCACATAAGCAATATAATTATACTGTATTTACCTTTGGTCTATATTTAAGATAAAAACTGGGTGAATAAGAAGTATGTCACATAAAAGCAAGGATGACTTTTATTAAATCAGTTTAAAGTTATCATATGTGTTAATAAATTGTGAAATAATTGATGTTACATTCATAGTCTAATGAACTCCTAAGAATAATTCTTTTGTTTTTCTTAATTTTTTGGATACTCTTGGTATTTAGATTTTAAATGTTATCTCCTTCCTTCCCCCTGTTCCTATCACCCCCTCAACTTGTCTCCACTAAGGTGCACCCTCTCCTTATCACCCACTCAATCTCAGTGCCTTGGCTATCCCCTAGATTGGGAAAATGTGCCCTCAATAAATCAAAGGCCTCTTCTCACATTGATGCCAGACACTGCTATCCTTTGCTACATATAAAACTGGAGTCCTGGGTCTCTCCATAGGTGCTCAATGTTTGGTGTTTTAGTCCATGGGAGTTGTGTAGGGTTTGGTTGGTTAATAATGTTGTTCTTCCCATAAGGTTACAAACTGTTTCTGCTCCTTCAGTCTTTTCTCTAGCATCTTCATTAGGTTTCAGTTCAACTGTTAACTGCAAGCATGCTAATCTATATCTGTATGACTCTGGCAGAACCTCAAAGGAGGCATCCATATCTGGTGCCTGCCAGTAAGTACTTCTTAGTATCATCAATAGATTATTGGGCACACATGGGATGGATCCCCAGATGAGGCAATCTCTGGATGAGCTTTTCTTCAATACATGCTCCTCTATTTGTCTCTTAATTTATTCCCATGGACGTTTTGTTCTTCCTTCTAAGAAAGACTGAGGCATCTGCTTTCTGGCTTTTCTTCTCTTTGAGGTTCATAAGTTCTGTGGATGGTTTCTTGGGTATTTTGTGCTTTTTGAGCTAGTATCTGGTTATAAGTGAGTACATACCATGAGTGTTCTTTTTTGACTTAGTTATCTCACTCAGGATGACAGATGCCATCTTGCAAACCAAATCCAAGAACACATCAAAGTAACCATTCAACATGATCAGTTAGGTTTCATCCCAGGGAAGCTAGGATAGTTCAATATATAAAAATCCATCAATATCATCCACTATATAAACAAACTCAAAGAAAAAATATATGATTAACTCTCTAGATGATAAGAAGCATTTGACAAAATTCAAAACCCCTTCATGTTAAAAGTGATGGAAAAAAGAAATCAGGAGTCACAGATGCAATCATTTCTAACAAACTACGTTAGATGGAAGAGAAAATCTCAGGGGCTAAAGACAACTTTAAAAACATAGACAAAACATTCAGAGAATATGCAAAAGCCAAAAAGTGTCTAATCCAAAATGTCCAGGAAATTCCACACACAACGAGAAGACCAAACCTAAGGATAATAAGACTAGAAGAGGGCGAAGAATATTAACTAAGAGGCACAGTAAATATATTCAACAATATCGTAGAAGAAAGCATAGAAGAAGCCTACAGAACTCCAAGTAGATTGTACCAGAAAAGAAATTCCTTCTGACACATAATAGTCAAAACAGCAAGTGTTCAAAATAAAAAAAGAATACTAAAAGCAGTAACAAAAAAGGTCATGTAACATATAAAGGAGGAGCAATTAGAATTATACCCGAGTTCTTAACAGAGACTATGAAAGCTAGAAGATCCTGGAGACATCATACAGACCCTAAGAGAACACAAATGTCAGCCCAGACTACTATACCAGGCAAAACTCTCAATCACCATAGATGGAGAGACCAAGATATTCCAGGACAAAACTAAATTTACACAATATCTGATCACAAATTCAGCCCTACAAAGAATAATAGATGGAAAACCCAACACAAAGAGGGAAACAACATCCTAGAAAAAGCAAGAAAATAAATAAGCAAGAAAACCAAAAGAAGAAGCACAGACACAATTCTACCTCTTAAAGCAAAAATAGCAGGAAGCAGCAACTACTATTCCTTAATATCTGTTAACATAAATGGACTCAATTCCACAATAAAGAAACATAGACAATCAGACTGGATATATAAACAAAATCCAGCATATTGCTGCATACAGGAAACTCATCTCAGAGACAAAGACACGCACTACTTCAGAGTAAAAGGCTCATAAAAAAATTTCAAGCAAACAGCCCCAAGAAACAAGCTGGAGTGGCCATTCTAATATCAAATAAAGTAGATTTTCAACCAAAAGTTATCAAATAAGACAAGGAAGGATACTTCTTACTCATTATAGGGAAAATTTATAAGGATGAATTCTCAATACTTAACGTATATGCTCCAAATAAAAGAGCACCCATATTCATAGAAGAAATCTTACTGAAACTCAAAACATATATTGCACCACAAACAACAATAGTGGGAGACTTCTACACTCAACTCTCATCAATGGACAGATCATGGAAACAGAAACTGAACAAAAACACAGTGAAACTAGCAGAGGTTATGAACTGATTAGAACTAATAGACATCTATAGAACATTTCACCCTAAAACAAAGAACACATGTTCTTCTCAGCACCTCCCAGAAATTTCTCAAAAATTGACTATATAGTCGGATAAAAAACAAGCCTCAATAGATATAAGAGGACTGAAATATTCCCATGCATCCTATCAGATTACCAGGGACTAAGACTGGGCTTTAATAACAACAAAGACAACAAAAAGCCCACATACACATGGAAACTGAACAATGCTCTATTAAACAATAGCATGGTCAAAGAAGAAATAAATAAAGAAATTAAATATTTTCTAGAATTTAATGAAAATGAAAACATGACATACCCAAACCTATGGGATGCAATGAAAGCAGTATTAAGAGGAAAACTCAGCTCTGAGTGCTTCCAAAAAGAAAATGAAGAGAGCATACACTAGCAACTTGAAAGCACAGTTGAAAGTTCGAGAACAAAATGAAGCAGATACCCTGAAGAGGAGTAGATGACAAGAAATAATCAAGCTCAGAGCAGAAATTGACCAAATAAAAACAAAAAGAACCATTCAAAGAATTAACAAAACCAAAAGCTGGTTCTTTGAGAAAATTAAAAAGATTGATAAACCCTTAGCCAGAATAACTAGAGGGCAAAGAGAGAGTATCCAAAGCAACAAAATCAGAAATGAAAGTGGAGACATAACAACTGAAACTGAGGAAATTCAAGAAATCATCAGATCCTACTACAAAAGCCTATACTCAACAAAACTGGAAAATCTGGAGGAAAAGGATGAATTCCTGAGAAAAAAATTGACAAAATTCAACACTCCTTCATGTTAAAAGTCTTGGAAAGAACAGGAATCCAAGGCCCATACCTAAACATAATAAAAGCAATAAATAGCAAACCAATAGCCAACATCAAACTGAAAGGTAAAAAGCATGAAGTAATCCCTTAAAATCAGGGACTAGACAAGGCTGCCCATTCTCCTCCTACCTATTCAACATAGTATTTACTAGAAACCCTGACCAAGGCAATTAAACGGCAAAAGGAAATCAAAGGAATACAAGTCAAAAAGGAAGAAGTAAAAATATCACTATTTGCAGATGACATGGTAAAAATTTCAAAAATTCCACCAGAAAACTTTACAGCTGAGAAAAAAGTTAAGCAAAGTGGTGGGATATAAAATTAACTCAAACAAATCAGTAGCCTTCCTCTACCCAAAGGATAACATGCTGAAAAAAAAAAAATAAGAGAAAAGATACCCTTCACAATAGTCACAAACAATATGAAATACCTTGGTGTGACTCTAACTAAGCAAGTGAAGGACCTCTATGACAATAACTTCAAATCTCTGAATAAGAAAATTGAAAAAGGTCTCAGAAGGAGATCTCTGATGCACATGGATTGGAAGGATCAACATTGTAAAAATGGCCATCTTACCAAAACAAATCTACAGATTCAATGCAATTCCCATCAAAATTCCAACTCAATTTGTCATAGAGTTGGAAAGAGCAATTTGCAAATTCCTGTGGAATAATAAAAAACCTAGAATATTGAAATCTGTGCTCAACAACAAAAAACATCTGCAGGAATCACCATCCCTGACCTCAAGCTATATTACAAGGCAATTGTGTTAAGAACCACATGGTACTGGTATAGAGCTAGGCAAGTAGATTAATGGAACAGAATAGATGATCCAGAAATGAACCCTCACACATATAGTCACTTGCATTTTGACAAAGGAGTTGAAAACATTCAATGGACAAAAGACAGCCTCTTCAACAAGTGGTGTTGGCTCAACTGGCACTCAGCATGCAGAAGAATGAATATAGACCCTTTTCTTATCTCTTTGTAAAAAGCTCAAGTGCAAGTGGATCAAAGATCTCGACATTAAACTACATACACTGAAACAATTAGAAGAGAATGTATGGAAAACCTTAGAACACATAGGCACACGGGAAATTTTCCTGAATAGAATACCAATGACTTGTGCACTAAGACCAAGGATCAAGAAATGGGACTTAATGAGATTGCAAAATTTTTGCAAGGCTAAGGACACTGTCAAGAAAACAAAATGGTAGCCAACTGATTGGGAAAAGATCTTTACCACACCACATCTGATAGAGGTCGAATATCCAATAAACAAAGAATTCAAGAAGTTAGATACCAGAGAATCAAACAATCCTATTAAAAATTGGGTACAGAGTTAAACAAAAAATTATCAGTTGAGGAATATCAAATGGCTAAGAAGCATCTAAGGAAGTGCTCAGCATCCCTAGTCATCAGGGAAATGCAAATTTAAATAACCCTGAGATTCCACCTCACACCAGTCAGAATGGCTAAGATAAAAATCTCAGATTACAGAAGATGCTGGTGAGAATGCAGAGAAAGAGAAACAATCCTCCATTGTTGGTGGTGTTGTAAGGTGGTACAACCACTCTGTAAATCAGTCTGGTGGCTCCTCAGAAAATTGGATATAGTCCTACCTGTAGACCCAGTTATTCTACTACTGGTCATATACCCCATAGATGTTCCAACATACAATAGAGACACATGCACCACAATGTTCATAGTATCCCTATTTATAATAGACAGAAGCTGGAAAGAACCAAGATGTCCTTCAGTAGATGAATGGATACAAAAATTGTGGTATATTTACACAATGGAGTACTATTCACCTATTAGAAACAATGACTATGAAATTCTTAGGAATATGCATGCATCTAGGGAATATCATCCTAAGTGAGGTAACCCAGTCACAAAAGAACAGACATCACATGCAGTCACTGATAATTGGATACTTGCCCCAGAAAGCCCTGAATACCCCAGAAACAACTCACAGACAATAAGAAGCTCAAGAAAACAAAGACCAAAAAGCGTAAACCTCAGTTCTTATTAGGAAAAAAAATAAGTATATAGCACCCTCTCAAAGTGTGGTACTCCTGGACCTTAAATCATTAATAATCCAAGAGCTAAGAATATAGCCTTGTGGCAATTTTTGGTACTCAAAAATCATTATGTTTAATCTATACTCACCAAGAAAACTCTACCTGTTTCCATGTTACATTCTGTACTACATGTACTTTATGCTTATGGTAACTAGTAGATTTCAATGCATACTATCAAATTTCTAAAAGAATTAAGTACTGACAAAAATATATTCCTATAGTGTATGCCAAAATGCCTTTAGAATCTGTACATGTATCTCTCTTTTTTAAAAATAAAGTTGAAAGAGTAAAAAAAAGTGTTGGAAAAAGCAGGAATCCAAGGACCATACCTAAACATAGTAAAAGCAATATAGAGCAACCCAGTAGCCAACATCCAAACAAATAATGATAAACTTGAAGCAATCCCACTATAATCAGGGACTCAAAAAGGCTGCCCACTCTCCCCCTACCTATTCAATATAGTACTGGGAGTACTAGTCAGAGCAATAAAACAGTAAGAAGAGGTCAAGGGGATTCAAATTGAAAAGGAAGAAATCAAAATATCACTATTTGCAGATTATATGATGGTATTTTAATGAGCCCATAAATTCCACCAGAGAACTTTTACAGCTGATAAAAAGCAAAGTGGCTGGATATAAAATTAGCTCAAATCAGTAGCATTATTCTACTCAAAGGACAAACAGGCTGAAGAAGAAATTAGAGAATCAACACCCTTCACAATAATCACAAAGACTATAAAATACCTTGGTGTGACCCAAACTAAACAAGTGAAATATCTGTGTGACAATAACTTCAAGCCTCTGAAGATCTCAGAAGATGGAAAGATCTCTCATGATCATGGATTGGAAGGATCAACATATTAAAAATAGACATCTTGCCTAAGGCAATCTACAAATTCAATGCAATCCCCATCAAAATGTCAACTCAGTTCTTCATAGAGTTAGAAATAGCAATTTGCAAATTTATTTGGAAAATAAAAAACCCCAGATAGAATAATAATTCTTGGCATATGATATATTCCTTTTCATGTTAAGCTACAGGCATCCTGTACACACTATTTATCATTTTTGTTTAACTGCCAACCAAATTTCAATTAACAAGCTATCAGTTGGACTCTATTATTTTATTTAATCATCTTCCTTTTAAACATCAACATTTACTTTGAGTATTCTAAATATCTTGCTCATTTGCACATGATACCTATTTTATTATCATATAAATAACAACGATTTTTCACTGTTCTTCAGATGAGCTGATGATACTCCCATTCACTGAGGAGTCAAAGCTAATTCTGAAAGTGTGTCTTTGGAAGTAAATAGTTTTAACATTTCATTTGGCTAAATATTTTTCTATCCTTTTTTTTTTCCAAACTGGGGCCTAAATTATACCAGAAGGCCAAATTAATAGATTTTATTCTGAAAGTCAAAAAAGAAAAAAAAAGCCTACAGGAAAATTATTGATTATATCTTGGAGACAAAGTACAAAGGAGAGGCTTTGTGTCATCCATTTTATAGGACATTGAGAATTAGAATTCACATCAGTCTGCCCAAACCAAAGAAGGCAAGGCAAATTAAATCAGAATTTTAAAACTCCAAGATGATATAATCTGTTTGTATAGATAAAGCCTCAAACTCCCATCATGTCAGATATATCATCTTGGACAATTTGTTTTCTTATCATTTTTTTTCCTTTGGCATTTGATGCTGTGACAAACCAAAAAAACAGAGCTGATTTCCCTTGGAGAATTTAATTCACATCTGGTAACTTTTAGAAAGCTTTCCTGACAGAAATAGCAACCAGACTATGAAATCACTCAGTTTAAAAAACATCTTTAAATATCAAATACTTTACTTGCACACAAATTAAAGTTCCAAAAGAAACGTGTCAAAATGACTTGAGTACTGATTCAGACCATATTGCAAAAGTTAAACACAATTTAATTGTGAACATGTAACAGATAGATAGATACACAGAAAGAGAGAGGGGAGAGAGAGAGAGAGAGAGAGAGAGAGAGAGAGAGAGAGAGAGAGAGAGAGAGAGAGAGAGAGAGAGAGAGAGAGAGATTCATAAAGGCCTATTTTCCAAGCAGTGAATGTTTACAATTTTGTACTCTCTGAAGATTATTAAAGGTATTTATAGAAATTGTGTATTTTGTGAGGAAACCTGAGCAACAATTAGCAAGAACTGTCCTGTTTTGTGTATGTAAGTACAATATGGGACAGAAAGATGCAGATTTCCCTGAATGTCATTCCGAATCAAAGGATTCACTTCACTTGATAAAATTCAGTAAGAGTTGGTTGTGGTAGAAGTAAACCCCACTCAGTTTCTGCAAACTAGAATCAGGTCAGATGTCACGCTAGATCTAAATAGCATCACAACTGTGCTCAGAAATCTAGAAAACAAAGACAAATTTTATTAATGCAGCATCTGTTTCTCTAAAAGATTGTCAGTTCTTTTAGAACCAAAAACTCCCCAGAGCAACAAAGCCACTAACAAGGTTGAACTTAAAATTCAAATGATGGGGGAGTGGATAGGGAGCAGGGGCCCTGGGAGAAGGGGAAGGGGGGAAGAAGGGAAAACTGTGGTTAGGCTAGATTGGATGAGACACCTATTTTTTGATTAAAAAAATAAAATTAATGCAATAAATACAATCTCAGGACATGGTACTCCTAAGGATTATTTCTTTGAGATTGATTCCCAGTTAAAGGCTTTATGTTGTTTCCTACAGTAAGCTGACATCTTACTATGGCAAAGCCCATCTGCTCAGGCTGCCAATTCAACTGACTACAATTGGCTAAGTAGAAATCTCAAGTAGCATAATTAAATTAACAACTTTAAAGAGAGCAATGGTGATCAAGCTCACTTAGTTATGTTTGATTTGCTATTAAGTTTGAATTAGGAGAGCATGGAAGACATTTTACTTCTTCAAATAAATAATCTAGCACAACACTTGGAGATAGAGAAACAGGAACACAATATACATGGTTTTTATTTACGCTTAAAGCACTTGTGGGACAAGGGTGTGGGTACTTAGTGCCTGAGGTAAACACAGGCAGGTCAGACTTTCAAAGCACCTCTCACACATGGTACATGCACATGCACACACACACATACAGACATACACATGGAGAGAGACAGACAGACAAAGAGAGACAGAGAGAAACAGAGACAGAGACAGTGATAGACAGATAGAAAGACAGAGAAACAGAAACAAAAATAGAGAGAGACAGAAACAAAGAGATCCACAAAAACCTGAGTCATAGTTGTAACTGGTCAACAGAAGGCTCCAGACTAAAGAATTCTGAACAAATGTATTTCCACAGAGAAATGTCTTTCCAATTTAAATTATTAATGCTGCTCTTTCTCCTACTGCCTGCAGATAGTGGTACAAAAGACTGCATCAAGTACTATTGCTTTGTTAAGTGGACAGAGTAGTAGACTTCCCCTGAGTTCTTAAGGTTGTACCTATCTGTTAGCACATATCTCAAATTTCATCACAAAATGCTCTTTTTGAAGTTAGATGCCTAGTAAAGCAGAAGCCTACATGGCGTCATGTGCATATCCCTTTTATTACCATACTGTTCAAATAGCCAAAAAAATGGGAGCCATCTAGATGGCTATTAGTCTGTCAAGATAAATGGGTTAAAAATATGGTACATATATTAAAATGATTTTATTAAAATATAAAGAAAGATAAAAATCATCATATCCAATAAACAGGAGTGGAAATCATCATGTTAAGCAAAATAAGCAAGACTCGGAATGACAAGTGCTATATCTTTTTTCCTTGGCTGCAAATCTAGATTTTAATTTGTAATGATGTTTATGGTAAGAAAAAATATGTGTTTATATTTAAATATTTATTGGCTATAGGTCTTGAACCTTCAAAGGGGCCATGAAATGTGGAAAAGAAGATCTTAGGTGTGAAATAAAACAACAGAAAAATAGAAAACATGTGACATGAAATCAGAAGCATAGGCTGTAAGTGAGGGGAAAGGAGACAGGAAGAGAAGGGAACACACTTGGGGAGGTCACCAGATAAGACAGAGTATATAATATATACAATGCCAAAATGGAGCCTACTGCATTGTGCGCTAACCAGGAATAACAGCTAAATAAATAATAAATGATGGCAAAAAATTGAAAGTGCTCAAAGTAAATTTGCAAAGAGAATAGAGAACCAGAGAGATGACTTTGCGGATGATGCAGATAGGCTTTCTGGAGATGAGTCTGGACTTCTCCCTGGTCATTTGTTGGACTACTCAAATCAGAATCTCACTTCTGCTTGACAAGTTGTTCCACAGTCACGTATTAGGACTAAACATAGTGATAGCAAGTAACCTGAGATTATCCTGTGCTTTAAAATGTTCTGATGTGTTTCCATCATTCCCACTACTCAACATTGTTTAGGCATTATTTATTTGTCTAGGGTTAGTGTGTGAAAGCCTTCATCCCGTTCCTCATTTCATGACAGAACATGCATATTAAACACTTCCCACTGTGGCATGAAAGGCAGTTCTTGGGGTGTTTCAATCACCTCACCCTAAATCTTCACTCAGTTCTCCCCAGTTAGCCCATGAATGTTTTATTGAAACATGCTTACATTTAACTACTGGATTAGAAACAGACTCATAAGACAGGTGCATACTATCCATTCTGACAAGGGTTATATAATATCAGCATCATCTCTGATTCTCTCTACATAAAGGTTTCTAAGAAGCAGACAAAGAAAACCAAGTCAGCCAAACCATGTTCAAGTACTGCATTTTATATCTTCACCCGAGTGCTACTCTTCTGCCTTTCTCACAGTCCCTTGATTTACAGTGGCACAAACATATTTACTGAAGAATAGTTTTAATTCCTAACTTCTCTAACTGCATGAGTAGGAAAAATAATATTTTAATTTTAATAAACAGATAACATTATTCACATAGTTTATATCAATGTAGCTAGTAGCCTGCCTGAGAGTTTATCTTTATAATACATTTTTCTCTTTTAAGTGGTAGGGTGTATAGATGACGATGGGGACAACTAATATTTCTGATTTGTGACTAAACAAAAAATTAGGACAGATGTTATTTAAAGTGATCTCAGGTAGTAATTATCATTATTTACATTCTAATGTTGATTATGGAAAGCAGAGTTCTTGTAGTAAAGGTCTCAGTACTCCTAAAAGATGTCTCTTCAAGGAGACCATTCTCCAGGAAATTGCAGGGATACCCTCAGTAAAGTTGTTCTTACTTAAAAGCAGCAGATATGTAGGCAAATCCTACAAAACCCAAGCATGGTAATGCCATGAAAATTAACAAAAGCCACATACAGCAAACAATCAGTACCAAAGGCCTCACTGAGACTCCATAAGAAAAGATGGTGAAATTGAGTCCATCTTTCTTTTTCTCATCAGCAAAGTAGCCAAAATCCAGAAGAAGGGGGTGGGAGGAGGGCAAGTGAGAGGAGAAAGATACAGAGACAAAGACATAGAGATAGACATAGAGAAGCATAAAGTGGACAAAGGGAGGAAGAGAGGTGGTGGGAGGGGAAGAAGATACAGTCCTGTGACAAAACAAATCCTTTGAAAGCATGTTCTGAGCCCAGAACTATTATCTGTACCCTCTAATTACATCAAATTCCCGAAGTGTCTACTTTTTTACATAAACCATTAATCTGTGTGCCCCCAAACTAATCCATTTATTCATTCATGATATAAGGACCTTCACTATCCAATCACCTCTGAGAAGACTTACTTTTCAAACACCATGGAGTTAGGGACCAAGATTCTAACCCTTGAGTTATTGGAAGACATTTGAGATAAGCCATGACATATCAAAAATGTCACTTTCAACAAAAAAAATATGGAACATAAAATGCACATACAGGGGAGAAGAATAGTAATTCTATAATGGTCATGGAGATGAGGCATTTTCTGTCTGAACAGGAGCTGAAGATGACTGTTTCTGCATAGACGGGCTTTATTGTGTTCATGGCAGTGTTCTGTTTCATGGTGATTGGGCTTGAAAGTGGGAAGATAATTCAACATTGCTGTCAATATTGTTGCACTTTCCCAAGTGAGCCATTCCTGGCTCCTATTTCTATTAAAATGATGCTGCACTCTGAGTGAGGTTCAAGGCTTTGAAGGACAACTTGCTTAGATACCTCCCTACTGAAACACGAATGTTTGCTGTATTACTGGTGAGACTGAGTGATGCTTGGCTCCACCTCCATCTTTGCATTAAACCCATGCCTGTGAATTTTGTTTGTTTTCTAATGCTTTCATATGGTGCTATAAAGAATGAGTCCTGAAAATAAACTATGCTGCTGACAAAAGAAAAGGAACCCCTTTGACACTGTACTCCTCTGCAGATCTAGGTCATGTCATCCTGCAAATACTCTTGTGAAAACCTTGAATCAAGGACTACACTCTCTAGCATTAAGAATGTAACTTCGAAATGCACCATGCCTTTGTGAGTGTGAAATATCATGTACCTGTTTTTTAGTGTATACACACACACAACACACACACACACACACACACACACAAACATACACACACACACAAACACACACCCATGCTTGATGCTTGTCCTGGATGATAATATTCCCTCATCAGATAGCCACACAACCTACAAAAGATTAGGCGTTAATTTATACAATGTATTAAACATGTAAAGTCTTATTATGTGTTGTGTGGGTTTGATTAAAGGAACTATTATTCTCTAAATATTTGAAAAAGATGCAAGAGATGCTTTTGGCTTTGCCTTTAAGGAAAGAGTTATAGATATATATATATTTGTTTACATTTTTACAGATTTGATTTTTTATTTCTATTTTTATTGGATATTTGCTTACTATCACATTTTCCGGTTTCCCCTCTGGAATTCCCTTATCCCATCCCCTCTCACCCTGCCTCTATGAGAGTGTTCCCTCAGCCACCTATCCATTCCCTCCCATAGCTCCCCTGCCCTGGCATTCCCCTATACTGGGGCATTGAGCCTTCACAGGGCCAAGGGCCTCTCCTCTCATTGATGCCAGATAAGGCCATCCTCTGTTCTATATGCGGCTGGAGCCATGGGTCCCTCAATGTATACTATTTGGTTGGTAGTTTAGTCTCTGTGAGCTCTGGGGAGTCTGGTTGGTTGACACTATTGTTCTTCCTATGAGGTTGAAAACACCTTCAGCTCCTACTTTCAAATTTACTTTTAAGGCACGATCTCACTATGTTTCCCAGGTTAGCCTTAAACTCACAACCTGTGCACTTCAGCGTCCTAAGTAAATATGATTGTGCCGTGTGCTCCACCATGCATATCTTACAATAATTTTAAGTAAGTTATTATAAATATTTTAATGAGAGAAATGGCACTATCTTAATAAAATATAGTAAGGCAAAGATGTTTTATTAAATATCAGTTATATAAGTATTTGTAGATTTAGAAAGCAAACATAATAAATTAACTAGAAGCAGTCAACAATAGAATAGATTGTGCAAAAAATTAAATTCGATAAGATGTCAGCAAAATGATATACTCTCAGAAAAGAAAAGAACAATGAAAAACATCAAGCTTTAAAGATGTGTGGGAGATCATAAAGGAAACTGTTTAATGTATGTCCTGAAGAAGCAATGAGATGAGATGGGCAAAAAATTTTTTTGAAGAAAAAATAATACAAATCACTCCACTTACATAATTTTAATTCATATATTCAGAGTTTAATAAATGCCATAAAATTAAAAGGTCAGTTCTATGGAGAGATTTTAATTAAAAAGAAAATAAAACTTAAAAGCTAAGAATATGGTTCAGTATTAGAATGCTTGACTAGCATGTCCAAAGCCCTGGGCTAGATTCACAAGTCAATGCATAGATGAATGAACACAAACATGAAAGACAAGAGATTGTTGGAATTGATAAGCAGTGATGATATCTATAAGAGTCAGAAAAGGAGGGAAGAAAGAGGAAGAGGAAGAAAGATGGACTGAAAGACTGAGGTAGGCTGAGGGCAAATAAGAGAAATGTATGTCATAGAAACAATACCCAAAGCAAATTTGAAATTCTTATACTTGATCAAAAGATATTTTGACAAAAATTTTTACTAGAAACTTAGGCCATATATCTACTAGAATATTAAAAATCAAAAGACAAACACAAATTTTCAAAGATATTGGTAATTTGGATGTCCTCAGATGTTGGTAATGAGTATGTAAAATGATGTAGACAATCTTGTGAGACAGTTCCACAATTCCTCCAAGTGTTAGACCGACTCATTAATTCCATTCCTCAGAATATAAACAAGACACATGAATAAAATAATCTATAGAAGCATGTTTATGACAGCATTAACTGTGAAGAGAGTTTTTCCTTTTTTTTGTAAGAAGGCAAAATTTTTAAATGGTCTGCAAGTGTACTATCTGAGAGCAAACATAAATATAGTACAATACTCTGAAAAATACTGAAATATGAAGTTCTGATATGTGGCATGAGTGTTGGGGTTCAGTTGTGGTTTTGAATCTTCTGAGTATCTAGGGCTGGAAAGATGAAGCAGAGTCCTGAATGGGTGGGGTTCTGCAGAATCCCTTAGGGGTTGTGGGGAAGGCCTTCTCATAATATCTTAGTGTTACAGCTCTTCTAGGGGGTGGTCTTTAATGAAACTGCTGTCTTACATGATCTGAGCATGATGCATACCTTTATTTTGGGTGAGCTTATATGCATACAATTTATTCCAGGTGGACCAGGAGTGTATATGGATGTTGGAGAGTAGGGAGGAGTTTTCAGGGAAAATAAATATAAATGCCTAGAATTTTAAAGTTCTGTGGATGCCTCATTTGTATGGGGATGCATTCCAGGAATCCTAGGTTCTTGCTGGACAGGTTCTTATAGGAAGTTAGGGAGGAAGTTTGTAGGTCTGCCAAGGACTATTTAACCTTCCCAACATAAAGGATGGGAGAAGTCTGGATCATCAGACAAAGTTAGAGAAGTGGAAGCCCTATGGGTAAAGGGAATCCTCTATTTTGCACTGTGTTTAGAGGAGCAATCAGGTTATAGTTGAGAATGACTTCAAGTAGTAGGGTTTGTCCACAGTGAAACATGTTATCACACAGATAAACTTTGAAACATCACAGAAAAGGAAAAAAAAAATCAAAAAGGAAAAGAAGATGTTACTTTACTTCAGTTTTGATTTGTGTTTCTCTAGAAAACTACAGTGTTGAACAGTTTGCCATTTCTTTGATCATTTGTATATGTTATCTATAAAAAAAAGGACCTATTAAAATCATTGTCAAACTTTATAATTGACTTGTTTTTACATTGATTTCCAAGTCAAAGTCTTCCAGTGAAGTCTGAATAAAAGTCCTTTGTGAATTATGATCCTTTTGGGAACACATTTGTCATCCTCTACCAAATATAAAATGTAGACTATTCATAAAAACTTTTTTATCAGGATTAGGCCATTTTGTTATGACCCTAAACAGCTTAGCACTTTACCATAAAAGGTGCTTTTATGAGAATAGTAAGAGAGCCGTGTGTGATTGTTGTTGCTAATTGTCCACATGACAATTAACTCAGGAATCACAATAGATAATTGTGTATATAAATCTGGATTACACTGGTCAGGGATGGTTTAATTGGATTAAGTAGGGTGATAAAATTTTATCATCTGGGTCTTGGGCTGAAGAAATGGAAGGGAGATAAGAGAGGGAAAGGTTCAAGAAAATATGAATTAATTCATTGTTCTCTCTGCTCTAGTCAACAGATGCAGTATGTATACCTGCTTCAAGTTGCTGCTGTCTCTGCTTACCCATGATGATAGAATGTAACCAGAAGTTGTGAGTCAAATAAACCCCTCTTCCTAGAGTGATTTTCCCAGGATATTTAATCACAATAGAAAATAATATTAATGTAATGTTATTGGTTTCCTTTATATAACAGTAATGCCCATATCCCACTGACATGTTCTCTATAACATCATAGTGATAACTGAAAAAGTTCACTACTTTGCCAGTATTTCTGGAAGAACGTGTGTTAGTGTCACAGTAGACTAGGAGTTGCAGCTTTGTAATTATAATTTTTGCCTTGAACATTATTGTCAACATAGCAATTTAACAGGTAAAACAAAGGACTTTTCTACTAACCTAAGGTGGAGTGGTTGAAATTTAGGAAACTTTAATCTTTCTGGGGAAAAGACAGAAATGTTGGAATATGTATCAGTAATTATTTTTATCATCATCCAGAAACAACAGGTCCAAAATTACCCAAAAATAAACACATCTCTTACATTTGATTCCTAATATTTTTGATAGTGTTTGTAGGTATAGTTTGAAGTGTTAAATTTTTTCTTTAAGAAATAAATAATAACATATGAATCATTCCTGAGCATAATAAACCTACCAATTGCCATTAGAAAGCTCAAGGAAGAAGTTAAAGATGTGACCCTCACTTGGGCCTGTATAGGTGATATGACCATTAATTTTTAGGTTACAAGCTTTCTGAGCCAGTAAGTTTATATAGATCTTAGCCAAAGTAGGTACATGATGCTGGAAAACCTCTGAGCTTCTATTGGCCTACGAGTGAATGTGTCTGCTTGGCCAACATTTCAGGCTGTTGTTTAAATTAATCTATGGTTAAACTAAAAACACAATTCAATCTCGCTAAAGCTTTATTTAACATTTGTTTTGATAATTATTAAAAAGATTTAACCTTTTATCCCGCACTAGTACTGGCACCCGAGAAATCATATGACACTGCTGGATTCTCTAATTTGGAGGTTAACACTGCCTCTATGAACTCAGTCACAGTTCATTCTACCACCCCTGCTGCTTCTGTCCCAGGTGGATACAACCACCCGGGCATGTTCTTCTTCTTCACTGCATGGTACAAACATAACTCCTCAGCCTGGTAACTTATCAAACAGATTTATATATTAAAGACTTGATCCACAGACCCTCTACACAATACACTTACAACCAACAGACAGATATAAAGTGTTTTTCTATGTGTGATAAATAGACCCATAGAAACCCTTCAAATAATAAAAACTGCATCAAGCTAGAGATGTGCCAAAAGAAATATACACATCAGCTGCCATCTTTGTTCCTACCAGAATCTCCTCTCTTTCAATCTCCGCACACTGCCTCTTCTTGTGTTTTACTAGACATTCCCTTCCTACCTCTCTCCTGTCCAATCATGTATCATCTTAACATAAACCTACAGACACTGATGTGTTTTATATAGGCTTGGATGATGGTGTGACAAGTTAGGGAGTAGGTTATATTCTTCTACCTAATAGATTCTAGGGCTCTCACTCAAGCTACCATGTCAATCTTAGTTGCCAGTGGCTTTATTCACCGAGCCATATTATGAGTTCCTGACCAAATTCTTGAGACTTCCATATTACTTAGATCAAAGCTTGGCCTTAGAAAGCCTTCACTATCCTTTCTATAATGCTGTGTTTGCACTTACTACACAGTTGTTTGACAATGTTGTTGAGTATTTAATCTTCTTTACTTTGAAACTAACTTTGTTAGTCTACATGCAAAATGACAGTGAGCCCCACTCCAGTGACTTCATCCTCAAGAAATTTCAGGAAGAACAATGACATGCTGGCCACTCTTAAGAGGTTCTGACATGATATTAGGACACACACACACACACACACACACACACACACACACAAACCCGAATCCATTCAGAACCTAATGAATCAGAGAATTATAGCTCTCTATCATCATAGGAACCAGCAAGGCCAAGAGCTCAGTTTTTTTGAACACCTTCACTTTTATGACACCTTCACTTTCATGACAGGTGTAGCACAACACAACTGTTAGAAGGACAGACACACCTTAATTTCTTATTAATCAGAAAATAGACAAGAGCAGTAACAAAAAAAAATTAAACACAAGAATAAAAATCAAACATAGGTTCAAGTCAGGAACAGCCTCAGGAGTATAGTGGTATAAAGTCAGCATGTTAGAATTACAGTATGGGAGAAGCATCATGTCAAATTATTAAATGAGTATATATACATACATATATACATATATATATATATATACATATGTGATTACAAAATATAAAATATAGAGAAATCATAAAAGTGCAAATAGAGTGGTCTTCCTCTTTGTGAATTAAGATTAATTAGATAAATGCTTTTACAAAGCTTGTGTGTAAAAGAGGGCATGTAGTGCTGCTCATTAGAAAAAGTAAGGATAATTCAAGAAAGAAACTGATTATGCCTCAAGCAAACCTCCTACCAAGCAATATTTCCTTGAACTTCCTCATTCAAATGACTAAATCCTAACCAGAAATGTCTTCTGACATGCATGCTCTGAGTTTACATTGCTTCCTATATCCTAGTTCAAGAAGGAGTTTCACCCCACACAGCCACACTTCTATAATGTTGGGCAGGAAACCTACTCATGTGCCCATTAAGTGCACTTACTCTGTGAGGGAAGCAAATGTGTTCCAGTCTAATTCGTTTGCTATATCACTAATATAAAAGAGACTTTATGATGTTTTATACCAAGGATATGATGAAAATTCAAGACTCTTCCTGTTCATTATTTTATTTTAAAAATCCCCACTTTGCTATAATTCCAGAGCCTTCCTCTACTAAAACCTGTCAGAATGGCATTAAGGTTCCTGTGGCAGTTTTACTGTGACTTCTCATCCAATAATTTTAGTAATGAACCTGTATGACTATAAGACATTACTATTGTTGTAAATGCAGCCTTTTGGCATAACAGTTTTATAGTCACGCAATTTTATTTCTCCTAGTAGAAGAAGCATTTGGGGGGAGTGTAAAGTACAAATGAAAACATAGAAGTTAATTATGGATTCTTTTGTTGTTTTGTGCAACTTTCCTTAGAATTATTTTATGGATTAGTTTGATGGTTTGGTAAAAGACAGGAAAAGAATGTTGAGGAAAGGAATTGCCACTAAAAGAGTCCCTATGTAGGACAAAATGCAGACATTCACCAAATACCTGATATTGTCAAATTCTGGATGATGTGGTTGGTCTAACACTTTGCCATCTGACCTTTGTATTTAGCTACTTAGAATGTGAGCCTTCTAATATTCATTATATATCAGGATCATTTTATCTTTACAGATACATAATGGGGTTCTATCTTTAAGCATACTTTAATTAATTGTGAAAATTAAATACTAAGAAGTTCGTAGACCACTGGAAAATACAAAATTCCTAATAAGTGTAAAATAGTCTTTGTTTTTGTTTTATAGTGAAAATCTATGTCTTCCAATTAAGGTGATACCAATTGTAGTACAAGGTATAAAATTGCTATGAAACTCATGACCACTTATAGAAGAAAGAATTATTTGTCTTGCGGTTCCAGAAGGATAAGAGCCCATTTCTATCATGGTGGGGAAGGGTGGCAGAAGACATGGCAACTGAAGCAGGAAACTGAGAGCACACAGTTTAAAACACAAGCAGGAAGCAGAGAGGACAGACTGAGAATGGTACAAGTCTTTGAATAACCAAAGCAAACTTTTTGGGGCAAAGCCAGACCTCCAACGCCTCTTTAAACAGCACCAGTTGGGTACAAGTATTCAAATGCCAGAAACTCTGGGGGACATTTAACATTCACATGATGACACAAATCTAAGACCTTGCAATTAGAAATGCATACAGAAATATTCTATTACCAATAAGTAATAGAAACAGGCATGATAAGGTAAAAAATGATATTACAAAGTTTGATTAAAACCTTTGCAGACAAAACAGAAAGAGTTTACTATGAATAAACTTAAAGCACTATGAGACACAGAGGATTTTTTATGTCAAGGTGCAATATTAATTTGTCTGAGATAAAAGTGAAATGCTTTCTTTCTTTTCCATGAAACCACGCACAATATCCATTTGAATGCATTGAGCCTACTGAAGGACACTACAGTGCCAATTTAATTTGCAAGAATAGAGTATTTTAATAATGTAGACACTGTGAATTGTATAAAACTGTCTCAGCATGAATTTGGCCTGTAATTTTTAAAGTTTATTTATTTTTATTTAATATGTTTGAAAGTTTTTAAAGACCAACTTTAATTAGTGCTTTGCCTACATGTATGTAAGTTTGTTGAGTGTGTATCTAGTGCTTAGAGGTGCTAAAGAAAATATTAGTTCCCCCTGGAATAGGAGTTATAGATGGTTGTGGGCCTTCCTGTGGATACAGTGAACTGAACCTGAGTCCTCATTAAATGCAGCAAGTGTTCTTACCCAATAAGTAACTTTTTTACCCCAAATGTTCCATGTTTGATTTTCAATAAAAAGATAAAGCAAGGAACAAGTTGTCAAGTTATTATGTGTCTAAAAACTGAAAAATCCTGTAAAATAATTGTTTATTCAACTGATGTAATTTTACCTCCATAGCTTACTGCCCCTATCTGCTAACCTGGTCCTAGTCTTGGAAAGTTCTAGCCTCTTTACAATCTAATCTATGCCTTGAATGTTTTCAGTCTCTGAGATTTACTACTTGCTGAATAAGTTTATCTCTTAATAGTTTTTTTTCTGATTTCTGGATGGTGGGTTTAATTCAGTGCTTCTGGCTCAAAACCCCTCTTCATCCTAGCTAATTCAATCTGTCCTCTCTCTCTCAGCTTCTCTTGAGTTGTTATGCTTGACCTAAATTGCTAGAAATCTGTTCTGTCATCAGGATCCTTATTCTCTTGCTTGTTCTGCCTTCGTCCATACCTAGCTTATCATCTCTCTGCAACCTGTGTCTTTACAACTCTCCCAGTAAAACATTCTCTTTTCTTTCTTTTTTTCTTTTTTTTTTCTTTTTTTTTTTTTTTTTTTTTTTTTTTTGCACCTAAGTAGCTTCCCTTTCCTCTCACCTCTCATGAGTGTTGGCATATCCTATTTTGTAAAATCCTTCTCTGACTTGTTACATTGTCTGACACTCAATGAAACATTGCTTTTAAAAGTGGCTGTGCTGCTTCCTTCTATAAACTACCTTTACCTTTATCGTTTGGGATTAAAGGTATATAAGGGCTGAGCCATGCCACAGTTAGAAACAGCTTTTTTTCCCAGAAAATATGAATCTAGGGGTATTATGGTAAATGTTTAAAAAATGGAGAAACTTTTTATTCTGTGCTAGGCCTGGCAACCATGGGGCCACATGGCACTAACTTAGCAGTTCCATGCCTCCTCTAAGAACTCAGGAGCGGTTTGTCTATCACCCGCTCTGTGTTGTTTTCACTCACTTTCCTCCACTGCCTGGTATAAACATGACTCCACAACCATTAACTTATCAAACAGGTTTATATGCTAAATTATCAATCCACAAACCCTCTATGCAATAAGCCTACAACCAACAGACAAAGATATAAACTGCCATCCAGATAAAATAAACTAGACCCATAAAAACCTTTAAGAATAATCATAACAACTTATCAAGCTAGAGATGCACTGAGAGAAACATTCACATCTGTTTTCATCTCTGCCTCTCTCTGCTTCCACCTCTGCCTCTTTCTCCTGCTCTTCCATTCCTCCTGTCTATTTTCTGCCTACCTCTTTATTATCCAATTATGTATCACCTTGAACCTACATAGGGGTTCACAATATGGCCAAATACCATGCAACAAAATTCACTTACTATTAAATCATCAGGACAGAGAACACATCAGAGGGGAAAGTATAAACTAAGTTGAATCCATTGAATTACTTCATTGAACAATTGAACAGAAGCTAAAAGTTTAAGAAAAAGGAAAACATAAGCAGTAAATATGAATAAATTATGAAACAAATTAAAGAAGCAAAATAACTGAGGAGACAAACTGAGCTTTTAAACATAAGGGAATGATCTCTACTCCACAATTTGTCTCTGTATTTCCCCCATATTTTGATTCCCTTTCTAAAAATGACTGAAGCATTCACACTTTGGTCTTTCTTTGTCTTGAGCTTCATGTGGTCTGTGAAGTGTATCGTGGGTATTCTGAGCTTTTGGCTTAGTATCATCTTAGCAGGGAGTACATACTATGTGTGTTCCTTTGTGACTCCGTTACCTCACTGAGGATGATATTTTCTAGATCATTCTATTCGCCTAAGAATTTCATAAAGTCATTCTTTTTAATAGCTGAGTAGTACTCCATTGTGTATATGCATTACAATTTATGTGTCCATTCCTTGGTTGAAGGATATCTGCATTCTTTCCAGCTTCTGGATATTGTAAATGAGGCTGCTATACACATAGTGGAGTATAAATCCTTGTTAGTTCCAGAGTGGTTGCAACCCCACCAACAGTGGAGAAGTGTTCGTCTTTCTCCGCAGCCTGGCCAGCATCTGCTGTCATCTGAGATTTGGATCTTGGCCAATCTGACTGGTGTGAGGTGGAATCTCAGGGTTGTTTTAATTTTCATTTCACTGATGGCTAAGGATGTTGAGCACTTCCTCAGATGTTTCTCGGCCATTCGGTGTTCCTCAGCTGAAAACGTTTTGTTTAGCTCTGTACCCCATTTTTTAATAGGGTTATTTGATTCTCTGGTGTCTAGCTTTTTGAGATCCTTGTATACCTTGGATATTAGGCCTCTATCTGATGTGGTGTTGGTAAAGAACTTTTCCCATTCTGTTGGTTGCCGTTTTGTTTTCTTGACTATGTCCTTAGCCTTACAGAAACTTTGCAATCTCATTAAGTCCCATTTGTTAATCTTTGACCTTAGAGCTTGAGCCATTGGTGTTTTGTTCAGGAAATTTTCTCCTGTGCCTATGTGTTCTAAGGTGTTCCCTATTTTCACATCTAATAGTTTCAGTGTATCTGGTTTAATGTGGAGATCTTTGATCCACTTGCACTTGAGCTTTGTACAAGGAGATAAGAAAGGGTCTATTTTCATTCTTTTGTATGCTGAGTGCCAGTTGGACCAGCACCATTTGTTGAATAGGCTGTCTTTTTTCCATTGAATGTTTACTGCTCCTTTGTCAAAAATCAGGTGACCATATACATGAGGGCTCATTTCTGGATCTTCTATTCTATTCCATTGATCCACATGCCTATTTCTGTACCAGTACCATGCAGTTTTCAGCACAATTGCCTTGTAATATAGCTTGAGGTCAGGGATAGTGATTCCTGCAGATTTTTTTTTTTTTTTTTTTTTTTTTTTTTGTTGAGGATGGATTTTGCTATTCTAGGTCTTTTGTTATTCCATATGAAATTGCACATTGATCTTTCCAATTCCATGAAGAACTGGGTTGGAATTTTGATGGGGATTGCATTGAATCTGTAGATTGCTTTTGGTAGGATGGCCATCTTTAAGATGTTGATTTTTCCAATCCATGAACATGGGAGATCTTTCCATTTTCTGAGATCCTCCTCAATTTCTTTCTTTAGAGGTTTGAAGTTCTTGTCATACAGGTCCTTCACTTGCTTAGTTAGAGTCACACCAAGGTATTTCATAGTTTTTGTGAAGATTGTGAAGGCTACCTTTTCCCTAATTTCTTTCTCCACATGTTTGTCCTTTGAGTATAGGAAGGCTACTGGTTTGTTTGAGTTAATTTTGTATCCAGCCACTTTGCTGAACTTGTTTATCAGCTGTAGGTGTTCTCTGGTGGAATTTTTGGGGTCACTCAAGTACACTATCATGTCATCGGCAAAGAGTGATGTTTTTATCTCTTCCTTTCTGATTTGTATCCCCTTGATCTCCTTTTGCTGTCTAATTGCTCCAGCCAGGACTTCCAGTACTATGTTGAATAGGTAGGGGGAGAGTGGGCAGCCTTGTCGAGTCCCTGATTTTCTGGAAATCAGTCTGGAGATACCTCAGAAAATTGGATATAGTACTATCTGAAGACCCAGCTATTCCACTTTTGGGCATATACCCCAGAGATACTTTAATACACAACAAAGATATATGCACCACAATGTTCATAGCGGCTCTATTTATAATAGCCAAAAGCTGGAAGGAACCCAGATGTCCTTCAGAAGATGAATGGATACAAAAATTGTGGTACATATACATAATGGAATACTACTCAGCCACCAGAAACAATGACTTAACCAAATTCTTAAGAAAATGGCTGCATCTAGAGAATATCATTCTGAGTGAGATAACCCAGTCACAAAAGAACAGACATAATATGCAGTCACTGATAGTGGGATTCTAACGCCAGAGGCTTGCACTCCCCCAGAAACAACTCACAGACTGTATGAAGTCCAAGAAATAAAGAAAACAAAACAAAACAAAAAATATTTACAAAACAAGAAAACTTTAACTATTTCCATGTTACACTTTATTTTGCACGTACTTTATGCTCATTGTAACTATTAAGTTTTCAAGGCATACTATCAAACCTTGAAAAATAATCAAGTACTGACTAAAAAAATTTATTCATATAGTTCTATGTAAAAATTATGTTAAAATCTGAAAAATAAGTACTGACAAAAATGTATAATTTTAAGCAAAAAAATGTTTAAAATCTGTACATTTATCTTTGTTTTGTAAAATAAAGTTGTTTTTTTAAAAAAAAAAGTAATTCAAAGAACTCCAAATAATAAGAAAGCTCAAAAGTGTCTTAACTAATATATATGCTTACATACATATATGTGTGTATGTATATATATATATATATATATATATTCTTAAATATCATTAAACATAAATATTTATGAATAAAAAAATCCTTGTTATATGTTGAAGCAAATTTTGTGTATATGCCTAGGAATTGGAATGATCATAATACCAAACATATCAATATGAATTTAAATGAATTAAAAATGCAAACATCAGAGCCTATAGTAAATACAAACGTAAAATCTAATACAAATGATGAATTACAGTATAACTGAACATAAAGTGTTAGCATGAAAATCACAAACATCTTAGCTATTTGTGGATGTCAGCTTTCTTTTCAACTAATTAAAATTCAAAAATAGAGAACACACTTATAAGAATTTTTTTAATAAATTTGAAATAGGAAAACCCACTTCTCAAAATCATGAGACAGGGAGATCCACCTTTTACCCGAGCCATGTCTTCTTCTGAAAGCCTGTATTAAAATGTGGAAGAAGAAAGCTCTTACTCTTTGCCTGTAGGCCTTCACCCCACTTTCAAGGCCACTTATTCCATTATTGAAGACTACTTCTTTTGGATTCCAGTGTATACTGAAGACCAGCTGACAAAAGAAATTACTATACATGAAATAAGACTAGCCACTCCTATTAGGATTGAAAGACCTTAAGAGGGTATTGTTTTTGTCTTATGTTAATGCTCACCAAAAATAAGAGAAGTAATTATCAAAAGTAAGGCTACCAATAATTAAAGAGAAAATGGAGATTCAACAAACTAAAATAGTGGCTAGAGATACTTAATTCATAACTAAAATACTTCACATAAAATTGTTACAAGTAAATTCTACCAGACCTATGGAAATGACCACAAAAGTATATCAGAGCTGCCAAAATAAAATAATGTTTCACAATGAGTGTTTATACCTTACTGAATTCTATCCAGTTTTGGGATTGATATTGTTGTTTTATTCTAGTTTGTTTTGATTTTTAATGTGTATTACATATTTTAGCCCATGCATGTTACTGGCCATATGGAAACAATGGATGTTCCAACCGAATAAATAAATGTAATATAATGTATGCAATTCCAACATGACTGACTCAGGACAGTTACGCTGAGATATGGTGTCTCCCTGTGCACCCATCCTTTCCAGGATTATTATCACCCCAAAGTCAGAAAGAGTCAGATAATATTTTGACTTTGCAAAACCTCTGACCCACAAAGAAAATTCAATGAAGTTAAGTAACTTCAGCCATTGACCTACTCTAAGATATCATATTGTTAAATAATGTTATGAGAAAATTATGCCATTTTATGAGCAGAAATATTATGTCAGTGGGGATCACCTCTGAGTTTCCTCCATGCAATGGTTTTATGGTTGAGTGAACAGAAACTTTTCTATAATGAATTTTGTGGAAGAGATAAGAAAAGGAATTATGACATTGATTAGTAATTCTAACCACAAGAACAGTTTAGATTTTTTTTTAACATTATTAAGAGTCCCGAATATATTTAAAGCATTTACAAAGTACTTCCTTTTGGTAATTGTTGTTTTTTGTTTTATATGTGATTCTGAGAGAGCTTCTCTGTATAGACCTGGTTGTTTTTGAATTAATTAAGTAGATCTGGATACTATCAAACTCAGAGATCTGCCTGCCTCTCTGCCTCTCTGCCTCTGCCTCTGCCTCTGCCTCATGTGCCACATTACACCCAGCTAGTACTTTCACTTTAATGCATTAGGTCCAATATTTTTAAAAGAAACATATAATTTAAATGTTAGTACTCAATGTTTATCTTAATACTTGAGAGACAATGTCAGAGGGAGACTGAGTTCAAGGCCACCATAGGTTATTTATTTATTCTGTCTCAAAAATAAAAGAGACCTATTGAAATAATCTTAAAGAAAAGCAGGCTGCTTACATAATGACAACTGACTAATAATTTTCACGGCAACTCACAAAATTGTTCTCCATCAGTCCCATTGAGAATACATACAAGTAACACAGGGAATGTGGGTGGCATGAAATTAACCACAACGTTGCAGTACAGCGGGAAATACAGTTATCCCTGTTGGTTCTGTAGCCATGTTTCTCAAGGAAGTGACAAATAATTGTGCAAGAAACAAATATGAATTAAAAAACTCCTTGGGGGATTTTAGTGTGTGTGTGTGTGTGTGTGTGTGTGTGTGTGTGTGTGTGTGCGTGTGTGTGCCCACATGCTCATAAAAGCACTCCACTGTATATCTAGAACTTTGAGGACAACTTGAAGAAAGTAGTTCATCTTTCCAGAACATCTAATTTAGGTCATCAGAATTGGAGGAAGCACATTTACTTTCTCACTGACCCATCTCACTAGCCCAAAGTGTTCATAAATAGCCATCAATGCAATCAAAAGCCCAATTGAAGGATTTCAAGCTTGACCTAAGTAAGGTCCTGTACATGAAATAAAGGGGGCAAGCTGAATCACAGGTGTTGGCTGTTGGTGGTATCCTGGATAATGGAGGTGGGGGTCAGTGTAGATTATTCTGAATCTGTTTGTATTTTAATGTTAATTCTACTTCCCCAAGAAGGGCTGCCTTGTCAAATACTCTTGAGGTGACTTCATCTGAACCTTCCTATTTTAATTAGTAAAATAAAGGAAAGTCAGTCAAAAAAAGGGAAAAAGTTAGACCAGGTGGTGGCTCAGACCAAACACCAAAGGTACACAGGGCTCCATGCCAAAATCATACCTGAGGAGATGAACCATTTATTTATTTTTTTGATATTTACTGCAACAGGTCAGTAGTACAGCCTGTGGAGGAAAGGGTTTGGGCAGAATACAACAGTAAAAATAGGTGACTGGTACATTCAGGGACTGATCTAATAAACATAATCAAGAACATAAAACCAAAGTGATTAGAGCAGGACAAGATAGTAATGATTTGTACAATTGATGGAAAATAAATACCACATAGTGATACTGTACTATTTATAGAAAATAATATCAAATATAATATGCATTCTGGTTTCTATACATAAATATGTTTCTTTATATGCAAACATAGTTTTATATGTTCTGCTCATGAGGAGAACCTGGGGAAAGAATGAATACTAAATGAAATAAAAAAATTGTCTATAAAAGAATTAAATCTAGCACCCAGACTCTAGTCACTATATTCTACTCTATATAAAAATAACCAAGAAGAGCTTCTAAATATGCACTCCATTTCTCCTTGCCCCAACTTTGCATAATAATTTATAAACTAATTGTAAGTAAATCAAGAAAGTATTATTTTTTTTCCTGAAAGTGACTTCATTGTTGTTTTTCTTTTACACATTTGGCAAGAACACTTTTGGATGCAGGTTACTTTTGTCGTTCTTTATCTGATGTAACATATGCATTTACAATGATAATGTTAGTGTTATATTATGTTTCTGTCCTATATTGCCATTAATAGGGGTGAGAGGTTAAAGTTGGTTTATAGTTTTATGAATAGAAGTTAGATGAGTTAGGAGCAAAGTTGATATTTAGCCAAGGGCACCAAAAGAGGTCTTATGAGAACAAAATGGAGAGGAAAATTCTGGTTAACCTTGATGTAGACAACTTACTTATGATAATAACACACTGAAGAAATAAGTCACACATAATTGGTAATACTAATTTAAGAAAGAGTGATACATAATTAATGGAGGAATAATGACTAAGCATGATTGATGGATAGGCAGTGTCTTAGAGGTTATAGCCTCTTAGAAAATGCTGACACTTCAATACAGTGAGTTTGCAATATCTACAGACTTGTGTCTCTCTCAGGGATACCAGCATGCTCAACACACACACACACACACACACACACACACACACACACACAGGAGACAAGCATGTATCAATGTAACTTCACTACTTCACTTGTTCTTCTGAAGCATTTGCTAGATGAGCAGAAACTGCAACCATCATAGAAAAGCATTTCACCTTAGTGACTGCTATATATTACGTTTTGAGATTCAGGTTCGTGCACCTTTAACGTTTTTTTTCTCTTCCCTGTGACGCAGGAAGACTAAGCACTGTGGGAGGCACTGGAATTTGTGAAGGTTTATTCATGGCAGTGATAAAATGGTGGTGATAACTATGAGGTAGTAATTCTTAGAAAAGCCAGAACTAAGAATGGCCATTAACGTTTCATACAGATTGTTTAACATCATACTCAAAAGGTATACTATCCAAACTATTTTTATTACCTTCTGATGATTGACACAGGGATGCTTAACAACATTCAAGATGTTTAAAATTCCACATCTTAGGTAGGTTTACAACTAATTTAGTCAAAACATGTGCATTTTAGACATTCAAATATAATAGTCATAAACTTGTATGTTATATGATGGAAAACATAGGGGCATCTTTTTATTATTTTGCTAAAACCAAAAGCCGACAGGCATCTGTCATTCATTTCTGAAAACCTTGTCAATTTGCCTGAATAGTCACTGATGCAACAGAAACATGAAACAGAAAGAGGAAAAAAATGGGTTTTCTCCACAGGTACCAAAGATAATATGGTTAGAATTCCTGAAAGGAACCCAATATGCCTGAAGCTAAAGCTTGGAGTTATCTCATATTTGCATGCACCAAGCTGTGCCTGGAACTTACAGATTTGACCTCATGTGTTCATGATGCGCCTGTACTTGCAATGTCTTTGGTCTATATCTGAGAGAGCCTGTTTGTATTTGAGGAGTATATCAAATCTACTCCACCTGTTTGGCTTAACATTTACTAGTCTCAAAAGTGAACAGTTTGTGAGTCTGATCAATAGAAGCTTAGAGTCATGTCAAGAGCACAATTGCCCCAACTGAGCTCCACATTCAAAAGAAAATCAGAAAGAAGGGAAACAAGATCTGTCTTATGAACTAGATCTAGAGGCTTTCATCGGTGTATTAGAAAACGAATGATCACTAAAATTTAACATTTTCAAAGTATGCTGTCATAGCCTTTACAAATATAAAGACACTCCATTTTGCTCTAGCAATCATACTTCAGCAAGACCAAAACAGATGGATACCTCCATAGTCTGATTCAATCATTTAAGGAATATTCCCTACAGGGTTTTGGTGTGTTTACAAAGGAACTAGAAAATTATGTAGGAATTAAGCTCCACCACGGAGCAAAACATTTTGTTTGCTCCCACATCATATGTATTTTCTCTCTTGTTTCCAGTTGGGGCACCTAGAAGATAGCCCTAGACTGTTTGTGATTAAAGACTAAAACACAAAGTAAATTACCCCAAAATATTCCTAGTTTAAGATCTAGTCTCTTCTTGCTCCCTTTCAAAACAGAAAATCTAAATTCTTGTTCTCATCCCTATTGTGTATGGTGAAATTGAAAACACTGTTGTCTTGGTGATTTTTTAAAAAAGGACAGCATTCTCTAACATTATATTATTTTCATAAAGATGTACGGAAGAAGCTGGTATCAAGATTAACGTCTCAATCACAATCACTGGTCCAGATAAGTCACTCGCCTGCATCTGTAAAACCATAACAGGACCAAGGGATACTATTTTACTTGAAAATTTTAAAAAATAAAATTTTAAATTAATTTAAAATAAATTATCCAAGATGAATCAGATTTTAATAGTAATGGAGCTGAACATCCCCAGAGAACTGAGAGCACCCTCATTAGAAAAGTAGACCTTCCCACAAAAATGAAGTGCCTGCCACTCATTCTCAGTAATACATAAAGATGGTTTCCAGAACAAAAACTGTCAAGGTAAGAGAATGCCCTAAAGGTGAAAAAGAAAGGAAGAAGTATAGTAGCAGTATTTAGAGCAGAAAAAATAGTCACAGAACTCAAGTTTCTACTTCTGTATTTGAAGAGAGACTACAAAGGGCAGGCTGCTTTCAAGTGCTCAACAGACTTGCTGCCAGCACTATGACTTCATGTACAAGCAAGACCAAAACAACAAGAAGGACAGGGTAAAATCTGCAAGTGATAAAAGGAATGCTGTGGCATGGACATGCTTACCAAGGTCAAGGTATTAGAAATTCAGCTCTTCACAACCAAGGGTGGAAATGGGACTTAGTTGAAGGTGTCAGGGTAATAAGGACATTGCACCCAAAATTGGATTAGTGCTGCTATTATGAAAAGTAGATACAACAGGTAACTGGCTTTTTCTCAGTTTCTTTCTCTCTCTTACCCACTCTGTCATTTTGTTACATGAAACAGTGAGAAAGCCCATGCTAGAAATTTGTCCCTTCCATGCCTTTAGAATCAATAGACCATCAACTCTTCTTTATTATAAATTGCCCTGCACTTGAATGTGTTACAGTCAGTTTCAGATCCATCTTAGTCGACCATGGGATGCATAAGCTATCATTACAATTCTCCTTCTCAGAACCTTTGTTTTGAAACTGAAAGTTGATATTGTATATTAATGTTGCTTAAGCAAAACATATTTATAGTTTGTATAATATCAACAGGTCGAATTTTTAAAAATATAATTCCAGAAATTGTTACTTGTTTGAGTCCATTTTCAGACTACAGATTTCAGACATCATTAACTATCATGGATGCAGTGCTACCTTACAGAACTCACAGTGTGAAGTAGAGAAGTCAGGTAACTAAAGCCTAAAATAAATTCTATATTTAAATAGATCTGTTGAATCTTAAACAAAAGTTCTGCTGATTGATGTTTCACAGTCATTTTATTTCTACCTCTAAATTGTAAATGAAAGACACTCTCCAAATGAATAGATAAGATAAAAGTAAAGTGTTTATATTCTACATTTTAAGACACTGGTAGGAGCATTAGTTTAAACAAGTGTACAAAAAAAATTCTGTACAGTCCCTTCCACATATGAGTGTTTAAAACAAGCCAATTGACACACAGAGTAGTGATTATTAGAGGATGAAAGGGTGAGGTGAAAGGAAGATAGTAAGAGGTATCCAAAGTAATCATGTGTGACAGTCAGTTACTGTGTATATGTGTGTGTGTGTGTACATCTCCATGTGTACATTTCTGTGTTTGTGGACATATGTGTTTACATATGCATGTGTGTATGTGAATGTGTGTGTACATATGCATATGTGTGCTTGTTTGTATACATATGCACGTGTGTTTGTATATGTGTGTGTATGTGTCATTGGGGTGATATTCACAAACAATATCTGTTAAACTGTATAAATAACTAAATAACTGAAAGAGAACTCAAAGCAGTCAAGTACAAAATAATAATAAATCAATAGAAATGTTAATTAGGCTGAATTGATCAAGCCATTACATATATATTAAAATGGCAGTATGTCATGCAAATATGCCTAATGGTGCATATATATGCATAAATATAAAAACAACAATAGTGGAAGCTATAATATACTAATTCAATCATATGCAATTAATACCCCATAAACAGAACAATGTGTATGTTAAGGTCAATATATATACACATAGAGGTATAATGAATGGGTGGAACACTTTCATATAGCAAATGGCTTATTATTTGTGGAGCTATCGAATTTTAAATCCTCTTACCAGTGTTAAAAAATAAAATGGCTTAATAATGGCAACAGTTCATTAAATTTATTGAATTTGTTTTCCCTACCTGAATAAAATGTTTTTGTTTTATGCTAAACTCTTTTTTAATTAAACAATTTTTTTGAAAAAAGACATAAATGTACAGATTTTTAAAACATATTTTGCAAAGAACTATATGAATATATTTTTGTCAGTACTTGATATTTTTAAAGTTTTAATAGTATGCATTGAAAACTTACTAGTTACAATAAGAATAAAGTAAAACAAAACATAACATGGAAATACCTGAAGTTTCCTTGGTGCTTAAAGATTAAACATAATGATTTTTAAATACCAAAGATAGCCACAAGGCTGCAATTTTAGCTCTTGAAGTATTAATAATTTAAGGTCTAGGTGTATCACAATCTCATAGGATGCTATACACTTATTTATTTATTTATTTATTTATTTATTTATTTTATTCATTGTCTTAGAAAAAACTGAGGCTTACACATTTTGGCCTTCTTTCTTTTTAAGCTTCATACAGTCAAAAAGTTCAGAGATTTCTGGGGTTAGTAACCAATTATCAGTGACTGCATATCATTTCTGTACCTTTGTGACTGGGTTACCTCACTCAGGTTGATATTGTCTAGTTACATCCATTTGCTTAGGAATTTCATAAAGTCATTATTTCTAATAGCTGAGTAGTACTCCATTGTGTAAATGTACCAAAGTTTCTGTATCCATTCCTCTACTAAAGGACATCTGGGTTCTTTCCAGCTTTTAGCTATTGTAAATAAGACTGCTATGAACATGGTAGCACATGTGTCCTTATTATATCTTGGAGCATCTTTGGGTTATATGCCCAGAAGTGTAATAACTGGATCTCCAGGTCGTACTATGTCCAATTTTCTGAGGAAATGCCAGACTGCTTTCCAGAGTGATTTTACCAGTTTATAACCCTACCAACAATGGAGAAGTGTTCCTCTTTCTCCACATCTTCACCAGCATCTGCTGTCATCTGAGTTTTTGATCTTAGCCATTCTGACTGGTGTGAGGTGGAAGCTCAGAATTGTTTGATTTGCATTTCCCTGATGAGTAGGTATATTGAGCATTTCTTTAGATCCTTCTCGGCCATTTGATATTTTTCGTTTGAGAATTCTTAGTTTAGCTCTGTACCCAATTTTTAAACAGAATTGTTTGATTTTCTGGGGTCTAACTTTGTGAGTTCTTTGTTTATATTTGCTATTAGACCTCTATCAGATGTAGTTAGTCTGGCTAAGGGTTTATTTATCTTATTGGTTTTCTCAAGGGACCATCTCCTGGCTTTGTTGATTCTTTGTATGGTTCTTTTTGTTTCTACTTGGTTGATTTCTGCTCTGAGTTCTATTATTTCCTGCTGTCTACTATACTTGGGTGTATCTGCTTCTTTTTGTCCTAGATCTTTTAGCTGTACTGTCAAGCTGCTAGTGTATGCTTTCTCACATTCAGTCCTACATAGAACAATCAATGGAAAATCTAACACATGGAGTGAAGCTACACCCTAGGAAAAGCAAGAAAATAACTATGCGAGAAAACCAAAAGAAGAAAGACATACAAACATAATTCTACCTCTAAGGACAAAAATAACAGGAAACAACAATCACTATTCATTAGTATTTGTTAACATCAATGAACTCAATTCTTTAATAAAAAGATATAAACTATTTGACTGGATACATAGCCAGGATCCAGCATTTTGCTGCATACTGAGAACTCATCTCAGAGACAAAGACATACACTGCCTCAGAGCAAAAGGTTGGAAAAAAATCCTTCCAAGCAAATGTCCCAAAAAACAAGCTGGAGTAGCCATTCTAATATCAAATAAAATAGATTTTCAACCAAAAGTTATCAAAAAAGATAAGAAAGGATACTTTTTACACATCATGCAAAAAATCTATCAAGATGAATTATTAATCCTGAACATCTATGCTCCAAATACAAGAGCACCCACATTCATAAAAGAAACCCTACTAAAGCTCAAAGCATACATTTTACCACACAGAATAATAGTGGCAGACTTCAACACCCCACTGTCATCAGTGGACAGATCATTGAAGCAGAAACTGAAAAAAGACACAGCGAAGCTAGCAGAGGTTATGGACCAATTAGAATTAACAGATATCTACAGAACATTTTATCCTCAAACAAAAGAATATACCTTCTTCTCAGCACCTCATGGGACCTTTTCCTAAATTAAACATATAGTCGATCATAAAACAAGCCTTAACAGATATAAGAAGATTGAAATTCTCCCATGCATCCTGTCAGATCACCATAAACTAAGGCTTGTGTTTAATAACAACAAAGTAAACAAAAAGCCCACAAATGCATGAATGCTAAACAACGTGCATCTCAAGGATAACATGGTCAAGAAAGAAATAAAGAAAGAAATTAAGGATTTTTTAGACTTTCATGAAAATAAAACCACAACATATCCAAACCTATGGGATGTCATGAAAGTAGTACTAAGAGGAAAACTCATAGCTTTGAGTGCCTCCATAAAACTTATTTTTATTGTGTATTTTCTCACTAAGAACTCCTTGAACTTACTTTGTTTTTCCAGTCCACCACACTCCTCTCTGGCTATTATATTCTTATTAAAATGTCTGAGCATTTTAAGATATATGACTATCTCTTGGTAATAGTGTAATCACGAGTAAGAAGTCAGAAGATATTAATTTCTGTGATAGATTATCTAGATATTTTGGGAAAGTGTTCTAGTTTGCTTTTTTAGTGTGTCAGCAGAATCCATCCAAAGCAATCTGGAAAGATAACAGCAACACATCATCAAGGGAAGACAGCCCAGGAGCTCAAGCAGCAGCTGAAGCAGAAAGCACAGAGCGATCTGTCGCCTGGCTCACATTCAGCTAGTGTTTTGATTCAACTCCAACCCACCTGCCTCGTGTTGGCACTGTCTATAGTGAGCTGGGCCTTATTACATCAATGATCAATCAAGATCATGTCCCCAAAATGTCTCCACAGGCTTATTTGATTAAGACAATTCTTCAGCTGGACTTGCCTCATCCCAGGTGACTGACTCTTAGTTTTGTCATGTTGACAGTAAACACTAAGCAGGACAGCATGGGATTAAAATATCAAGTAAATTATTGTAAATATAATTAGTCTTCTACTTTCATTGAAAACCAAGTACTTTCTAATTACCCCATGTTCAGAAATTGTCAACATCATAATGTGTCCTTAGTTTATATTTTCTCACAGTCCTATAAAATTGATAAGATTTACCGGGCTACTGGCTAACATGTTAAAGCAAAGACTGTCTAAAATATTTCTGTGAGCTTTCCTCAACGTCAATAAACCTCTTCCTTGAACTTTCTCCCCTCATTACTGCTGTCTAAAACCGTATCCGTGCCACATTCATCCCTAAGCTAAACAAAACCCATTCTAGACCTAGAGAAGATTTCCTCATATAAAATTGCAGCATAAACGATGGTATTTGTGGGTTTTTTCATTTATTTTATTGGATATATTTTTAATTACATTTTAAATGTTATCCCCTTTCCCAGTTTCCCTCCTGAAATCTCCCTATCCTCTCCCACTCTCCTTGCCTCTATGAGAGTTTCCCCCCATCCAGAAAATAATCTATGTTGTGACAAAATAAACCTGATTGCATTATAAATATATCAAATAAATTTCCTGAAGGAATCATGGGAGAATGATGAGAAACATAAGCTTAAATTAGAAAGAGTAAATGGACATCATGTAAACAATTCATCTTAATTTATAAACTGATTTCCATGACTGTAGTCATTAATAATTCCAATACTGCTATTCACGGAAATTAGAAATGAAAAATTAAATACATGGAAACTTGTGAAAGCCAGGTTTCTCCATGGTGCAGTGGGGAGTTTCTGATCAAGCTGTCTTAAAGCATTCAGACCCACATATGAGGAGAACAGTTATAGATTCTACACTTTTATCCAATTTAAAAAGTTAAGGTTTCTGTAATATATAATCCAAAAATATATAATATATTTACCACAAAATATAGCAACTAATCTGTATAGTTATTTATCCAGAAGGTAAGAAATTGTTAAATATAAGAACATGTACTTACAAACATACATGTGTGCATAAATACAATCATGGGTGCTATCAAGAGGTTACAGGTTGAAATTAAAAGAGTTACTAAAATTCCATTCTAGAAATATCTAAGCAGCTAAGAATTACTCAACTTTCCAAAAAAGAATAAAAACGCATACCTCCAGAAAACATTCAGTCTTCAGAATGACAGTGTAACTGTCGAATTAGCAGTGATTTGTGCTGAAGAACGAGCAAACTTCAGCTTCATCAGCGTACAGGTGGCCCTGCATAATGAGACTTAGTCATTCTCTTTATAGTCAGTCTACAGGCACCTCATCAGTACTTTCCCACCAGAGAACACTGACTGAAGTAGGATATAGTGAGTTAACAGGTAAATGCTATTTCGTTCCTGTAACACCAATACTATATTCTAGTACCTATGTGCTAGTACTTGTTCAATTTTTTATCCACTGTGTCACTGTAATTTCTTATATTAAAGACATGTCTTATGTCAAACACTTTACAATAATGTTTTAAAAACATGTCTCTGCTTAATTTATGAGACATTATTTTTTCTTCCAAAGATAATTATTGTGTAAACATACTACTAATGTAATAGCGACCAAATAGTGACTTAAAATCATCCATTATTCTATAGATTTAGATTTGGAATCCATGTGAGCCTAGTTAATTTGACTTACATATTCAAAGTCATCTGGAATAACTGAAAATAAATCATTTGTACTTCTAAGACATGGATGAATAAAAATGTTAAGTCATTTTTCACATTTATTCAACCAATATCTACTGTTTTGTCACACAATTAAGGTGTGAGTACACACAACTCAACATCTATTTATATACAGCTCAAAGTGAGTTGTGAATCCGATTGTGTAGAACGGGATAAAATAAAGGTAAATAAATACTCTCAAACAGATTTAAATAGTTCAATATAGCTCAAACGATACCTTCTATGAGCAAATTAAAAACAATGTTAAAAAGATAATTTTATTAATATTTTCTTTTTTCTATGAAACAGAGGCCTTAGCAATTAGAATGTGATTCAGAGGACTTTGCCTAGCACATAAGATATAAACATCACATAATTGAAGAGACTAAAATATTTATAGGGACATAAATTTATATAACCTTATGAATATATATTATTATATATGAAACAGAAATATAGATTTTTAAAGCTCAGTTATAAGGAATGTATTTATTCTATGTATCTAAGTCTATAGGAACCCTGTACAAGAAAGGCAGAAAGAATGATAAGAGGCAAAAGACAGTGAGTAAGACTGTGGGATTTTATCTAGGCAAACACCAACCACTGCAAAACAAACACTTACTCATAGCCACTCTCATTATCTGCAATGGGTCTACAAAATATTACTCCATCAGTAGTCTGTTTGGAATGAGGGAAGGCCTAGGGGTGTTCCAATCCTTAATGTTGAACTATTAGCTATTGACAGTTTCTGGCAGAAAGGAGTTACTGTCTTCAATTTTGAACCCACAGCTAAGCACACCAGACTCCAATGGACATATTAAACTCATTGTCACACATGCAGCCCTAGTGAAATTCCATCACAAACTAAAACAAGAGTAAAATAAACAAAAGACTGGGATGCCAAAGGTGTTCTCTAGAAGGAACTAGCAGGGGTAGGAAGAAGGTAAAGAAGGTTAAAAAAATAATCTGACACAATGTGCTGATTTCTCAAATAACATCTTCCCCTTGTCACTACAGCCACCTGAAGTGAAAAGATATTTTGCTTTATTTGAACAGTTTATAAAATCAGAAAATTATTGAAGTAATTTCAAAAATAGAGAAAAATTGAAATATACAACTTATACATTTCCAAATGTCCTCACATCATTGCCTAGTGATCAAGTGAGATCATACACATTCTCTACAACACTTTCTTGTAAAAAAAAATCTCAATTCATTATCATAGGTGAACATGAATAAAAGAAGTGGTAATATATACATCTGATGTATATGGGAAAGACTAACACAGAGAAGAACTGGTTTGTATGTGGATGTCTGTGCCCACACTTTTGGATATGGCAGCCGGAGACTGATGCTGGGAAAAAGCCACAATTCCTAAGACATAAGTTAGCTGTAGTATATTGTAGGAATCTTCTTGCATATATATAAAAAAGCTATTGTAAAAGTAAATTTTCCTAAGATTTGTTTTTACAAAACAAAGTTTAGTTTAAAAATAATCTGCTGGGTACTGACATATATTGTGTGTATAATTATCCCTCCAGCTATATTAACTTGTCTGTTGATCAAGATATGGCAATGGGATTTTTCATTTAACAATGACATCTTTCTGAAGTGATATTATTCAAGAGTTACAGGATGCCTTATTTTCTCTTTCCCTTTGGTGTCATTTCTATTCTAAGCAACCTTGCCAGATTTTCAAGTAAAAAGCAAGAGAAATTCAGAAACAGAGCACGGCAGTACAGAAGATAATACAGAAAACAAGGGAATACATAAACAGAGCAGTGGTGCCAACCTGTTCCACATCCCAGCACACACACAAAGGTAACATGTGTAAAGTACACTGAGGTTAAGAGAGGGCATCTTGGGGAATTCTGTAAGTGCCACACTCCTCAGACCCCAGCCAACCATGTTTGTCTGCTTCATCTCTAGATGAAACAGTTCCTCTCCTCCAGTAACAAAGTTTAAAAGCCAAGATACTAAATTGCCAATAGAGTTTCTATACTACCTCAATAAAAAGCCCAGATAGACTTAGAATACAAACATATTCCACATGTAAGCCTAAGGAAGCCATTTAATTCTAGAATTCAATACAAAATAATTAGTCATGCAGAGCAGCAAACTACTGTGCATCATGAGATGAAAAAAATCAATCAGGCAAAATCAGCACAATTTAAACCTGACCTTCACCTAAACCCAGAACATCTGGATCATCAAACACAACTGCTACAAGAATGCAAAACAAGATGCAGACTGGGAAAACATTTGTAAACCAAATGCCTGGTATGGAATTTCTCTGTAGGATACAAAAGAACAACTCTCAAATCCAGGAATAATATAAAAACTTTAATATGGGCAAAATATTTAAGCATGAATTTAACAAATAGAGGATTCCAAACATGATTTGGGAAGTAGTTTTTACATTATTAGGTAATTGTCAACTAAAGCTCTAATGAGGTATGTAGTTACTAGAATTACAGTGTTGTATATAATTATTTTATGATATTGACTAGTATCTAGGAGAAGTTATTCTAAAAGATAATATTTATTTGGGGCTCAACATTTTGGATCAATTCATGACTAGCTTCACTATTTGCTGGTCTGTGATGAAACCCAACTTGATGGTAGAAGGGGCAGAAGAATGCCATAGGGGAACATACTCACCTTGTGGCTTCTGAGAAGCAGTAAAGGGCAAATCAGAAGGATCCAGGGAAAAGAATAAACTAACTCAAAGCCATGCCTTTTTATGTCTACAGCTTCTGACCATGTCACAATCTCTACCACCTCACAAAAAATGTGATCAATTTATGAATCCACCCAGCAAGCAATCTGTTGATGAAGACACAGCTTTCCTGATCTGGTTGTCCGTAGTATTGGTGTCAGCAGCTGGAGACTAAGCTTTCATGATGAGCCATTCAGAGACACTTCCCATTCCAAGTATAGTATCATATGCATAACTGAATTACATGTTATCTATTTTCTATAGTTGGAATATATTAATGATGCATATCTCATGAATGCATGAACAATGCCACTGCTTGCTACAAATTGCAATTGTCTAAATTGACCTGCGTTGAGTATCGAAGTTGAGGCAATATTCCTGGCCGTCTAGGGCCATGTATGTGCCTACTGCTCATTCAGGTGGAATGTAGGAGCAAGTGGCTTGAGTAAGTGACTTCTTTTTTATTTGAGAAAGGATAAAGGCCCAAAGTTTCCTGGATTCAAGAAACTATATTTACTTGACACCACAGTGTTGTCATAAGAGTATCTACTCTCAACCAATCACTACAAAATATCAATTTTGAGACTGGAGGAAATCTTTATTGAATTTACTGTTTGCTCTTTCCCTAGACTGATGCTTCTGCAGCCCACTCTCCTAGAGTGAGAGTTTTGTCTTTGGTTAGTGGTTAGTCTGTGTTTGTAATGTACAGGACTCTTTCTTATTATTGTGCTGGTAGAATTTTTGTAAATTCCATACTAAAGTCAAAGGACAGTAAAAGTCACATAAGTAAACTATAAGCAGAATAAATGCTTGGATAGTCTGAAACCTCCACCAGCCTCTCTGCTTAGTAGATGCATTTCTTATATTCTTATTAAAGCCAATCATGAGTGGCATACTTCTAATTTATAATTTTTCCAATTGAATTGTATATCATTATATTCATTAAAACGATTCCATCTTTAGCCACACAAAACAGAGACAGAATAAAGAACTTTTAATATGATGGTTATATTGACAAAACAGGTCTCTGATTCAGAAAGCACCAATGCCAAATTATTTTATTACTTAGTAGTCCCGAGTCAACAATTTCAGTATATAAAAGGTAGAAGCACTCAGTGCTCAACCCAGACAGCTGTAACATGCTATGTATGGGCTGGCTTCAAAGTTTATTCCTTCATGGTTTCAGAGGTAAGAGACCCCATTAAGCACTAGACAAAACAGTACGGCCTAATGACCTTCTGCTTTGTTCTCAACCGCGGGTTGAATTAAAGTATAGTACAAATGTCTTTCTAAATGTTAAGAAATAAATCTAAAATATTGATCCAAAGGAATCAGTGCAGTTAAATACAGGCATTTCCAAAGAAATGTTTTCAGTTTGGTTTTGACCAGACATGCAATTTTGAAAGCATAATGTAAATGTCTGAGCTGTTGCAATCTGCTTGCCCTGGACATACAAGAGAATGATGTCACACGTGTAAAAAGATTCCCACTGAGCAGAAAATTTCCCAAGTGTTTGTACACTGTCACCATTCATTTTGGTAAAGCAATCGGAGAGTTAGGGAAACTAAGCTAGTACTGAGCTTATAAACATGGGAAAAAAACACTCTGAACCCATTGAAAGCTCATGTTAGACTAGCAAACTGGGGTCTTAAAAAGAAAAAAGAACCTGAAACCATAGCTTCATGGGATAATGAGACTTATGCCAAAAGAATAAGAAATAAAATATGCAACAGTTCCCATTCCTTAACAGTTTGTCTTTTATAATTTGAAATTCACAATTACTCTAATGATTACCTTCAAATGGCATCTGTCCAGCTTGCATTTACAATTTACTCATTTTTGCTTGATTTTTCATTTTTTAAATTTTGTTTATTTAGTCAACTGAATTTTTGAGACAGGGTTTGAGATATATCTCTGTATCTCCTGAAACTATTTAGAACAGGCTAGCCTCAAAGCCACATATATTATCCTTTCTCTGCATCCTAAGTGCTGGTATTAAAGGTATGTGCCACCCTTCCCAGCTGATTTTATCACTTTAATATTTATTTAATTTTTATTTATGTCCATGCCTGTGTGCCCTCTGAATGTCTCACCATAAAAGCCAGAAGACGGTAATGGATTCTATTAAGCTGGAATTATGAAAGATTATTAACGCCCTGACATGAATATTAGGAATGAAACTTGGGTTCCTCAGAAGAAAACTAAGTGCTCTTAAACACTGAGATATGTCTTCAGCTATGTAATTTTTGTGTAAAATTATTTTAATAATTGTATTAATAATTGTATATAATAATATACAGAATTTATGTAATCATAAAATTTTTAGGTATCCAAGGTTCTCTAACTGATAGTTGAATACATTCATGCCCATTGATTATCACAATGCATTTACTATTGATTGTCACTCCTGGTATATATTATTTCAAATGGGTGCTGCTGGAATCCACACCACTGCTGCCTTTGTCTTTCTCAATCCTGCCTTAAAATGTCTTTCTCCATTCAGGTCACAAAAAAATAACTCGTGGTTTTAATCTGCTCCATTTACTGAGGAGCCCACCACAGTAGATCCTATGGAATCAAATGTTTCTTCAAACATTCAAATAGATCTCAAGCTCTCTCCCTACTCTGATGACTTTTTAACAAATCAAACCTAAAGAAATTCCATAATCAAGAACTTTCTGCTTTCCACCCTACCTTCTATTAATGATGTGAACTGTCTGGATCACTCTCTTGGATTTGAGCATGGATGGTAAGAAAGTTGTAGGGTCTTTTGAAACTACAGAAACATTCATACTCTAAAGAAGAATGTCATATTCCTAACAAATCTCTTGATGCCAGAGAGAAGACAATTCCCAAGAAACCCAAGATAGTCTCCAGAGGACCCAGGCCTCAAAAACAGCAGTAAGAGTATCAAGAGTGGGAGTGGTGACTTCAGCTCAGGAATCCATGTTGGCAGATAGGGAAGAATTGCTGTGAGAGCTATTCAGTCTATGGATGTGAACCACTATCCTCTTTCTTCTTCTGTAGAAGTCCTTCTACCACATACCTTTGGATGCAGACTTTGGTTGCAGATGGTGTATTTTTCCACAATACATATTTCCCTGCAGATAGGAAAGTCTGGGTCCACATGCAATTTTATGCTGGTGAGACCTAGACTCCAGAAATTCTCAAAAGGAATTGTTACCATTCTTCCTGTTACCAGACTGTGATTTTCCAGACCAGAAGTAGAAGATATTATGCTGTCCTGAATATGTTTGAAGGAATAAGAAGGACATGAGAAACTTTACAAGGAGAAACTGTACAAAAAATTTCAATCAGCCAATCCCAAATATGCCATCTTAGACAATGTCAAGGTTTTATTCTAATTTGAAACCAATGGAAAAAGCAAAGAAAAACATCCCACGTCCCCAATAATAGCTAACACAAACCTAGACTTCAGTCTTTAGAAATACATCCTCTTGTTTCTACCAGGACTTTGGAGAGTCTGCAGACAAAAACAGCATCCATCTATCTTAATAACGCCCTGCTGAATCCCCAAGTCTTTAGCATCTCCTGAAGGTGTTGTGTTGAACTTGCTAAATGCTTAGCTATCCAATAAATGACTGTTTTAGTGGGTTTATTTTGCTGTACTTTTTTCATAGATTGTTTTAGGGGCAGTGCAGTTTCAAACTAAGAAAGTACTTTTATGTATGAATAAGGCTTTATCTTGTAGTAACTCTAGCCTGGAATTTCTAGATAGAGTAGAAACTTGCTGTGGTCTTCACAACTGTTGGGATTGCATGCCTGGGCTACTGCCTAGCTAGTGTAGACACATTATTGACTACAGTATAGAGTTCATTACTTGTGTTATATATTCTGTGGGTATTGACAAGTGTCTAAAATGCCATTTATTTGAACTCATATAATTTGCTACATTTAAATTGACATTTACCTAGAAATATGCATGTGAGGAACTTTAAAACATAATATCAGTTTATGTAATAATTAATTTTTGTTCAATTTGATGAGCATCTACTTTGTTCCACATCCACTCTGTACATTTCTATAATGTGCATGTATGGTATTTATGTTACAGTGTAGATTCTTGTTCTTCTTTTACCTTTTCAGAATTCTTAGCTCTATTATATAATGTATTTTTTCTTTATTTGATCTAATAGTTCCACTCAACCTAGGAAGTGTTTAATATTAATTAACTATAATTTTAAGTTAAAACTTATAGTTTGGTTTTACTATATACTTGTCTGTGGTCTCTTTAAGGCGATTACTTCCCTTTATTTGAGTAATTTCACACTTGTCATCCTTAATCATTGAAAAATCATCCTACTTGAGTCTCTTGTGTTATATCCACAGAGCTTAGGGCTTATTCTTTCTTTGTAAATATTTAATTACCCTCACAGTTGTAAGCTTTCTCATGTGGTTTGTATTTGAGCTGACCTTCCTCAGAGTGGAGACTTTTTCTTTTATTGGAGTTCAACATCCTCTGGCTTATGAACATGTCCCAATGCATTTCAACAGCTGCTCAGGCATGAGGTAGATCAGCTGCATAAAGACTATTTGTTTCACATGGTTGGCAGATTGTCCCTGCACCTTTAAAAGTGTGATAAAAATTCACATTTCATATTAAAGTACAATGTCAGTCTACATTTTCCAATGTTAGGAATGGATTGACATGAGCAAGAAAAAATGCTTTCACATTCTTCTCTACAAGAACAGTAACTTATTTTCCCATTTGTGAATCTGGGTTTGTCCTTTGAGGACTTCAAGCCATAAAATATAGGAGAAATAACAATGGCCATTCTCGAGTTTGGAAGCTTCATGGTTTTTATTTCAGCTGCACAGACTTCCCATGTGATTATTGCTATTCTTGTAGAAACACTATAAAGAGGTCACATGTAAAGGCAGAGGTTCTAATGCTCTGTGTATAAAGAAGCTGGCCAGCTAGAGACTGTTGCACAGAACCAAATTGCCGGGGCAAAGTTCCACAGCCTGTGCAGATTCATACAGCAGATGTGCTCTATTTTCCAATTCTTGTGTCTCTAAGCCCACAATTGAAACATTGCCGTGGCAACACTTGCTTTCTTGATAGTTTTTTTTAACCTCTGTCCAACTCTAGTGGCTGTCATTCATCCGATTCCAGGAGTGTTCATCTGCATCACACTGTCCTTTGCTTCTATTATCAAATGTCCTGCCTTTGCATGCCTTTCTCTCACACAATCTTCAACCCAGTAACATAAAGAATCTCCCCATGCTCTAGCACAGACCAATCTTTACTGGGTTTTACTTAGTTTTATTTTTATGAGATTTTTTTTACTGAATTATATTTGTGCATTATGCCAAATATGTTGTCTGCCAAACTCAGTGAAAGGTGTCATATCTTCTGGAACTGCAGTTCCAGATAGATCTGACTGGCCATGTTCATGCTAAGAGTAGAATCTAGATCCTCTGGAAAATTAACAACTGTTGTTAGCCACTGGGTAAACTCCCCAACCTCGAGCATCACCTAATTTTAAGCAATTGTATGTACAAAAATGTTGGTTCCAAGTACAATCACATTTTGGGCCACATGAACATTTGAGCAACCTTTTTTTAGGACCCATAATAGGATCCTCTGGTCATTTAAAATCCATGTTTTTTTCATAAGTGATTCTATTGGAACATCTATATTTGATCTCAAACTACAACTATCAACTTAAAAAAAATCTATTGGTTCAGTAAAAATTTCATGGATCCTAACTCCAACTCATTTCTAGGCACTCTTATAACTGCCTTCCACCTTTGCAAACCTTTACCCCCAAAATAAGAAAACATATTATTATGGAAGGTGTATTTTTGTCACAGTGTGTTCCACGGTATATCCATTATCCACATTTCTCCATTTTCAAATGTTCATTACAATGAGTGTTTGACCTGGTTCAAGGCCCCTGGCTTCTACCATGCAATCAATTCTAGATCCTCACAGGAACTATGCCATTGTTGCCCTCTGTCATAATTATTTACAGATTTGAATCTATAGGACCAGCCCTTCACACATTCCCACGATTCATCGATGGTGTAGATTTTGAGGTAGGCAAACTCAGACCCTGGATTTGAGCTTAAGAGTTATATAAGTTTGTCAGGCTGCCATTTATCCTTTACCCATATAGCCTAGGCCAGCTCTCCTGCCATGGCCCCCTGATTCATCCAGTGTGTAGTCAGCATGGGGCAAAGCAGGTACATTAGCTGGTAAGTTAGCTTAGCATGAGAGAGGGATTCTGCCCCTCAACTAGGCAGCCCTGAGCCAGCCCTGAGGAAATGCAGCTAGAGAGCTGTATCTGTCCCTTGATACCTGTAGTAATTATCAACTTCTTAAGATGCCAGTATCATGTAAATAGTCTAAGTCATTTATGGGTGAGACTTCAATCTATTTTGTAGGGAATTTTGTATCCTTGTAAACCTTTAAAACAGGAAAGTAAATGTATCTGCTCCAAAAAGACAGTTGCAAAATGGCATAGGATAGATACAACTATTTCAAGAGGTTAAAATAATGGAAAGAAACATTCTCAGGAGAAGCCCACATCAGACGGGTTCAGTGCAGAATTTTATCAGACATTTATTGCGGATATAACACCAATACTATTCAAACTATTCCAAAAGATAGAATCAGATGGAATACTACATAAATCATTTTTTGAGGCTACAATAACCCTCTTACCTAAACCACAAAAAGACCCTACAAGGAAAGAGACCTTCAGACCAATCTCACTTATGAACATTGAAGCAAAAATACTCAACAAAATCCTTGCAAACTGAATCCAAGAACACATCAAAACGATCATTCATCATGACCAAGTAGGCTTCATCAATGGGATGCAGGGATGGTTTAATATAAGGAAATCCATCAATGTAATCCACCATATAAACAAACTCAAAGAACAAAATCACATGGTCATCTCATTAGATGTTGAGAAAGCATTTGACAAAATTCAACACCACTTCATGTTAAAAGTCCTGGAAAGAACAGGAATCCAAGGTCCATACTTAAACATAATAAAAGCAATATACAGCAAACCAACAGCCAACATCAAACTTAATGGTGGGAAACTTGAAGCAATCCCACTAAAATCAGGGACTCGACAAGGCTGCCCACTCTCCCCCTACCTATTCAACATAGTACTGGAAGTCCTGGCTGGAGCATTTAGACAGCAAAAGGAGATCAAGGGGATACAAATCAGAAAGAAAGAGATAAAAACATAATTCTTTGCCGATGACATGATAGTGTATTTAAGTGACCCCAAAAATTTCACCAGAGAACTCCTACAACTGATAAACAAGTTCAGCAAAGTGGCTGGATACAAAATCAACTCAAACAAATCAGTAGCCTTCCTATACTCAAAGGACAAACATGTGGATAAAGAAATTAGGGAAAAGGTACCCTTCACAATTGTCACAAAAACTATGAAATACCTTGCTGTGACTCTAACTAAGCAAGTGAAGGACCTGTACAACAGGAACTTCCAACCTCTAAAAAGGGAAATTGAGGAGGATCTCAGAAAATGGAAAGATCTCCCTTGCTCATGGATTGGAAAGATCAACATTTTAAAAATGGCCATCCTATCAAAGCAATCTACAGATTCAACACAATCCCCATCAAAATTCCAACACAGTTCTTCATGGAATTGGAAAGATCAATGTGCAATTTCATATGGAACAACAAAAGACCTAGAATAGCAAAATCCATCCTCAACAACAAGAAAACATCTGCGGGAATCACTATCCCTGACCTCAAGCTATATTACAAGGCAATTGTGCTGAAAACTGCAGGGTACTGGTACAGAAATAGGCAAGTGGATCAATGGAATAGAATAGAAGATCCAGAAATGAGCCCTCATGTAGATGGTCACCTGATTTTTGACAAAAGAGCCGTAAACATTAAATGGAAAAAGGACAGCCTATTTAACAATGGTGCTGGTCCAACTGGCACTCAGCATGCAAAAGAATGAAAATAGACCATTTCTTATCTCCTTGTACAAAGCTCAAGTGTAAGTGGATCAAAGATCTCCACATTAAACCAGATACACTGAAATTATTAGATGAGAAAGTAGGGAAAACCTTAGAACACATAGGCACAGGAGAAAATTTCCTGAATAAAACACCAATGGCTCAAGCTCTAAGGTCAAAGATTAACAAATGGGACTTAATGAGATTGCAAAGTTTCTGTAAGACTAAGGACATTGTCAAGAAAACAAAACGACAACCAACAGAATGGGAAAAGATCTTTACCAACACCACATCAGATAGAGGCCTAATATCCAAGGTATACAAGGAACTCAAAAAGCTAGACACCAGAGAATCAAATAAGCCTATTAAAAAATGGGGTACAGAGCTAAACAAAACGTTCTCAGTTGAGAAACACCGAATGGCCGAGAAACATCTGAGGAAGTGCTGGACATCCTTAGCCATCAGGGAAATGCAAATCAAAACAACCCTGAGATTCCACCTCACACCAGTCAGCTTGGCCAAGATCCAAAACTCAGATGACAGCAGATGCTGGCAAGGCTGCGGAGAAAGAGGAACACTTTTCCAATGTTGGTGGGGTTGCAAACTAATACAACCACTCTGGAAATCAGTCTGGCGATACCTCAGAAAATTGGATATGGTACTACCTGAAGACCCAGCTATTCCACTTCTGGGCATATGCCCCAGAGACACTTTAATACACAACAAAGATGTATGCACCACAATGTTCATAGCAGCTCTATTTATAATAGCCAGAAACTGGAAAGAACCCAGATGTCCTTCAGAAGATGAATGGATACAAAAATTGTGGTACATTTACACAATGGAATACTACTCAGCCACCAGAAACAATGACTTAACCAAATTCTTAAGAAAATGGCTGCATCTAGAGAATATCATCCTGAGTGAGATAACCCAGTCACAAAAGAAAAGACATAATATGCAGTCACTGATAGTGGGATGCTAACCCCAGAGGCTTGCACTCCCCCAGAATCAAGTCACAGACTGTATGAAGTCCAAGAAATAAAGAAAACAAAAAAAAAATATATTTACAAAACAAGAAGACTTTGACTATTTCCATGTTGTGTTATGTTTTGCATGTAATTTACACTCATTGTAACTATTAGGTTTTCAATGCATACTGTCAAGCCCTTGAAAAAAATCAAGTACTGACTAAAAAATACATACACATAGTTTTATGTAAAAATCATTTTAATATCTGAAAAAACAGTACTGAAAAAAATGTATAATTTTAAGCAAAAAATGTTTAAAATCTGTACATTTATCTTTGTTTTGTAAAATAAAGTCGTTTTTTTTTTTAAAAAAAAAAAAAGAAAGGGGCAATACACAGTTCAAAAGCTAACAGATGATAAATACTCCTGGTTTATTGACCTATTATTAGAATATTAGAAAGTTAGAATATCTACATACCTATATATTTGTATCATATATATTTAAACCTATAAATAGATAAATAGTAGATAAACAGTAAATAGATAAGTAGATAAATAGAAAGAGAGAAAGACAGACAGACAGACAGATAGGTTATATACCCGGGAAAAACAAAACCCGAAAGAAACATAGTATATTCCTTTAAACACATGGAGAAAGTACAGAAGGAAGGAATGTATGCTTATATTATTATAATGAAACATAATTTGTATTGTTACATTATTACAGTATAATCATAACAATGATAACGGTAAAGCTGAGAAACATAGTAAAAAAGAAAGAAAAAGAAAAGTCATATCGATTAGATTTTAAGACTTGAAAATAATACTCTGTGGCCCTAACATTCTGTCACCTAGCCCTAAAACAGAAGGATCTCTGCAATATCAATCCACAAGGTTTAGTCACCACCTGACCCCCTACCCAAGGAGATGATGTCAGCGCACTCCTCTGTCCCATTGGCTTGGAGGTCAGAATGAGTATTTCTCTGTTCGGCCTGTCACTTTGATTTACATGCTGTCTTGCTGGTAAAGAACTTGGGTCTTCTTCCTTTCCTACTCATTCCTCTGTCTGTATTTGTGAAATCCACATCCCACCCTATACATTTCCCTAGCTTCCCTGGTTGATCTTATTTCATCCTGACTTCTGTGCAGACAGTTCATGAAATCCTCAAGTCACACATTAGTTTAGCCAACCCTAGTCCCTCTACACTTCTGAATCTTCTTGCAGCATAAAGAATCCAGAGAGGCCATCAAATGTCCATTTTTATTTATCCATTCATTTATCTTTACTTAAACATTCACCCCATATTTTTCTACAAGTGACAATGAAAAACTAAGTTTACCTCCTAATATACTTTTTCAAAGTGACCCTAATAAATATCTGGATTCGTTGCTTAGAAGTTTCATCATCACCATAAAAGGAAAAAAAATCACTCAAATATCTACATCATTCATTCAAAAAAGCAATAATGCTTCCTCTAGTGTTCTCCACTTATTTTTAACTCATATTTACCTGAAGTTATCCTCCTTGTTTATAAGTGCCAAACTTGGGATAAGATAAAATTTGTGTTCTCTAAGACCATAGCTTTCTTCACCACTTTCCTGTGGAGTACTCACTGAAATCATTATCAACCCCCTCACTACTAGCATCTCCTCAGGTTTATTTCTGTTTTAAGGTAAACAAATCAAAATACTTCTGGGAATTGTGCCCATTATTCTTCTCAAAAACCCATCCTAAAGTTATTAATTCTTTGTTCTACCAGTTGCCCTAATATTAAAAGTTTCATTAGTCTACTTGGACTACATAATAAAGTAACGGATTGAATCCTTCACAACAGAATTATGTTTTGGTTGCATTGGTAACAAGCAACTATAAGTCAAGGTGCCAGGCAATCCATGCTCTTTCTACACCTTTCCTTGATCACTTTTTACTTCAAGTGTACAGCTGATAAATATGTTCTTTCATTGTGTAGCTCTGGTGAATTTTTTTCTTTGTCATAAAACAGAAGCTTTTTAATTTCATGTTGCCATTTGTCATTTCTTGGAATTGTAAACGTCTCCTTTGCGTGTTATGTTCAGAACATTCTTAGCTACACCAGTGTCTTGAGATTTGCCTGTGGATTCCTATAACAATTTCCCTGTTTTAAATCTTATCTTCAGATCTTGCATCCACGAGGAGTACATGTGGGTCATATTTCACTTACCCAGTTTTTTAAGCGCTGTTGTTTTAAAAGGAGGTTGTCATTTCTCCAATGTATTTTTTTGAAAACTTTGTTACAACAAAAAATAAAACAAAAACAAACAAACATTCTCTCATTCCTCTAATTAAGCCAAATAGCCTGTGTTGTGTTATCATCTTAACGTACTTCCGCATTGAGTTTCCATTAAAATTATTGAAAGTTTTTGGATCTATGTTTATCAAGGAAAATGTGTGATCTAAGATTTTGTCTGATGCTATGGACTGTGATACTAAATTCTGTACCAGAAGGTCCAGGCCTATGAGTGAATTCTCACATGCAAGGCTTGTGTTGTGCAGACCTTGTTCTTTAATTTATAACTATAGGTTAAGTAAAATGGGCTATAGAAATTATTTATTTATTTATTATTTTTAATTACTGGAGGGATTAGAGATGGGTTTTGAGTTACCTGGTTTGGGATGGAGAAGAGAGGGAGAAAAACAGAAGAAGAAAGAGGGGAAGACAGAGAAGGAAGAAGGTGGGTTGAAAAGAAAGCTGACATGAAGGAAAATAGACAATGAATTGTGGTTAGTCAGGAGAAAGAGCAAGTATCTGGGGAACACGACTGAAGAGGTAGTCAGATAAGCAATTAGAAGAGATTAGGAGTTAATGCGGAGTCATTATCAAAGCCAAATAAAATAATCATAATCTTGAGTTTCATATATTTGTAAGCTAGTCAGGAATAAACCTAAACTGAAGTGATGTACTACAGAAAATATTCTGGCTTTTTTTTTTTCACTCTTGCCATATTTGCATAATGACATAATGGTAGTTTTATGCAGTGTGCTTCATAGTGACACTTTCATTTCTGTGAGGTATCTTTTGTTGTTGTTGATTATGTTTTGTTTCTTTGTTTGCTTTTGTTTTCCTTAAGGTTTGGTAGAGTTCAGAAGCAATTACAATGGTCCTAGAGCTTTTTGTTGTTGTGAAGATTTTTATTACTACTTTAATCTCATTGTTTTGGATAATTACAAAGTTTATATCTTTATTTTGTAGATCATATTTTCTTTACAATTTTACTGGATATTCTCTGTATTTACATTTCAAATATTATACCCTTTTTCCCCACTCCCCTTCCTTCTCCCCCTTAACTTGCTTCCATGAAGGTCTTCCGTCTCCCAATCATCCTCTCTATCTCAGTGCCTTGGCTGGTTGATGATGTTGTTATACCCATATGGTTGCAAACCCTTTCAGCTCCTTTAGTCCTTTCTCTATCTTTTTCATTGGGGTCACTGTGTTAAATTCTATGGTTAGCTGCAATCATCCTTCTCTGTATCAGTATGATTCTGGCAGAGGCTCTAAGAAGGCATCCATAGCATGTTCCTACCAGTATGCACTACTTGGCATCAGCAATAGTGTGTAGATTTAGTGGATGTATATGGTTGGGTTCCCTGGTATGGAAGTCTCTGGATGATCTTTTCTTCAATTTCTTCCCTCTATTTGACCTCATATTTCTTCCCATGAATGTTTTGTTTTCCCTTCTAAAGACTGAGGCATCCACACTCTGGCCTTCGTTTTTTTTGAGATTTATAAGTTCTGTGGATGGTTTCTTGGGTATTCCAAGCTTTTTGAGCTATTATGTGTTTATAAGTGAATACATACAATGAGTACTCTTTTGGTACTGGGTTACCTTGCTCAGGATGATAGCTTCAAGTTCCATCCATTTGCCTAGAAATTTCATGAACTAATTGTTTTTAATAGCTGAGTAGTACTCCATTGTGTAAATGTACCACACTTTCTGTATCCATTCCTCTGTTGAAAGACATCTGAGTTCTTTCCAGCTTCTGGCTGTTATAAATAAGGCTGCTATAAATATAGTGGAGCATGTTTCCTTGTTAGATGTTGGAGCTACCTTTGAGTATATTCCCAGGAGTGGAATAACTAGGTCCTCAGGTAGTAAGTACTATGTCCAATTTTTAGAGGAACCACCAGACTAATTTCCAGAGTGGTTGTAGCAATTTACAACCCAACCAACATTGGAAGAATGTTCCTTTTTCTCCACATCCTCACTAACATCTTCTGTTACCTGAGTTTTTGATCTTAGCCATTCTGACTGGTGTGAGGTAAAATCTTAAGGTTGTTTTGATTTGCATTTCCCTGATGACTAGGGATATTGAGCATTTCTTCAGGTGCTTCTCATGCATTCAATATTCCTCCATTGAGAAGTCTTTGTTTAGCTCTGTACCCCATTTTTAAATAGGATTGTTTGATTCTCTGGAGTCTAACTACTTGAGTTCTTTGTATATATTGGAAACTAGCCCTCTCTAATATGTAGGATTAGTAAAGATCTTTTCCCAATCTGTTGGTTTCCACTTTGTACTTTTGACAGTGTCCTTGGCCTTACACAAGCTTTACAATTTCATGAGGTCCCATTTTTAGATCATATGTTAAAGGAATTTATCCATTTTTTCAAGGTATTTCAGGATTAGGGGGTATATGTTTTCAAAATACTCCCTAATGATTCTTTATATTTCATGTATTCTATAATAGCCTCAACATTTCTTTTCTGATGCACTTAATTTGGGTTCTTTCTCTCTCTTTTTTTGATGCCATGACTTCAGGCCCTCAGTGTAGCTAAATATATTTACTAATATAGTCTCTTTCAAGATGGCAGCAGACTACTGTCTTCTAAATTATATAGCATGACAAGATAATATTATTCCATTTTGCTCAACCTTTCACTGCAAGAATCACTATCCAACTAAACCTTGACTCTGTTTAGAAAGCTTGTGAGAGCTAAGGTCTTGTCCTCAGTATAGGACTCCCCTTTTGGAAGAAACTTTCGTGGTCCCTCCCTCTCTAGGGACCAGCATAAGATGTGATGGGCTCTCCTTCTGTTTTATGTCTTTTTTTTTCCTACTATTTTTGTTCTGGCATCTTTCACTTCTGTAGTGGATTTCTTATTCTCTTCTATTTCTGTCTACACCCATACAATATTATGAAAATACATCATATTCAAAGAGACTGGAGTTTTTGCTGTGCCTTACTGCTGAGTTTATAATGCACTTTGGGGTCACTTAAGACTTAAGACAGATATTCTTATGTGTACTCAGGCTATATGTTCAGCATACCGTTAAGAGAACATAGCCAGCAACCTTACTTGCCTTGACTATCTCATGAAATGAACTTATAAAACCTAAACAAATGTATACTTTTAATCTTATGTACTCTTCCATGCCTTACTCATGGGCAATGTATGTGTATATATGTTTAGTATTGAAAAAAGATGCATTGAACACAAATCTTATCTAATAAATATCACCCATTATTTAATAGCAGTGTACATATATTATTTGATAAGTGAATGTTTGCTTGTAATGCTTTCAAGTCTGTTGGAGCTAATAACAGAGCCCCTTATAAAACTCTATTAAAAGTTTCTGCAAATTACATGGTTCTTTTCAGTGAAAATCATGGAATAGCCCATGTGTGCTGTTCAATAGAAAAGAGATCAAACCCCTTTGTTATGGACAGCCATGAAAGGTAGAGAGTATTCAGGTAGAAACAAAATAAGAATTAAACAACAAACACATTACAAATGGGCTAGAAACCATGAGCTACAGATAGATAACCAGAAGACATGGGGAGCGAAGTGGACAGTTAATACTTGGACTCATTTCTTGATCAAAGTATTTCAAGAGAAAGTATTTCCATTTCTTCCCCTTATGTGACTCTAATCCATTTTTGATGCCTCTGGGGCATATTTTAAATTGCCCCAATCAACGCATCTCTCTTTGGGAAAAATGTTGACTTTTTTTTTTTTTGTCTGACTTTCCAACAGCACACACAGACTCAGATTTGTTCTTACCTTCTTAAGTACGGTATCCTAAATAGTATTTTCTTAAAGCCATGCCACTTTTTAAAATTGCAAACATCTTCTGCCTGGTTTTGTTGATGGCTGTTTGCTAGGATGAAAGTACATTCTCTCCCAGGGTCTTGTACCTCTTGGCCGGGGCTCTACCTCTGAGCCTTGCCTCCAGGCTTCTTCACTTTCAGAGACTTCATGATCATTTCCATCCTGCATTTGCCTCCACATTGCTAGCACGATAGATTGATATATTTATGTCATCATGTCAGGTTGTTTTCTTATCAATGCTTAATAATATATCTGTACAAACAGTATTAGTTTAAGGAAGAATCTGTCAAATTAACCAGTTATTCAATAATCCATTACCTCAAGAGTAGATGAATAAATATGAATATACTTGCTGCCTTGCCTGGGGAAATCCTACATTTTCAATTGTAAATTTTTTTTTAAAAAAAAGCAGTATCAAAAGTTATCATAATATTTACAGGTTATTTTTAAGATTTTTTTTGTAAAACGTAAACATATGAAATGATTGGAATCAATATAACTCAGTTTAGAGACCAAACATAACATTGCAAGGCTAACTCTTCAACAGCAGCTACTTAATTGAAAAAAGCATCTTTAAATGAAGTGGAATTAAGGATAGATTGCAAAGAATTAGACAATTTTAATACAGATTAAAAGCCACATATTTCTTCAAAGGTTAATAAAGTTGCTTGTTTTATTCCAAGCACATCGTCAATTTTCAGTACATGCATAAAATGATTTTTTTAATATGATACATGATTCTTTGAAGTGGCATCTTGTTTCTGGGAAATGCTGTGGTTATCACATGTATTTGTCACAAAAGCAATTACTGAGAGTGCTCTCTCAAGTAATAAATATGAAATGTGTATAGTCACAAACACTGTGAATGTTTATTCAGACAAGATTAGAACAATAGTAATAATAAGAACAAACAATTCTGCTGATTAAATGAAGTTAAGGCTGTGAAGATGATGATTACCAAGGAACAACATAGGAATAATGTTTGTAAAGATTTAAGTTTTCTTTCTCCCTTCTAACTGATTACCTGGGCTGACAAGATGGCTCAGTGGGAAAAGTGACTTGTTGCTAAGTACAAAGACCTGAGTTCAATTCCCAAGACCAGAATGGGGAAAAGAGAGAATTAAATCCCACAAATTTACTGCTGACATCTTCAGAGTTACTGTGAGACACTTTATCTATAAGCATGCATATATAAGCAAACATGTGTGAGCACACACACACACACACACACACACACACACACACACACACACACATGAGAATAAAACAATTTTGAAAAGAATTTAGCTAAGCATCTAAAAGAATGACAGCTAGAAAAAGGAATATCCTTAACTGTGTTTAACCAGGGCTAATATATGCACAACACCCAGTGCAAAGCATGTTGTGACAGATTGATGCAGGAATATTGTGTGTTAACAGTATATCCATGTGATACAAATTATGATTTTATTAATTATAAATATATAATATTAATATGCATTCATATTAAATGTACATTTTAAAATTAATATCTTAATTTAGTTAAAAAATATCAAAAACAAGCCATGAATGTAGATAACCACAAGATTTATATGAGCACAGCTATTAGAAATTTGCTACAGTATAATTTACTGAAACATATCATCTACAAATATTGTTTTGCACTATTAACTTTCAGTTACCTTTTAGTCATTATTAAAATTGATTGGAAATAAGGAAGGTCATATTATGCCAGTCAACTGATCATGGTTTTGTCCGATTTGTTTACTTTGTCTAAAATGTAAAGCCCAGCAAATTTGAATCACCAAATGCTTTCTTCATTGTGTAGCTTTATTTTAATAAGTTTACATCTTAGTTTTCTTTGAATGAGCACCTGATCTTTTGTAATTGCAAATGTGTGCAGTGGGCATGTGCACAGAAAGAGTCTGCATTTGGCCCATATCTTTGTGAGGAAAGAAAACTCACCCAGAATGTTCATGGTACCATTCCATAGATTGTAGTTCTATACTGAACAAAAGAAAAAGAAGAAACCCCATCAGTGTCTAAATTTCCTTTGCTTCTACCAACACGGTACCAAGCAGTCTCTTGTCCATGTCATGATGTCCCTTTGTCTCTCAAACCATGAAATGAAGTGAATCTTGCCTGTCTTGGGTTCCATTTTGCCTGGGTTTGGTCCAGCAATAAGGAAAAGTTGCTAATACAGCACTAAGAGTAAAAGACATAGCTACTGGACACATCACACTTTATTAGTTACTTCTTTTACCATTTAGATTATAAGTACATCATTTCCTCTTCCACTCACCCAAACCTTCTTGTGTGCCCCTCCTTTCTCCCTTTCAAGTTAATGACCTCTGTTTTCTTTACTATAACTTGTTCAGTCAGGATAAGTTTATTTGTGTGTATGTTTTCAGTGCTGACCATTTGATATTGACCATTTTAGCAAAACTGATTGACAACCTTGGGTTTTGTCACATATACTTGAAAGTGGAGAAAATATCCAGCCTCCTGTTTTCCTGAGCTCAATATTTTGAGCTCAGCAATATGTGTGCACAGGTTTATATGAGAGAGATGATTATCTTCGGATATATTGGTGATTAAATGTAAGTTTGCTCTTAAAAGTATACCTGTAAAATATATCACTCATGAGTATTGAAGATAATTATGAAGAAATAGATGATAAAATCTATGCAGCTGATTTTCTAATGTTAAAAATATAACATTAGCTATTGGCAATTTCTACAATAAACTTGCCTAATATGCATATTGACACCAGGAAAAACAAGCTATGGAATTAATTGGAATCCTACTTAGTAGATAGTCTATGTCTTGGAAAATCATGTCCAAAATACCATCTCAAAAAGCAGACTTGGGTAAATAATAGCGATTCTTGAGGGAAGACATTAATGGTAGGGAAGAGAATCATATTTTTTTCTGTCTTTCAAATCTGTGGTACATTTTTAGTTTCATGCTCTACCTGCCAACGGAATAGTCTAAGGCTGCCACTTCACTCCTCATTGTGTGGGGGTGTTTATGAGGGAGGATGGATGTCTGTCAAAAGCAGAAAATGCCCACAAAGTGTCTGAAAATACCAAATTTCATACTGCAATATGATTGCTTGGATTTATCTGCCGTGCTCAGACTGTCTGGGCAGGAGCCTTTCAAACTTGAATAAGACAGCTCTCTTAAAAGAAAAAAATTGAAAGCAAGATTTTGCCAATTAACTACATTAATGGGATTTTCATTTTTTTTATAGTACCTGCAAATTCATCACCGATTAATACTGCCAATACTCAATAGTATCTATCAGGTGAGCTAATTAAGAACTTATTCACTGCTGCTGGATTTACATGTTATATTAATATTCTATGGTTATCATGATATATTTATATTTTCTTGTGTTAATATTTCAATTTATTATAAATTTATGCACACTGATGTTATTTACAACTTGTTTAAGACTCAGAGATTTTCATCTATACTAGTTGCAATAAAATTAAATGTAGACACAAGGTTCCTGAAGTGATGAATAAAATTCAAATTTCATACTTGTATATGGAAATGGATGAATGTGACCCATCTATTATCTGACTCGAAATAGTGATGTCTTTATATATTACCAAAGTTTTTAATGTGATTGAAATAATTATAATATTGATTGTACAAAGTGATGGTCAGTGAATACTATTCCCTGTGTCACTATTTAAAATAGATTGTATGTCAAGGATTAATAAAAGCAAAACTAGCAGAAAAGAAACTAAGGTGCTGAGTTGTCAAGTTCTACATTAAATATATTATTTCTCAGATTTTACATAAGCTTCATATTTAATAAAAGAACTCAACATTTTAAAAAGTTCTCATGTGAATTTTTTTTTTTTACTTTTTGAAAACATTGGTTAAAAGCTAATTAAAACATAGTATCTACTTAGATTATGTTCTTCCTAGAATAGATGTTTAAATATACTTCTACCTTCAACTACTAGCTACTAAAATGATTTAAGAATGAGAAAGAAGAATGTTTTAAAGATTTGCATTAACTATGCATTAAACACCCAACTTTTCAACCACTGGTGAGAATTATAGGACAAAATTATATTATACTTGGAGCAGAGCAACATTAAACTACAAATGAAGGAGAAGAATATCATAGTTCCCAGGACACAGATGCAGGCATCCCACTACCTATAATTAGAATGGCAGGGCACACTTTGCATCCATTGTAGAAGCATAACCAATAACACACCTTAACCTCAGAAAACCCAGCTATGTTCATTACAGAGATAGGACTATGTCTCTCACGATCATGTAAGCACATCTCAATTGATGAATAACTTGAAGAACTTTCAAGCAATTGCCACCAATTCTCAAATATTACCTGACTGTCCACAATTCAATTCTGTTGCTATTTAAAATTACTCAAGATTCTAAGGATTAAGAACTCAGCCCCACAGTATTGATAGTAGTTTAGCAGTATTGGATTGTATACTATTGTCTTAGTTATTATTCTTTTGCTATTCTAAGGCATAATTCCCAAAGCAAATTATAAAAGACATTATTACGTGTGTCTTCATCATGACCATCACTGCAGGAAACATGCCATCAGCCATGTAAGGCTTGGCACTAGAACACTGGATGAAAACTTATTTGTTGGCAAGAAACAGAAAAGCTAACTAGGAATGATGTATTCCATTCAAACCAAGGCCCACCACAGTGGTATACCTTCTCCAACAAGGCCATGATTTTTAATTAATACCTAAGTGTTCTATCAAGTAGGGACCCAGCACTTAAATATATGAGTTTATGGAGAGTATTTTTATTCAAACCACCATGACTGTCAAAGCCCTGCTACAGTTAACCTTTCATCTTAACAAGAAATACAAGCTTTGGCACATAATCTATCTGCTTTCTCTTATGACAAAATTGAAATTCTGTGAAAATTGTCTCTTTTTGAAAATTAGAAAATTAAATATATTTCTAAATCCCCAATAAATTGTAGAGTTTCTACAGACCTGGATTTTGAATAACTTTTTAATAATCCTATACATCACAGCTATTTGATGATATTTTCCCATATACTTAAAATAATTACCATTTTTAAATGGTATTCTACTTGCAAAGTATTCTGGGGTAAAGGTAGTACAACACTTGTGTAACAAACCAATCACTGACTTGAAATAAGGCACACTCCTGAGGAGGATCCCATACTTGAAACTTCTTGGATAACCAAGAAGCTAAGACCAGACAGCTCAGAAACCTAAGGAAAACCAAAATACTATCTTAAAAAGAAAAAAAAAATGTAGCCATAAAATAACTCCCAATCATACCCACAAATCAGTGCCTTGTTTAACTATCTTCAGAAAATCTTTCTCCTACAGCAGGTGAGATCAAATACACAGGGACATAGAGGAATGCATTATATCAACTGAGAAACGTTGGAACAGTCAGCCTTAAATGGCATATCTTCATCAAATCCCTTCCCTTAGAGCTTAAGGAATGCAATGGCAAGGGAGACAGAATGGAATATAAGAGCCAGAGAAGATGAAGGATACCAGGAGAATAAGTACCTCTAAATCAAGCTGAGCAAAGCTCTCATAAACTCACAAGGACAGAAGCACCAGAAGCATTATTAGTCTTCTACACGTATCATGGCCTCCTGTTTAGTGTATTTATGGAAACTCTGAATGTGCAAATAGGTGTGTCTGTGATTCTTAGGTCTTCTTCTTTCCTTCAGATGATCTGTGTTGTCCAATTTCAATATGATAGGTTTTGTTTTAACTTATATTTTATTTTGTAACATTTTTAAAAACAGTAGAAAAGAGTGAAAGAAAGAAAGAAAGAAAGAAAGAAAGAAAGAAAGAAAGAAAGAAAGAAAGAAAGAAAGAAAGAAAGAAAGAAAGAAAGCACAAAGAAAAAGAAGGGAAGAAAGAAACTTGAGCCACTGGGGTAAAGTTAACAAGTAAACTTTCACTTGTATCTGTTAGGAGGAAGAATTAAAATAAATTTTCTTCAGTAGAGTGACAGTAGGTGTATCCAGGACAGATCTTATGCTCAGGAGTACATTACCAGCATATAATAGACTACACAGGTTGTTGTGTTTGCTTATGTTTGACTGCAATGTGGTATGGATTGAGGGAAAATTTTCTCCTGGATTTGGTAAATTTTGTTGTTGTATTCAGTTTTCTTTTAATTTTTATGTTGGATATTTTATTTATTTACATTTCAAATATTATCCCCTTTCCCAATTTTCCCTATGAAAACCCCCTATTACATACTATTTCCTATTTCTACTCTGGAAATCTCCTCACCCCTCATTTTATGAGGGTTCCCGCCAACCACACACCCAATCCAGCCTACCCACCCTAGAATTTATTCTCCAACACAGACTCATCAAGCCTTTACAGGATCAAGAACCTCTTCTCTCATTGATGCCAGAAAAGACCATCCTTTGCTACATATGCAGCTGGAACCATGGGTCCCTCCGTGTGTACTCTTTGGTTGGTGGTTTAGTCCCTGGGAGCTCTAGGGGATTTGGTTGGTTTTAATTTTTGTTCTTCCTATGGGGCTGCAAACCCATTCAGCTCCCTCAGACCTTTCTCTAACTCTACCATTGGGGACCCTGTGCTCAGCCAAGTGGTTGTCTGTGAGCATCTGCCTCTGTATTTGTCAGGCTCTGGCAAAGCCTCTAAGGAGACAGCTATATTAGGCTCCTGTCAGCATGTTCTTCTTCGCTCTCAAAATAGTGTCTGGATTGGTGTCTGTATATGGGAAAAATCTCCAGGTAGCATAGTCTCTAGATGATCTTTCCTTCAGTCTCTGCTCCACACCTTGGCTTCCTGATTTCCATTAGAGAGGAACAATTCTGGGTTAAAAATTTGGAGATGAGTGGGTGGATTTATTCACTAACCAGGGGCCATGTCTCACCTCTGAATATCTTCTCTCCAGGTTCTCCCTTCCCATTGTTGGGCATTTTACAGAATGTCATCCCCTTTGGGTTCTGGGAGCTTCTTGATTTCCTGGCATCTGGGACTTCCTGGCAGTTACCCCCAGTTCCCTATCCCCCATTGCTACACATCGCTGTTCAAAATCCTGATCATTTGTATATAATCCTTAACCCCTCTCATACCTGCCTCCCTTTTTGTCCCTTTTTCTCTCTCCTCAAAAATTCTTCCCACCATCTCTTTACCCCGAGTGACTATTTTGTTTCCCCTTCTAAGAAGTACTGAAGCATCAAAACTTTGTTCTTCTTGAGCTTCATATGATCTTTGAACTGAATCTTTAGTATCCCAAACTTTTGGGTTAATATCCACTTATCAGTGAGTGTTTACCATGTAGAGTACCAAAAATCTAGCCAGAGCAATTAGTCAACAAAATGAGGTCAAAGAGATATAAATTTGAAAAGAAGAAAAATATCACTATTTGCAAATGATGTGGTAGTATACTTAAGTGACCCCATAAATTGCACAAAAAACCTCCGATACCTGATAAACAATTCAGTAAAGTGGTTAGATATAAAATTTTCTTAAACAAATCAGTAGCCTTCCTCTACTCAAAGAACAAACTGACTCAGAAAGAAATTAGGGAAACTACACCCTTCACAATAGTTACAAATAATATAAAATACCTAGGTGTGACTCTAATAAAGCAATTAAAGGAGCTGTAGGACAAAAACTATGAGACTTTGAAGAAAGAAATTAAATAAGATCTCAGAAGACAGAAAGGTTCCCATGCTCGTGGAGTGGCAGGATAAATGATAGTAAAAAAGGCCATCTTGCCAAAAGCAATCTATAGATTAAATAGAATTCTCTTCAAAAGGAGTTGGAAAGAGAAAATTGCAAAATCAGGTACTATATTAATTAGGTAGGTGAGAGTGGTCATCTTTATCTAATCCCTGATTTTAATGGGATTGCTCCAAATTTCTCTCCATTTAGTTTGATGTTGCTACTGGCTTGCTGTATATTGTTTTTACTATGTTTAGATATAGGCATTCAATTCCTGATTTTTTCAAGTCTTTTAAAATGAAGGACTATTGAATTTTGTCAAATTCTTTCTCAGCATCTAGTGAAATGATCACGTGTTGTTGTTGTTGCTGAGTTTGTTTATATGGTGAATTACGGTGATGGGTGATGGATTTCTGTATTATTGAATCATCCCTGCATAACTGAAATGAAGCCTACTTAATCATGATGAATAATCATTTTGACATGTTCTTGGATTTGGACTGCAAGAATTTTATTGAGTAATTTTTGCACTGATGTTGATGAGAGAAATTGGCTTAAGGTTCTTTGTGTTGTTTAGATATAAGTGTAATTATGGTTTCATAGAAGGAATTTGCGAGTGTTTCTTCTGTTTCTATTTTGTGGAATAGTTTGGAGAGTATGGGTATTAGATCACCTATGAAGATTTGGTAGAATTCTGCACTAAATCCATCCTGTCCTGTTTTTTTTTTTTTTTTTTTTTTTTTTTTTTTTTTTTTTTTTTTTGGTGGGGGGTTGGAAGACTTTTGGTGACTGTTTCTATTTCTTTAGGAGTTATCAGACTGTTTAGATGGTTTGTCTGACCCTGATCTAACTTTGGTACCTGGTATATGTATAGAAAATGTCCATTTCCTCCAGATTTTCCAATTTTGGTGGGTATAGACATTAATAGTAGGATCTGTTAATTTCTTTTTCATTTCCTGGGTTTCTATTGTTACATCTCATTATTTCTGATATTGTTAATTTCGATATTTTCTTTGTGCTCTCTGTTTAAACTAGCTAAGCATTCATTTATCTTGTTGATTTTCTCAAAGAATCTGCTCCTGCTTTTATTGAATCTGTGTATAGCTTTTGCTTGTTTGCTTGTTTGCTTGTTTCTACTTGGTTGATTTCAGCATTCAGTTGGATTATTTCCTGATATCTATTCCTCTTGGGTGTATTTGCTTCTTTTTGTTCTAGAGCTTTCAGTTGTGTTATCAAGCTGCTAGTGTATGTTCTCTTCAGTTTCTTTTTGAAGGCACTCAGAGCTATGAGTTTCCTTTTAGCACTGATTTCATTATGTCCCATAAGTTTGGGTATGTTGTCTGTGCATTTTCATAAATTCTAAAAAGTTTTTAATTTCTTTCCCTTTTTCTCTTGGCCAAGTTATCATTGAGTATAGCATTGTTCAACTCCCATGTGTATGTGGATTTCTGTCATTTTTGTTGTTATTGAAGACTAATCTTAGTGTATCATGATCTGATAGGATGCATAGGACCCTAATAAAAATGGGAGATAGAGCTAAACAATTCCCAACTGAGGAAAATCAAATGGCTGAAAAGCATCTAAAGAAATGTTCAATATCCTTAGTCACCAGGAAAATGTCCTATGTCTAAATATCCCTGAGTTCCCACCTGAATCCAGTCAAAATAGCTAAGATAAAAAACTTAGGTGACAACAGAGGCTATCAAGGATGTGGAGGAAATTAGAAGACTCCTCCATTGTTGGTGTAACTGCAAGCTGGTACAACCACGCTGAAAATCAGTCTGGAGGTTTCCTCAGAAAATTGGACATAGTACTACCTGAGGACCCAGCTTTACCACTCGTTAGCATATACCCAAAAAATACTCCAACATATAACAAGGACACATGTTCACTATGTTCATAGCAGCCTTGTTTATAATAGCCAGGAGGTGGAGAGAGCCCAGATGTCCTTCAACTAAGGAATGGATACAGAAAATGTGGTATATTTACACAATGCAATACTACTCATCTATTAAAAAGAATGACTACTTGAAATTCTTAGACGAATGAATGAAACTAGAAAATATCATCCTTACTGAGGTAACCCAATCTCAAAACACAACACACACACACACACACACACACACACACACACAAAGAGAGAGAGAGAGAGAGAGAGAGAGAGAGAGAGAGAGTATGAAATCACTGATAAGTGGATATTAGCCCAAAAACTTGGATTATTCAAGATACAATGCATAGACCACATGAAGCTCACAAAGGACAACCAAAGTACAGATACTTCAGTCATTCTTGGAAAGGGAAACAAAAATATCCACAGAATGAAATAAATGAGACAAAGTTTGAAGCAGATTATGTCTCACCTAGAGATCCAGCCCATATACAGCCACTAAACCCAGACAATATTGCTGATCCCAAGAAGTACTTGCTGACAGGATCCTCATATAGCTGTCTCCTGAAAGGCTGTGCCAGATCATCACAAACACAGAGGTGTATATTCACAGTCAACCATTCAACTGAGAACTGTGTCCCCAGTGGAGAAGTTAGAGAAAGGACTGAAGGAGCTGAAGGGCTTTGCAACCCCATAAGAACAGCGATATCAATAAACCAGAGCTCCCAGGGACTAAATCACTATCCATAGGGTTCAGATGGACAGACACATGGCTCCAGCTGCATTTGTAGCAGACTATGGCCTTGTCAGGCATCAGTGGGAAGAGAAAACCTTGGTCCTGCCATTGCTGGATGCCCCAGTGTCGGGGAATATAAGGGTGAAAAGGTATTTGGGGACCACTCTTATAGAAGTAGAGGAGGGAGATAGGATAGGTTCTTATAAAGGGGAGCCCAGGAAAGGGGTTAATATTTGAAATGAAAATAAAATAGATCCAATAAAAAATTAAAAGAGTTATTTTAATTTTCTACAAGTATATAATGAATTTAGAGTGTATTCTCCATATATGCCCCCTAACGATGCCTTCCAGAACCCAGTTGCCTAAACCTCTTCTAACTACATTTTTTTCTTTTTCTTTTAATGACCTCAAAACAATTAAAATTGATCTATCTAATATAATCTAGTTGTACTGCACTTTGGCACCTACCCAGAGGAAAAAGCCACATATTTTCTCCCATATGGGAATCATAAGTCTAAGTCTTTTGATCGATGTCTTTAACTTACAGAACCTATAGAAGCCAAAAGGCCAGAAATGTCCACTCAGAAGGGAGAAAATGAAATTAGGAGAAAGAAATGTAGAAAGCAGGTGGTGTGGAAAGAGAAAGGAGCCAAGGATGTCCTGAACGAATGTGTATTTTCTAACATGGCCATTTCCATATCGTGGAGCAATATCTCAGACCAATAGAAACAGCATACCCTAAACTCAGCAGCACCAATAACAATTTTAGAGGGACGTAAAAACCATTTTATAGTCCAAGTGAAAATTTTGATGTGAATACAAGTATGAGGGTTTTTTTTTTTGTTTGTTTGTTTGTTTTTTTGTTTTTTGGTTTTTTTTGAAAAGTTTGGTAGGGGGGTGCACAACAGGCACTCAGAACATCAGCCACCAGGAAAATCAGAGACCCAGACACACAGGACTGGCAAGAACCAGGTGAGAACTGATTCCAACTAGCCAGGGGGCAGAGAGATCTCAGCGAAGCACTCAGAAAGTGTGTGCCTGACTGCCTGGCTTGATCCAGAGTTCCAGGAACCCAGCAGCATCAGGCCCCCGGTTCCTAGCCGACAGCTCCCAGGGTGTACAACAGGCACTCAAAACATCCTCTACCAGGAACAGCAGAGATCCAAGGACAGAGGCCAGGTACAAGGGAAATGCAAGAACCAATCACTGACAACAATATGGCAGAAGGAAAGTGAAAGAACGTACCCCAAGGAAACCAAGACAACCTGGCAACACTAGAACCCAGCTCTCCCATCACAACAAACAGTAGAATGCCAAACACTTCAGATAATGAAGACTCAGACACGAAATACTACCTCAAGATGATGATAGACATCCTTAAACAACAACGGGAGGAAAAGCATAAAGAATTAGAAACTTTTAAAGAAGAAACAAGAAAAACATTCAAAGAACTCAAAGAACTGGAAGAAAACAGAATGAAAGAGATGAAGGAATGGAAGAAGGAATTTAAAATGGAAATGGACACAATAAAGAAAAAAATAAAAGAGATAACCCTAGAGGTAGAAATCCTAAAAAAGAAATCAGGAGTCACAGATGCAAGAATTTTTAACAGACTACAAGAGATGGAAGAGAGAATCTCGGGGGCCAAAGACAACATTAGAAACAACGACAAAACAGTCAGAGAAGATGCAAAAACTAAAAAGCTCCTAACCCAAAATGTGCAAGAGATCCAGGACAAAATGAGAAGACCAAACCTAAAAATAATTGGAATAGAAGAGGGCAAAGAATATCAACTAAGAGGTACAGTAAATATCTTCAACAAAATAAAGGAAGAAAACTTTCCTAACTTAAAAATGAGATGACCACGAGCATAAAAGAAGGCAACAGAACTCCAAATAGGTTGGACCAGAAAAGAAATGCCTCTCAACACATAATAGTCAAAACACCAAGTGACAAAAGCAGAGAGAGAATACTAAGCAGTAAAGGAGAAAAGGCCATGTAACATATAAAGGCAGACCAATCAGAATCACACCTTATTTCTCAACAGAGAATATAAAAGCTAGAAGACCTGGACAGACATCATGCAGACCCTGAAAGAGCACAAGTGCCAGCCCAAGCTGCTATACCCAGCAAAACTATCAATCACCATAGATGGCAACACGAAGATATTCCAAGACAAAACTAAATTCACACAATATATGACCACAAATGGAGCACTACAACAAATTATAGGTGGAAAACCCAATACAATGAGGGGAACCACCTCATAGTAAAAACAAGAAAATTTCTAAGCAAGAAAACCAAAAGAAGAAAGACACAAAGGCAAAATTCAACCTCCAAAACCAAAAATAGCAGGAAACAGCAAGCACCATTCCTTGATATCTATTAACATAAATGGACTCAACTCCCCAATAAGGAGACATAGACTATCAGACTGGATACATAAACAAAACACAGCATTTTGCTACATACAAGGAAACTCATCTCAAAGACAAAGACATACACTATCTCAGAATAAAAGGTTGGGAAAAAAAACTTCCAAGCAAATGGCCCCAAAAAGCAAGCTGGAGTGGCAATTCTAATATCAAATAAAGTAGATTACCAACCAAAAGATATCAAAAAGATAAGGAAGGACATGTTTTACTCATTACAGGGGAAATCTGTCAGGAGGAACTCTCAATCCTTAACATATATGCTCCAAATACAAAAGCACCCATATTCATAAGAGAAACCCTACTAAAGCTCAAAAATACATTTTACCCCACACAATAATAGTGGGAGACTTTAATACCCCACTCTCACCAATGGACAGATCATGGAAACAGAAACTGAACAAGGACACTGTAAAATTAACAGAGAATATGAACCATCTGGAATTAATAAATATCTATAGAAGATATCATTCTAAAACAAAAGAATACACCTTGTTCTGAGCAACTCATGGCACCTTCTCAAAAATTGACCACATAATTGGACACAGAACAAGCCTCAATCGATATAAGAAGATTGAAATACTCCCATGCATCTTCCCTAATCACCATGGTCTAAGGCTGTCTTTAATAAAAACAAAGACAACAAAAAGCCCATATACCAATGGTCACTAAACAATGCTCTATTAAATAATAGCAGGTTCAAGAAGAAATAAAGAAAGAAATTAGAGACTTTCTAGAATTCAGTGAAAATTAAAACATGACATAACCAAACCTACACGATGCAATGAAAGCAGTACTGACAGGAAAACTCATAACTCTGAGTGCTTCCAAAAAGAAACTAGAGAGAGCATACACTAGTAACCTGACAGCAAAGTTGAAAGCTGTAGAACAAAAAGAAGCAAATACATCCAAGAGGAGTAAACAGCAAGAAATAATCAAACTTAGGGCAGAAATAGAATAATTAGAAACAAAAAGAACCATTGAAAGAATCAACAAAACCAAGAGCTAGTTCTTTGGGAAAATTAGCAGGATTGATAAACCCATAGCCAGACTAACTAGAGGCCAAAGAGAGAGTATGTAAATTAACAAAGTCAGAAAGAAAAGTGGAGAAATAACGACTGAAACTGAGGAAATTCAAGAAATCATCAGATCCTACTACAAAAACCTATACTCAACAATGCTGAAAAATCTGAAGGAAATGGATGAATTCCTAGACAGATACAAGATACCAAAGTTAAAGGAGGACCAGGTAAACCATCTAAATAATCCCATAACGCCTAAAGAAAGAGAAGTCATCAAAAGCCTCCCAAAGAAAAAAGACCCATGTCAAGATGGGTTCAGACATTTATTAACGACTTAATACCAATACTCTCCAAAATATTCCACAAAATAGAACCCGATGGATCACTACCTAATTCATTTTTTGAGGCTACAATAATCCTCACTCCTAAACCACACAAAGATCCTACAGGGATAGAGAACTTCAGACCAATCTCACTTATGAGCACTGATGCAAAAATACACATTGTCAGCTGTAGCTCTAGGCAGGCTCTCAAGCATAAGGCTATAAGGAAGTACATCTACATCTGAGGTTCGTTCGGCAGGGCTTTTAAGAATTTGGCATAGGGAAGTACATTCATATGTGATGTTCCAGGCAGTATCCTTAGGAATGCAGCTCAGGGCAGGTCGGATTTCAGAATGTAGGCACAGCAGTATCCATTTTTGTCTCTGACCTTTTCCCTTGACCTCCAGTAAGATGTTTACAGGATCTTTGGTTGTTATCTCCATTGATTCCTGTCCCAGAACCGATGTTACCTTTTTGCATGTAATTAAAATGATTTAAAAAGAGATGGTTTAAGCCAAGTTTCACTTAGGCCATGAGGCTTAGGCCTCAAGTCCGGCTGAAGTCATGCTTCAACTTTAACTAACTTGTCTTTCTTCTTTCAATCCTTGCTCCGGCTCTGGGGGGACCCAAGTTGTTTGCACGAGCTGGTCTCCGACACATATATTATACACATCTATAATATATAATGTATATGTCATTCTTTACTAAAATCCTCTGTTCAATATCATTATTGTGTACTTAAACCTGTGAACCAACCTCCTTAAAGAAGCAGTGCCTGCAGAGACAATCAGTCTGATTGTCTGGCTAATTAAAATGTAAGTACTTTAGAGAGATTGGAATGGTAAAGGTCCAGAGGATAATTACTTATCTGCCTCAGTGTTGGAGCTAAAATCTTGTGGTAATAGATAAAAGCCTTTAGATTCTATTACCTACAAAAAACATTAGATTCTACCACTGCAAAGCTAAGACTGTCACTAGATAGTATTTTGGGCCTATAAAAACGCTCCCACTTACTTCCTTCCAAGTGGTCTTGCTTCCACTTACCCTCTGATTTACATGCCAATTTATTGTAATCTTCCTTTGATTTGTTACTTCTTTGTTCTGTAGAATTGTAACAACTTCATGAAACTGCTGCCACATTGGATCAGGGAATTTTGGGTAACATAAATCTGTGCCCCTTGGACATGTTGACTCAAAATGTTTCCAGAATAAAAAATGTTTTATTCCCTTTAAGATTAAATCTGTGATTATTTTTGTCTAGAGTTTAGAGAAGCTGAAGTGATCACAACATCAGGCCAATTCACTGTTTCTACCATTATTTCATACAATTATCTGGCTTATCCCTAGGCTTTAGATACACAGTCTTCATGCCTTTGAAGATGTTCCCACTTATGTGAAGGAAGGCGCAATTATAAATGTGTAAGAACATGCGCATATATGGCTGTCTAGACATACGGATTGCGGATTTACTTAATTTTTTTCATGTGGCCATGAGAGAGAAATTCTCTTCAGTTGTGCTTAGACACAAAGCTTATTGTGAGAAGAGAATAACATTCATACCAAATAGAAAATTGTCACTTTAAAAAATCTCCTTAAGGGTGTGGCTATTTCATACTGACTTGCTATGAAGTAAATAAAATGACTGATTTCTATAGGTTATTTGAATTATCTCACTGGAAGCAGTCGGGGCAATGAGATTATAACACTCAAGTCTACCAGAGCTGAATCCGAAGGCTACTACAATAGTAACCACATTATTTAATTAGTTAATTTTACAAATTTAAGGAAAATCAAACTTTCTCTATTGGTTTCTTCTTTGTGAAAATAGAAACACATTTCTTCTTAAAAGGTTCTTATGGGGTCTGTAAAAGAACATCTATGACAGTAAATTTCTTAAGTCCTGCCATAGCATTGAGAGCTACAATGCTACATGTAGCCTAAAGCTAGCACTGTAATTTTATTATATTTTTCAATAACTTAGCTGGTTATAAAGAAGCCAATGTAAATTATTTTTCCAAGAGAGAGCAAAGGTAAAAAAAAAAAATCAGTTTAAGAGTCATTCATGGCTTAATAAAAAATGAAACTGAAAAAATAAGTTTAGGAATTTTTACAGTTTATGAACAATTTTCCTATGACTTTACTGATTTATGCACCGAAATAATTTTATTCTTGACATTTAAGAATCAATAAATATATCAATCGTTTTCCCAAGCTTCTGTTCTATCGCTTTTTTACAATGTGTGTAAAATAGTATTGTGTTTCCATTACTATAGTCTAATGAGCCATATAGATGCAAAGTCATGTTTGATACCTATTGTTCAATTGCTTTAAAAAGAAAGCAAAAGGCTGTAACTCATCATAATAAACATGTGAATCATAATCCCGAGAAGCTGCACGTCAAAGATCACTGAACATCAACTTTGTTTTCTATTAAAGAGCCACAGGAAGAATTGTCTCTTCTGTTTGTCTGCATTAGGTCCTGTTCTGCTTAGTGTTGAACATCAAAATTGATAATATGACCTTTGCTATTTATTAATGTATTATCATTTAATATATAATATTATATATACATATACATACATAGACACAAATAGGTACACCAGTCTCTCTCTCTCTCAATCTCTCTTTCTCTCTCTCTCTCCCTCTCTCTCCCCATCTGTTTGTGTGTGTGTGTGTGTGTGTGTGTGTGTGTGTGTGTGTGTGTGTGTATGTTTGTGTGTGTGTGCTTGTAAAACCATGATACAAAGAAACTTTCCTTTTCTTGAGCTACAGCTTACTTTATGTTGGAAATTTCGTTTTTAAGGGTGGCTGTATAATGTTTCCTTCTCTTTCATAAAACATAACTTAAATTCAGACTCTGTCAAAACTGATCCATAGAATAAATTATGTGGTAAAACATGTATGAGGTAGAAAGATGAAAAGTGTACTAGAAATTAGAAAATGTAGGTGTTTCATGTCAATCTCATTTTATCTAGAGAAAGGCTATGTTCTCAATGCTACGGTGGGCATTTCACAGCTTTACACAAAGTGTTGCTACTTAAAGCAGCTACTAAAACCTCTACTATTTCCTCTCATCTACTTACTATTTGTCTTACTATTTGTTCTTCAAAAGAGATATGATTATTTATTTTTATTTATTTATATGTGTGTGAGCCTACATGAGATTGTATAGGAACCTACAAGGGCATTGGATCCTCGGCACTGGACACACAGTGAGCTTCTATGTGGGTGCTTTGAAGTGAACTCACACCTTCTTCCAGAGCAGTTAACAATGTTGGCTGCTCAACTATCTGCTCACCCCCATATTTGTTCTTTTAAAAACTTAATTTTATCTTCCTCCCTTTAGTGCTCATACCTCCTTTTTCTTTCTCTACCTCTTGAAATTGGGTCCATCATTCAAATTGTGTTTGATCCCTCCCCTCCCCCCTTTTGAGTGTGAAATAAGAGAGTGTTGGAAGTCGAGGCTGGGCTATAAGACAGAAAGTCACAAGATAATAACTGAATGATGTTAATTGTAAAAGCATGTAAGGAAATGTTGCTTCTTTTTATCACATCTCAGGAAGCAAGAGGATCTTCAGGCAGATCACATCCAAAGCTCAGTTGTGTAAACACAGGATTTAGCCACAGCTCACCAAGCACTTGGTCACTTTAACTGATTGAATGTAGTTTGTTTAGGCTGTGAATGGGACACAGTATTTGCAGAGGTGCTTGGATTAGCAACACATTCCATCAACAATAAACCAGGTTCTTCTGGTCAGTTGTTTTCAAAGTCAAATCCCCTCTGTGATTTTTTTTACCAAGTTGTAATTTTTTTTTTTAAAGATTAGACACAATGCTGCAGGATTTGTTCTATTCTCATACAGGAGGAGACCGGAATGCTAATTTCAACAGCAACCTTAGCTGTTTCAGGCAGAACACTGTGAACTTCACAGGGCATCTAGCTTCAAGAGCCTTGTTCTTTAATCTTTTTATACAACTTTTAAGTTACAGATGTTTTACTTAAATTTCCATCTGAGCAAGCTGATTTTAATGAGACAATTTGGAAAATGTCTCAGGAACAATTAATCTCACTGCTTGTGGGACATTTTAGGAAGTACCTATTACATCATCAGGATCCATAAAATCCTTGTTGTTCATATTTTGCTTCATAATCTTTGGCTAGATCACAACGTATCTTTGTAATCACTCCAGGCTCCTTTCAGTGTGAGGCATCCTATCGTCTTATGCTTCAGATGGCACAAAATCAGAAGAAAGTACAATTTTTAAAATATCCTGTATGATGTGTCCAATAATCTTGGGACATACTCAGAATTTAAGTAAAATTAATATCAACTTTGCAAAACTTCTAGCACATTAATCTGAGTGAGCCTGGGAGCCTGAGGGCAGTGTGACACTTCTTAGAGCAGATGAACCACACTGAATGTGAAAGGCTATAGAATGAGGGAAACTTAAGCATGGCGTCAGCTTTACCTTGCTAGTCTTTATTTGAGGGTAGTAAAAATCTTTCTGAGCTTATGTTTTCTGGTCTGACACATGATGCTGTGGAGAAGAGGTGGTCTTTGGCAGCAGACATACAGACTATCAGACAGATACACAGACGATTATCAGACACTGGAATTCTGCCTATTCATTATGAACATTAATTCACTATGAGGTCTTTGGGAAGTCGGTATAAGCTATTAGTATCTTGAAAATAAAGATAATAATTAAAACATCCACATTTACATTTGGTGTAAAGGTTAAATTGCTAAATAGTTTCCGTGTTTCCTAAGAGATGAAATGCTGTCTAGATATGATTTTCCTCTTTCTATTAGCTTGTATGTCAGAGATGCTATACTTGGACACTCTGGGAGTTTTTACGTTACCCAAATGCTGTATTAACTTATATTTTGTTTTTATAGTCTGAGACTAGATAACAATATAAGCATTTTAAATTCATCATTTATTTACATGCTGCTTTCTGGGAAATCCACTTTATCTTTCCTACAATCATTATTTCAACAAACCAAATGCTATTAGCAGATTACAGTGCCCTGCATGTTAACACACAAAATCTGCATGATATTAAGAAGACCCATAGGTACAGAGGTACACAGAAACTCAACCACCATACTAACCTAGAGACAAAATGGTATGTTTGCTAAACCTCTACTTTTATAAAACTTCCCCTTTTGACCTCTTTTGTCTTGTTTTGGTCTGAGAGTCAACACATCACATATAGTTGTAGCAAGATGTTAGACAAAATGGAATGGAATGAAAGCAAATCATGCAAGCTCTGTTTTGGCCCCAAACTTACAGGTTCTAGTTCTTTCTTTTGCTTAAAAAAAAATAAAATAAAACCAAGGTCTTTCCACGCTGTGAAATTTAGTGAGGAGCCATGCATGCTGCCCAGAGTAAACTGTGAGGACCCACTCATGCTGCTGAGAGTGAACTGCAATCACCTATGCATGCTGCAGAGAATGAACTATGAGGACCCACTCATGCTGCTGAGAGTGAACTGCAATCACCTATGCATGCTGCAGAGAATGAACTATGAGGACCCACTCATGCTGCTGAGAGTGAACTGCAATCACCTATGCATGCTGCACAGAGTGAACTATGAGGACCCATGCACATTGCAGAGAGCACTGCATGCTATTGAGTATGAACCGTGGGGACCCAGGCATGCTGCCCAGAGAGAACAGTGAAGACCTATGTACGCTTGCCAAGAGTGAACTGTGCGGCTGTCATTACAAATGAAACAATTCTTCAGAAAGTATCAAGTAAACTACATCACATGCGTCTTAACTTTGCTGATGTCAGACTTCCACAGACTTCCTCCTTCACCCTGTTCAGTGTTTTGCTTTCAGAATCAAACAGAGGAGTTTTCACTCCTGTCTTTCATGACCCCTTCGACTTAGAAGAGTTGTATGCTGCTGCCAGGTTGCCTCATAATATTTTTTCTCCCTTTGTATGCCAAGTGCTTTTCTCTCTTTCTTTATTGTTCGAGTCATTCTCACACCTCTGACCACACACTCACATCCTGAGAGTGGGTTCTCTGACATTTTGTGTCTGGATCTCTCTAGGCATACCACACACTCTCGTTTGCCTGTTTTGCTGACAGCCAGAAATCAATGCTGATACTAAATTCATTGATCAAATACTATTTAAGACCTATCTATATTCAAAATTCCAGATTATACATGGAATCAATACTAAACGAACCTTCCATGTGCCCAAATGTGAAAATAACTTCTCCTAATGAAAGGGAAAATTGCAAATGTTTTAAATGGAAAATATTTCAGAGATCCTATATTATATTTAGCATTACAACTATGTGTGTCATTTATTCATCATCAAAAGAGAAATGTAGTTGTTCTTTTAAGCATTTGATGCAATCATTTACAAAGAAAAAAATTATTAAGGTTAGTACCAGCAGAATTACAAGTTGAAGGTTGAACTGAATAACTTAATAAGAAACTGACCTCATCCCACCCACAAAAAGAGGAGTGTATGTGGCACAGTGGGTGGTCGAACACTTGGCTAGATTGAGCAAAGTTCTGGGGAGTTGATGGATGGCATAAAGGGAGAAAGGGAAGAAGAGCTGCAGAAGGTGAAGGAAATGGAGGGGAAGGGGAGCAAAAGGAGAAAGAGTAAGGGAAGGAGGAGGAGATACCTGTGGTGATACTAGCAGCAGCAGCAGCAGTTGACCACAAAAAAGGAGTAAAGTGAGGACAAAGGTAAAGTAACAAGTGGACAGTATTGGTCTGATAACATGTCCTATACACGGAATCCAAAATGATAGTAAGGGATGAAGAATATATTAAAAATGCCTTAATGGGTAAAGTTTCAATTGTATATGAAATCAAATATTGTAAAATCCACATCAAAGGAGAACAAGAACAAGAATGAACATCTATTTAAAGAAATCAAAATCATAGTTAAGCAATCATTTCATACATTTTCATGTACATACAAAAATGTGAAAATGGAAGAGTCATTGCATATATAGAACCTCCTACTAAGGGAAATAAAACCATAAAGGTGATGAGTTAGAGAGATGTCTCAGTGACAAAGAGCACAGGCTGCTCTTCCAAAGAATCAGAGTTGCATTTCCAGCATCCAAATTGCAGCTCACAATCCTCAGTAAACCACACAGACCACTGAGGGCAGAAGGCACGCATTTAGTGCAGACATACATCCAGAACAAGTACTTATACATAAAAAAATAAAATAATAAAAAATCAATTGAAAAGGTGTCGAAATAGCTAATTACCTACCTACCTAATCTTGATTGGGATTTCAGAGTAAAAGAAAAATTATTATTGAATAAACATAAAATTGTTCATATAAGCAGGAAACAAGATATTTTGATAAGATAAAATGAAGCATCACTATTGGTCTACTGCGTCTTTGTCTGGTAGCTATTGAGCTTGCACCCTTCTTCACATGTTCATTGGTCATTTGTGTTTTATTTTTTGTGAACAGTGTGCTCATTACATTGTCTCATTTATTAACTGAATTGGTAAATTTTATTTAGTTGTTTTATTACCTGTACATTCTAAATATTAATATTTTGTCATGGATAAAAATCTTTTTTTCCTTTCACTTTTGTGTTAATGTTTGACATTTCAAAAAATGGTATTTAATTATTTATTTGCATTTCAAATGCTATTGTCTTGCCCAGTTTCTCCTCTAGAAACCACCAGTCCCACCCCAGTACCCTGCTTGCATGCTGGTACTTCTCCTCCCACTCACCCACACCTGCCTCCCAGCCCGAGCATTCACCTACTCTGAGGCATCCATCAGGTCTTCACAGGTCCAGGGGCTTCCTCCTCATGATGCCAGACAAGACCATCCTCTGCTACATATGCAGCTGGAGCCATGGGTTCCATGTTAGACTCTTTGGTTGCTGGTTTTGTCCCTGGGAGCTCTAGGATGTCTGAGTGGTTGATATTGTTGTTCTTCCTATGGGGCTACAAAGCCGTTCGGCTCCTGTAATCCTTTCTCTAACTCCTATGCATACTGCAGATGGGAGGAAAAGAAAGAAATCAGGAATGGAAAAAGTTGACAGAAAAATCAAAAAGAAATGAGATTCAGAGAGGCAACTCGAAAAAAAGTAAGAAACCATCTAAAGTTTACACATGACTCCCTGGGGTTGGAGACTAGGAAGTATCTAGAATAAGATTCCCCTGATACCAAGACAAGGTAAGAGAGGACAGGTAGCCCCAGTGGCAGTGTTCCACCATCAATCTGGGCCTCACAGAAGAAATGCAAATATAAGCTGCATTAGTTAGTCTAGTGCAGTAATTTGCTTTGAAAGTGATTTTTGTTAAAACAAAATCTAGTGTCAGAGAAGAAATCACTATATTAAATCACACATTAGAACAGTCTCATTAGAAACCATCTTGAATAGGGACCTATTCTGGGCCATTGAATTACTCTGGAGAATCAAAGAATATGGAACAATGACAATTTAGAATCGTCCCTGGGAAAACACTGAATAGCAGAGAATTGTTAGGAGGAGGGCACACATGACAGCAATAGAGAAAGTGTAGGGAAGTTTAAGCAGTGAAAAGCAGAGGCTGCATAAGTCACCCAGTAGCTAAGGCATCTTGCTCCACCCTATTCTATGGGATGAATAGGTGGTTGCCACCCCATCAGACTGTGCACATCACATCTGACCCTGAATTTCCCATCAGTAAACCTTTCTTCATCTACTTGCTGCTCAAGTCAGGATTCCAAGTTATGTAGTAACATACCAAAAGGTAAAAGGAGGGAAAATGGATTTTGAGGAAATGTACTTTAAAAGCAAGCAGTAATAGCTATACTTTGTTAAACAAAACAAACATACAAACAAACAAAAATTAAGCAAAAAGAATGTCAGCCCTAAATGGATAAAAATTATAGAAATCCATTCTATATCAAAATCTTTCAAGAAGACATGAATGTGAACACAGAAGTGCCACATATCAGGTCACCCAGCTTCATAAAACAAAAAAATACAGAAAATGAGAGGGGTCTCAAGAATAGCATGCAGTATAAGTTCAAAATCCATACTTCACAAATAGATATATCATGTTGACAAAAACATTCAACAGGAAACATGAAAGTTACATTATAATATGAATTTAAATAAATTTAAACATCAACAGAACATTCCATCCAAAAGAATCAAAATTCATATGCTTTTCTAAGTAAATCAATTTTGGTCTCTAAAACAGGTCCTTTTATACACATTTGCATATAATTTTAATTTTAGATCCTTCATCTGAGAGAAAACACATGGTATTTGCTTTATTGAATCTGGATCATTATGTCTAACATAATGATTGCCAGTTGTATTCATTTTCATGACAATGTCATTGTTCAATTTTTGTGTATGCATCAAATTCTACACTGTGTATGCACCACATGTTCTTCATTCATTCATCTGCTGAAGGGCTTCAAGAATGTTTGTGCTTTGAAGCATTTTAAGTTGCAATGAACAGGGTGGGCACTTATCTAAATGGCATGCTGATTTGGAGTCCAAGACTGATATAGCTAGTTTATATGATACGTCTAGTTTGATCTTTATTATTTTAATATGTTTTCTAGATTGTTTATTAATTTAAATTATATATATGGATATATATCATGTATTTCTGTGTACTGTGGAAGTTCAATGCTCATGCAGGCTAAAAGAGAACATAAGATCAAATGAAACTGGAGTTTCAATTAATTGTGAGCTGCCCAGTGAGTCCTGAAAATGAAACCTAGGTCTTCTACTAGAGCAATGAGTTCACTGAACCACTGAGCCATTGCTCTAGCACCTTTTGAAGTATTTGAGTGTGGGTGGAATATATACTTAGTATAGTCATAAACATGGTAATGACTCTATTGAATTTCCTGAGAGTATATGAAAGTGTTACCAGTTTTCTCCCTCCTCCTCTCTGCATCCTCTGCATTTTCTTCCTTAGTGACTTAGCTCAGCAGACATTTTCTCATACCTTTGATGAGATGAGCAGGAAAACTTACCAAAAGCATGTTTTCTGTGTGTCCTTTGGAATTATACAAATGGTCTGTGTTCCAGGACACACACACACACACACACACACACACACACACACACAGTTAAATGTTCATTTGACCTGAATGGAACATTTTTTTTTCTGTTATTTTACAGCTAACCTTTGTTTTGGAAACACTTCAAAGAGAATTTCAGTATCAAATAATGAAATTTTTTATCTTCCAAAAAAGTAATTAAGGAGCAATTATAACATGAAACATTTACTTAAAATCTATGAGGCTTGTTTTATTATATGTCCAGCTTAATTGAAAGGAATTGCCCTGTAAATTAAGTCAAAAGTTAATGTCTACAATATTTAGGAATTTTAGTAATCAGGTAGAGAATTTTAATTACTTCTGTGAAATACTTATCAAGTAATTTAAGTTTACACTAAAATGTTTGCATTCTTTCGAACCAAGTGAGACAAACAAGTGGTAAAAAGGTAATATAGTCCGAAATTCTAATTTATCACTGGGTTAGATAATATGACAAACATTCGTAGAATGAGGCATTCAAGAGGTCCTGGGTTCAGTCCTCAGTTTTGCACACACTGACTGTGGCACATGTCTAAAGAATCTAAAAGAAACAAAAAACATGAGTTGAGAAAGAAATTAGAGAAATGACACTTATTATTAGTCACAAATAATATAAAATAACTTGTGACTCTACCCAAGCAAGTGAAAGATCTGTATGACAAGAACTTCAAGTCTCTGAAGAATGAAATTGAAGATCTCAGAAAATGGAAGAATCTCCCATGCTCATGGATTGGCAGAATTAATATAGTAAAAATGGCCATCTTGCCAAAAGCAATCTACAAATTCAATTTCCATGAAAATTTCAGAGTTAGAAAGAGCAAATTTCAAATTCACTTGTAATAACAAAAAACACAGGATAGCAAAACTATCCTCAACAATAAAAGAACATCTGGGGGAATCACCAAACCTGACCTCAAGCTATATTGCAGAGGAATAGTGATTAAAACCCACATGGTATAGGTACAGAAAGAAGCAGGTAGATCAGTGGAATATAATCGAAGACACAGAAATGAATTCACACACCTATGGTCACTTGATCTTTGACAAAGGAGCTAAGAAATGTCCAGTGGGGAAAAAAGACAGTATTTCAACAAATGAGACTGGTTCAATTGGCAATCAGCATGTAGAAGAATGCAAATCAAACCATTCTTATCTCTTTGCACAAAGCTCAAGTCTAAGTGGATCAAAGAACTCCACAGAAAACTAGATACACTGAAACTAAAAGAAGAGGAAGTGGGGAAGAGTAGAGAACACATAGGCACAGGGGAAAATATCCTGAGCAGAACACCAATGGCTTATGCTCTAAAATCAAGAATGAGCAAATGGGACCTCATAAAATTACAGAGATTCTGTAAGACAAAGGACACTCTCAATAGGACAAAATGGCAACCAATAGGTTAGGAAAAGATCTTTACCAATCCTACATTCAATAGAGGGCTAATATCTAGTATACACATAGAACTAGAAGTTAGACTCCAGATAATCAAATAATCATATTAAAATTGGGGTACAGAGCTAAACAAAGAATTCTCAACTGAGGAATATTGAATGGCTGAGAAGCACCTAAAGAAATGCTCAACATTCCTAGGCATCAGGATGAAAATCAAATCACCCTGAGATTTTACCTCATACCAGTCAGAATGGCTAAGATCCAAAACTCAAATGACAGCAGATGCTGGCAATGATGTGGAGAAAGATGAACACTCCTCCATTGCTAGTGGGATTGTAAGCTGATACAACCATTCTGAAAATCAGTATGGTGGTTCTTTGGAATTTTGGACATAATACTACCTGAGGACCCTGCTATACCATTCCTAGGCATATACCCAAAAAAAGCTCCAAATATAAAAAGGACACATGCTTTACCATGTTCATAGTAGCCTTATTTATAACAGACAGAAGCTGGAAAATAACACAGATGTCATTCAGCAGAGAAATGGATACAGAAAATATGATATATTTACACAATGGAACACTACTCAGCTATTAAAACCAACGACTACATGAAATTCTTAGGTAAATGAATGGAACTAGAAAATATCATTCTGAGTGAGGTAACCTAGTCACAAAATAACACACAGGGAATTCACTCACTGATAAGCTGATACTAGCCCAGAAGCTCGGAATACCCAAGAAACAATTCACAGACCATATGAAGCTCAAGAAGAAGAAAGACCAATATATGAATATTTCAGTCCTTCTTAGAAGGGAGCACTATTGCTGATGCCAAGTAGTGCTTGCTGGCAGGAACCAATTATGGATGCCTCCTCAGAGGCTCTGCCAGAGCCACAGTGATACAGAGGAGGATGCTCGCAGCTAACCATATGACTGAACACACGGACCCCAAATGAAGAAGCTAGAGCAGAGACTGAAGGAGCTGAAAGGTTTGCAACCCCATGAGAATAACAATATTAACCAACCAGACCCCACCCCCCAGAGCTCCCAGAGACTAAATATCAACCAATAAGCACACATGGAGAGACCAATGACTCCAGCTGCATATGTAGCAGAGGATGGCATTGTCTGTCATCAATGGGAACAGAAGCCTTTGGTCCTGTGAAATCTCATTTCCCCAGTGTAGGAAAATTCCAGGATGATGAGTTCAGAGTGTTTGGTTGGGAGTGGGAGCATCTTCATGGAAGCAAGAGGAGGGAGGAGGGTGGATGGGAGAGTGGGGAAAGTGGATAACATTTAAGCTATAAATACATAAAATATCCAATAAATAAGATTTTTAAAAGGAAATCTCAACCACATCTCTCTTTTTTAATCACCTGTGTGTGCCCATCTCTTCTCATATGAAATATAGGTGAATCCTAAGTTTCAGCATTTATTTCTCCATAGCTATAAAGTGGGAAATATAACTCCATTTTCATCTCTCAGCCTAAATCTGAGTTTCACAATGGTATATTTGCTCTCATTTTCCTTACTATTGACCAGTGCTAAGAGCTACTAGAACTTACCTGGTATGGGAGAAAATTGAGGTTCCAGGCAGTGTAACAACATGATGAATGTCAAGAATAGTTCTGCATGCTCCACTCACCCTGCATTTGATATCTATATGGCAATATGCAGCACAAACATTCATTTCATACACACACACACACACACACACACACACACACACACACACACAGTCTCTAGGCATGTGATGTTCAATATTGATTAATTTTTATTTTCACAGAGTATTCACCTTGGAAACAAATCTGTGAGCACTACACTGAGAAGTTTCCTAACTTAAATCATCTAGATTAATTCAGATGTGAGAAACTACCTTAAATATGGACAATACCTTACAATGGCCAGTGGTGCAGGTCTGCATAAGAAAGGCACCAGCTTTGAATACTTTCTGCTTCCCAGCTGTGGATACTATGTGACCAGCTGCTTCAGGATCCTCTTGCCACACCTTCTTTTCAGACATTTTGTCATGGCAACGAGCCAAGCAGCTCATAACCTCTCTGAAATTTTCCATCTATAAAATAAAAATGTTAAAATTGCCTCGAAGGCTGGTAATTAGGACAATTTAAAAAGTCTTGTATAAATTCATCAGCAAGTTATTGGCTTAAGGGCTCCAAAGGATACCTATTCTAAGTCTTAAAAGGACAAGATTAATAAGTATACATGCAACTTATAACAATTACCACAGGAAATGTTCGTCAACCAGTTGTAACTTCGTGCAGAATTTCCTGTGCTGAATTGTTACGTTCATTAAACTCATAGGTCATTCTGAGGGTCCTGTACTGTGTCAGTAACGTAACATTTTTTTTAAATGTGCATTACCTTTACACAATCCTCTCATAAAAACATCACAGTCCATAATACTTTACCACAAAGTTACATTGTGCTTAGAGTGTGCTCACCATGCAAACATGAGAAGCTTAAAGAACTGGGAACTTCGCATAGCATAGGACATCCAGTGACCAGATATTTGAATTGGAATTGTTCACATGGAAAGGTTATAGCATGAGGTAATGGTGTAAGGTACCAGTACTGAGAAATGATCACTGTGGTGAAACTAATTAACAAATCCATCACCTGAGGCAGCTACATTTCTCTCAGCTTCATGTGTCGGAAAGAACTGAAAATATAAGATTAATCTTATCTGTTTTAAACATGCACTACAATACTGTTAACTTACTTTTAAGGCTGTATACTGCATCTCCAGAACATATTATATATAAATTAATATATAACTATCTCAAATATTTAGTAATTCCAACCAAAAAAGTAAAGAAAAGATGAGTGCAGGTGGAAATGAGGACAAAGGGCTAGTTTATAAATTGTTAGTGGGACTGTAAATAGGGTGTCTATTATTGAAAACAGCACAAATATTTTTGCCAAAGAGTGAAAATTGGCATGCTATATAATTCAACAACATTACTTATAGGTCTGAATCCAAAGAAATACATTCTTGACCTGAAACATAATCACACCCCATTGTCAACACACTCTTGGGACAAAATGTACCCATGCATGCACACATGACACACAGTTTTGCATAATACATATGGATATATATGTGTATCTTACAATACTCTTCAGGAATCAGAATGAAGACCTAGCATCTGAAAAAAGGTTGAGTGAATTATGGTTAAGGGAGAACAGCCCAATATGGACAGACAAATAATACATGGTCTCATATATGGAATCTAAAATAGTCAAGCTTACAGTTTCAGATAATGGAGTGATATATTCTAGGGTTCTAAGAGAAGAAAAATCATGTTATTGGTAAAAATAATGAAATTACTATTCTACAAGATATCATGTTTTCATTATATTGTATTTGAGACCAAAGTGAAATATTTAAAATAGATTTGGTAGTACACAAGTGCATGCAGTCATGTTAGATTCCCCACAACTGAGCAAATCTATTTAATGATGAACTATTGGCCATCTGCACAGGTCAGCTAGAGGCTTTCCTTCCAAGATCTTCCATCACACTCATTTTCCTGGAAGATTTTAATTTTAGCCTAAATAATCAATAAACTCTTCTATTTGGTCACCCATTTATAATCTGCACCCTTATACTTTCCACATGTTCCATTTTTATGGATTTGATTAAAAACTTCAAAAACATTTCTTGGCTCCTCATGTGAGGTCATAAACACTCAATCCCATAATATACTGCCGTATGCCTCCTAGGGCCATGCAGAAAATGGAAACGTCACTTAGGACTGCTGCAACAATAGCATGTCAGCCATTTTTAAAGCATGAATGGCTGTGGATTGCCTGGTGATGGAGATTATGTCATCTCCCTTTGTGTGTCCTCTCTCATGATACCCTGAAAGGATAGCAGTGAGAATCTTGTGCATCAAGGAATAGAAGGTCTGCAATACCTCGGAGTTGTTCACAGCCAACTAATGATCATCACAGTCATTCAGGATGATTATACAAGTGTTTTTGGCAGAAAAATCGGGTTATTTTTCATGCAGTATACTCTTATTACAGTTTTACTCCTCTCTATTTCTAGGTGCTTCCCATCTTTCCTCCGACTGCATTAACACTCTTTCTGTCTCACCTTGTTAAACAATCATCCATTTAAGGACTAATAATCAAATAATATAAATTTAAAAATGGAATATGACAAAACAACCAAACAAGATAAAGAGTCAAAGAAAAATCAAAGTAAATGTTCATAGATGCATACACACATGATCTCTCTCTCTCTCTCTCTCTCTCTCTCTCTCTCTCTCACACACACACACACACACACACACACACACACACACACACACACACGACTCCCTAAAAACATCTAAGAAAAACATAATATATACACAAAGAACCTGTAATTTTTTAAAAACTGCTCTGACTTAACCAACATTTCGAGACAAAGAACTTTCTAAGATTCCATTGATTGTTTTGTGATGGCCATTAACTGCTAAACATGGAGCCCACACTTGAGAGCAGTTTATTTTTCCTGTAAGACTCACTTGAAGAGACTACATTTTCATTTTCAAGTGTCTAACTCTTGGAGGTAGCTTCTGGGATGGGACATGTGTCCACTTCTTTCAGCTCTAATACCTCAATCTGGTGCAGCCCCTGTGCCTGCTGCCTGGGTTTCTTTGAGGTTGTATGTATTTCAAGCCTATTCTACCTAGAAACACTGAGTCCTTAGTGCCTCTGCCCCATCTTTTCTCTGGCTTTTACACTCTTTCTCCCTCCTCTTCAGCAGAACTCTGAGCCCTGAGAAGAGGGGTTTGCTGGTCATATTCCTTTTAGGACTGCATGTTCCAAGGTCTCCCATTCTCTACATTTTGTCTGCCTGTGTGTCTTTGTTCCCATATGTTTCAGAGGGAAGTTTCTCCAATAATAACTAAGCAAATCACAAATCTATGAATATAGGAGACTGCTGTTAAAAGTAGTAATTTTATTGCTGAATTCCTTTAGTATAACAGTAGAATTTTGTTTTCCCAACCACCCTTGACTATCTAATCTGAGCTTCTTAACCATCCAAGCACCACTAGGCATGGGTTCCATCCCACAGGATAAGCCTCTACTCACATCAGATATTGGTTGGTCACTCCCATAAACTTGGTACCACCATCGCACCAGTGTATTTCACAGACAAACCACCATTAGATATTGAAGGGTTTTTGTCTTAGTTGGGGGTCTCTATTCCTGCACAAAACATTATGACCAAGAAGCAAGTTGTGGAGAAAAGGATTTATTCAGCTTTCACTGTTCACATTGCTGTTCATCACCAAAGGAAGTCAGGCCTGGAACTCAAGCAGGTCAGGAAGCAGAAGCTGATGCAGAGGCCATGGAGGGATGTTACTTACTCACTTACTTCCCTTGTCTTGTTCATCTTGCTTTCTTATAGAACCCAGGACTACCAGCCCACAATGGGCTGGGCCCTCCCCCTTGGTTACTAGTTGAGGTCACTGCCTTCCAGCTAGATCTCATTGAGGCATTTTCTCAACTGAAGGTCCTTTTTCTGTGATTAACTCCAAGTTGACACATAAAACCAGCCAGTACAGGTTTGTAGCTGGAATAGTGTTTGTTCCTCTTTTGGTAGTATGCAGAGCATCTTCTAGTAGCAAGAATATTAGCCTATAGGAATAACGGCTCTAAGTAGGTACCAGGATGACTTCCCTGTGTTCAGTGAGATGTGCAGGTATTGCCTTTAGCAATAGGATTTTACTATATTTTTTAAAAGTAAAACAAATACATTCTTTTTTCATTTAAAAATATGTCGCAGAATGCTGTTTTATATTTTCAAGTTTGTCTAACATGGTAGGATTGCCTCAAAGCTTTTAGGAAGTGTAGGTGAGCAGACCAAAGCAGTAATTTGATTAGGTATCCAAACAAGAAGCATTAATTTTCCTGTGTTGACACACTGTTGTCTTAAATATCCAATATAGGCAAGCACTCGGCACAATAGCCTAGAATAATTACAGTGTCAGCACTCTCTTTTGTGTTTATTCTGTCTCCTCTCTCTTATCATAGTGAAGTAGCTAACATCTATAGTTAATTAACTAGAGTAATTATCTACAGGACTCTGAATTCAACTAGAAAAAGAAAGTATCAAAAATAAAATCTGCCTCCTCTTTTGAAATGTGTAAGCACCCATTATGGTTTAGGGTGACTCGACCCTTTTGTCGTTGTGTTCTAACGTCATAAAAGCAAGAAAGGAGACTTTGGCGATTATTTAGAGGCTCGCACTGCCCCAGAAACAACTCGCAGACTGTATGAAGTCCAAGAAATAAAGAAAACAGAACAAAACAAAACAAAAAAAATCTTTATACAACAAGAAAACTTTGACTATTACCATGTTACATCTTGTTTTACACGTACTTTATGCTCATTGTAACTATTAAGTTTTCAATGCATACTATCAAACCTTTAAAAAAATCAAGTACTGACTAACAAATATATTCATACAGTTTTATGTAAAAATTATTTTAAAATCTGAAAAAAAGTACTGACAAAAATGTATTGTATAATTTTATGCAAAAAAATGCTTAAAATTTGTACATTTATCTTTGTTTTGTAAAATAAAGTTGTTTAAAAAATAAGAAGCGAGTATTTCTATCAACAGTAACATACACTGCTCTTTACCTTTCGGGTATTTTTTTGTTTTGTTTTGTTTTTGTCTTGTTTAAAGTAATAGGCACTTACAAGAAATAATATTAAAACTATAGATGTAAGCAAAGGCCAGCCTAGAAAAGGAAGAATAATCCGAATCTAACATCTTCTTTCTTATCTCTGGAGTGAGCTGGAGGATGTAGGCACAAGTGAAGCAATGCTTGTGAAGTACCCAGTATCAGACTACAGCATGTAGCTCCTATCTCACGGCCATGCCAGGAGCCATTGTCAGATGTGACTGTGGAATTGGAATGAGAAACTTTACCACATTCTCTCATCTCTATGAACACGTGGTCCTCGGTCGGTAGCACTGTATGGGGAGATTTAGGAGGTGGTGGCTTGCTGGAGGAAGTATGTCACTGTGGATGGCCTCTGGGACTATATATATAGCTTTACCATACTTTCAGTTATTTTGCTTCATACTCGCTGCAAAAGATGTGATTATTCAAATTCCTGTTTCTGCCACTCTGCCTTCTGCTAGCTACTATGCCTCCCTGTCATACTGGGTGCTCAGGAATCATAAGCAGCAATGAACGTTTCCTTCTGTAGGTGGGATTCTCTAACTCTCCATTCCTGGTTCATGAAATCTGAGTCGAATAATTGGGAAGACTTGGGCTTCTAGAATGAACTAGCCAATTACTATCAGCGTGTGCAATTTGTTAAGGACAGTACAAAAGAAAAACTGTCACAGGTTTATTTAAGACCATAAAAAGAAGCAGGCAAGGACTATACTATGGACAGGATATCAGTATCCACCAGTGGACAAACAAAGGTATCAAAGTAGGCAGGGAAATGAGAATGAAGAACATATGGGAAATGTACCAGTACTAAACTCAGAGTTCATCTCATATTGACAATGGCAAACCACTCAGCAGTTTACTGAACTCACAAAACATTGGAGAAATAAAAAAACACGTTTGAATCTTACTGCAATTAACACATGATTTTCAAGAAGGATCTTTTATAGACTTTTGTTTTATTTGAAGATAATTATTTACTAAAAAATGGCTAGGCTATAGTTCAGTGGTCTGTGTTCCTGTGATATGAATAAAAGTGGATGAGAGAAGGAGTGAACTTCCTTTGTCATGGACGCAATGTTTGCTCATTGAATTACATGTTAGGGAATACATATTACTTTCCCTGATACATACAATATGTTTATTTTTTTTAAAAAAAGCATAATAACAATCTTCAATGGGAGATGAGCAGATGGTTTTGAGAATGATGGGGGATTAAGAGTAGGGAGCAGGGTACCAAAGGTCCATGCCACACAAACTTTACACTGAATCAATGTCAGAATTCTTATTTTGTAAATGTGAAGAATCAACTTTATGGAGCATGAGGACAGTAAGCTTTCAGAACAGAATCTATTTTCCATTCATGAGCAGTAACTTAAGGGAAAGTAAACAAGCAGTTTCTGCATAACAGGAACAGAACCCAGAAATGATTAGTCCAGGGAAATTTTATAAACACTGGGAAAAACTGGGTAAGGGTTTTGAGCTGGGGTCATCATTTTATTCTGTCCAAACCATGTCTGTTTGTCTTCCTAACACAGTCTCTGCATTGAGGGTTCTGGTGTATAAGTTACACTGTGGCCCACCTTCATCATTCCTGGCGAAAGACAAACTCAGGCCTCCTTGTGTTTGCAGGCCGTGGGTTGTCTGCCTAACTGGCTCCTATTCTCTGTTCCCATCTGTATTGTGTAAGTTATGCAACATTGCTTATGTGCAAAAGATGAATCTGTTGTCAACTGTATTCATCATAATAATAATATAACAATGTTCTTATTTTAGACTTTAGTCTATGTAGACTGGGGGTTATCTGCTTGAGGCTAATGTTAAATAAAAAGCATGTCTGAGTTTACTTGGTATCATGGATAAATAAAAATGGTCAGAGACAATGTTCAAAGTTTAGGAAAGAGTAAATGTTGAATGTTCAACATGGGATTTCAATTTATATATCTACTCAAAGGTTATGTTTTCTTGCTCTTATAAATGTCAATCAAATTCAATATTTGGACAAGATGAGCAACCTCATATACTTTATTTTTTAGTTTTTATTTTATAGTACCCCAAATCACACAAATTCATAATAAAAAAATAAAGCATTTAATGCCCAGTGGTATATAAATACTTAAAGCAATGGTTTCATTTTCAATGACCTCATATAAACAAAAGGAATGATTTTTATTGTGTGATTTGTTATGTGATGTTTATTTAAGTCAGAGAGTGATGAGATATGTTTCTTTGTAACATAATAGTATCTGATTAGAGAAAATTACTTGGTTGATTTTCCCAGTGAAAGGACAAAGGAAGCTGATTATCCTCTCCTTGGATTAGTAAATTAAAACAGCTAAATGCTATAGAGACTGAGGTAATGTCTTGAGTGAATTAATGAGTAAGAAAATCAATATAACTTCCCGAGTGGTGGCAAGATGTAATTTAAAGCTACAAAAGAACAAAGTTACTTTTCATAGAACTTCTCCCAGAATGAGAACACTTCTGAAATATTCATTTCACATTTTCTTATCTCATTATTTAATATTTGTAAACCAATATAATGGTACTTCATCTAATTGCAGTAGATTTTTTACATACACTGTATTGTCACAGAAATGAGCTCTCTGGAATGTTGCCTAGAAAGTTTGTGGTAAAAAACAAAACAATGAAAATGTCTTTGCTGTAAGTTCAGAAGGGGATATAGATTAAATTTTAAGAGGAAATGAAAATAAACACCATTGTAACTGGACAAAATGATTATATCTGAAGAATGATGCTCTGGTAACATTTATATGGATTAGATATATAATAATTCCAGGAAATAAAACTTGACCTATAGTGAGAAAATAAGAAATAAATGTATGCAAATGTTTATATGCTAATTATGATTTTATAAAGTAAATAGAATAAACTCTGAGAAGTTTCCATTTTTCACAAGCTCTTAGTGAATCCTGGTTTGTTTGCTTCAAAAGAAGCATTTTTTCTTCTTACCTAAGTTCTTGTATGGGCATAAGTGTGTTCTTAAATGCTGTACACTAATGCAGGGATGTTCTTGTCCACTACCTGAGCTTTTCTTCTGATTTCAGCAGCAGTGATTGAGTCAGGAAGAGAAAGGATAATACAGAATAAAGAAAAGCCCTTGTTTGTCTAAAACAGTTAAGCTTCCTTACTTTTCACCAACATCTCAATTATTCTAGGACATGATGTTTACTTTTCAGCCTATGATGGTATTCATTCTTAACATATAGTAGAAACCCTATATTTTTGTGTTATTTATTGACATCTGATACCCCTAGGGTACTAGATGAAATAGATAAATTGGTTATGGAAAGCAAAAAGATATATACTATAGCTCTCAAACTCTATCTGATAACATTCTTAACTTTGGGGTTAGTGAAAGATAGTGGCCTGTTAAATTAATGCATCCTGAAAGGTCACAATTGTCAGACAGAAAGGTAAACAAAAATAACTATTAAAAAGTGGAACAAAGATATTCCAAGATAAATTACAATTGTGCTTCAAATCTTCAAAGTATTATCCCCTCCAAACCCACTGAAACTCAATCAGCCAGCTTTCGTAGGAGGTCCAGTGTTGCTTCATTTCAGTGCACTTCATTCCCATATATGATCATTATTTTTAGAAGAATGAATTCACTTCTGTAGTTCTAATTCCAGAGATGTGAACAGATACTTTTTTAAACACACACACACACACACACACACACACACACACACACACACACACACACACACACGGGGCGGGGGAGTTAAGTGCACATGGGTACAGGTGGCCCAAGGCTAGGAGTATCATATTCCCTGGAACTGGAGCTAATAGGCTGTTGGTGGCTACCTGGTGTACTTTCAGGTAACTGAAGTCTGCTCCTCTGTAACAATAAAAAATCAAAATCAAAAGGCAGTATAAACTCTAAACCACTGAGACACCTCTCCAGTGGGGCTGAATGGATGAAATTTTAAAAGTACACTGCAAATATGATAACAGTGATAATAATGACTACTCAAAACACCTCTGATAGGACTCGGGATGATTGCAATATCATTTGAACTCAAATCTGCTGACATTAATGGCAGGAAGGTATTTTAAGGCTCCGAAAGGCTCTGGTAGAAAAGTACTTGAAGACACAGAGGTGGAAAGCTTGTCACTGTGATGAAGCTGTGTGCATGCTAATTAGCACCTAGTTTTCCACAGAGAATAAAAGACAGGGGCTTTCTATCATTCTTGATGATTATATTAAAAAAGGAAGACCTATGGGTTCTAAAGCAGAGAGAATTCTACAGTTGTAAATATTGGCAAGAAGCTAGGAGAAAAGATACATGTCAAAGAGCCAGAAAAAGAATTTACAGTTGAAAGCCTTCTTAGGTAAAGGTTCTGTGAACAGGAAAACTAGTGGCTTATGTTCACGAAGCTTCTCTAAAGTTTACTGGAGCTGAGGACAATATTGTATGTGTCTTGGTCAATTTATTTTACAAGACTTTTGATTTAGAACTGCAATGTGAACAAAAGGGGGCAGGGGGATGGAGGGAAGGAGGGAGGAATGAAGGAAGAGGGGAATGGGGGAGGAAGAGATGGAGGGAGGGATGAAGGGAAGGAGGGAGAGAAAGACAAGAGAGGAATAAAAATATAGAGAAAATAGAGCAATAAAAAGAGATAAAAGGCAAAAGGGGGGAGAGTCATCTCAAAAGAAAGATTAATTTATTTGGAATTAAATATGAATCACCATGGCTCAGTAGCACAAATTTAGGTCACCCCAAACATTATACTCCACTGAGGTAACTGATTCATGTATTTTTTATAATAATGAAATATGGGCAAAGCAGGGAGTCTTTGTGTATGACATAGGTTCTCTTGCGTCAGGTAGGCATCATTACTTTCTACCTGACAATAGCATCTATTTACTTTGTCTTGTGATGTTGAAAAGGGGACTTTATAGACAACAGAGGGGTCAGCCTCACAAACTGTGGTGATAGAAGGAAGGATCATATGATGACACATGAAGCAAACAGATCTCCAGGGTACCATGCGAGGT